>NC_064634.1:182325932-182636765 GCF_023864275.1 Schistocerca cancellata
CAAGCGAAATTGTGCGAAAGGACAAGCTACAGGGAAACATGGATAATATGCAATATGTACAAGAACCAAAAGGGAACAATAAGAGCGGCAGACAAAGAACGAAGTGCTCGGTTTAAATAGGGTGTAAGACAAAAAAAAATTGTTCAAATGGCTCTGAGCACTATGGGACTCAACTGCTGTGGTCATTAGTCCCCTAGAACTTAGAACTAGTTATACCTAACTAACCTAAGGACACCACAAACGTCCATGCCCGAGGCAGGATTCGAACCTGCGGCCGCAGCGGTCTCGCGGTTCCAGACTGCAGCGCCTTTAACCGCACGGCCACTTCAGCCGGCTGGTGTAAGACAGGGATGCAGTCTTTTCGTCACTACTGTTCAATCTGTACAATGAAGAAGCGATGACGGGAGTAAAAGAAAGGTTAAGGAGTGGAATTAAAATTCAGGGTGAGAGGATATCAATGATGAGATTCGCTGATGACATTGCTTTCCTCCTTGAAAGTGAAGAAAGATTACAGGATCCGTTGAATGGAATGAACAATCTAATGAGTACGGTATATGGTTTGAGAGAAAATTTAAGTAAGATGGAAGTAATGAGAAGTAGCAGAAATGAGAACAGCGAGAAACTTAACAACAGGATTGGTGATCACGAAGTAGACGAAGAAAAGGAATTCTGCTACCTAGGCAGCAAAATAACCAATGACGGACGAAGCAAAGAGGACATCAGAAGCAGATTAGCTATGGCAAAAAGGGCATTGCTGCCAGGGGACGTCTACTGATACCAAGCATATGTCTTAGTTTGAGGAAGAAATTTCTAAGTATGTTCTCCAGAGAATCAGCGAGGAAAGGAATATATGAGAAACACTAAGGAGAAGGGACAGGATGGTAGGACATTTACTGAGACATGGAATAACTTCCGTAGTAACAGAGGAGATGTAAGGAGTAAAAACTGTAGAGGATAAGAGAGATTGGAATATGTCCAGTAAATCAATGAGGACGTAGGTTGCAAGTGCTACTCTGAAATGAAGAGGTTGGCACAGGAGAGGAATTCGTAGCGAGCCGCATCAAAAAATAAAAGAACCTAGATTACCCCAACACAGTGTCTAAATGGCTCTGAGCACTATGGGACTTAACATCTGTGGTCATCAGTCCCCTAGAACTTAGAACTACTTAAACCGAACTAACCTAAGGACATCACACACATCCATGCCTGAGGCAGGATTCGAACCTACGACCGTAGCGGTCACGCGGTTCCAGACTGAAGCGCCTAGAACCGCACGGCCACACCGTCCGGTCACAGTGTCTACATGGGCGGGCTCAGAATTCCAGTGAGTCTTTCAATAATATTATCTGGACAAGAGAGCCCAGTAATGTGTTTGTAGGGTTAAATATACTGAAATGGTGAATTAGTGATGCTGTGTTAATGATGGAAATATAGGGAGAATGAAGCGCTCTACTCACGTATTAATAGCACGCCAGCCTGTCATACTATAAAGAGGTTGAAATTATTAGACGAAACTTGCCGACACATAGCGTGCAGCTGAGTACACCACCAGAGAAGTAATGTTAACCAGAAGCAAGAAGCTGTTAGAGAAGGAGAATGGCAAATAATATTATGACGCTGACTATTCTGATGGCTGCTCTTGAGTCTTCATTAATAAAATTAGTGAGTTTTTATCATTTGAACGCGATTTTCTCAAAATGAAATTTTTTATAATTTATGTGTCAACATCCCAAAAACTACTTGTACCAGCTAAGTGAAACATTATGACCTGTTTTATTATAACATGCTGTACCTATCTGAGCCATGCTGTGTCTCGCGTTGGTGGTGTTAGTAGGTTTCTGCCTTCTGTTGGAGGCCAGTTGTTTGTCTTCTTCTCGTGATGACTGGCGCCACTCTCTTTCGCAAGCGTTGCCTCTCCGCTAATGGCAGCAGCAGCCGTTGCCATTATGCAGTTACTGTTGTCCTGCCTTTGCGGCGACGTCGTTGTTTTTCCAGGAGCCAGGTCCGCGCAGTAAGAGAACACGCCGGGACTGCTGGCGGCACACATGGACTGCTGGATGGAAGAGCTGTAGTCACGAGGGTGTACGACCTCGTTGTAAATCGGATTCAGCAAGCTTTAAGATGAGTGCATTTCAATCCAAGTAGAGACACCTCCACCACTGTGATGTCTCGTGATTCTCCAGTGACTTCGTGTTGCTACTCATAGTGTCGCTGAGGAGAAGAGCAGCGAGTGAAGTGCTTGGGGTAGGCGGATCTGACTAGCGTTCCTCGATTTCATATTACTATTTACTTCGTTAAACTTGTTACAATTTGTTAAGTTCAACCAGCGGTAATTTTTCTTGCCTGGTGGCTGCTAACGCCCCTGTTACCTGCCCTGGGGGTTAGTGTATGTACGGGCTGTGTACGTTTCCTAGCCTGCCGCTGCTGTCCAGTAAGGCATATACAGGGTGTTTCAAAAATGACCGGTATATTTGAAACGGCAATCAAAACTAAACGAGCAGCGATAGAAATACACCGTTTGTTGCAATATGCTTGGGACAACAGTACATTTTCAGGCAGACAAACTTTCGAAATTACAGTAGTTACAATTGTCAACAACAGATGGCGCTGCGGTCTGGGAAACTCTATAGTACGATATTTTCCACATATCCACCATGCGTAGCAATAATATGGCGTAGTCTCTGAATGAAATTACCCGAAACCTTTGACAACGTGTCTGGCGGAATGGCTTCACATGCAGATGAGATGTACTGCTTCAGCTGTTCAATTGTTTCTGGATTCTGGCGGTACACCTGGTCTTTCAAGTGTCCCCACAGAAAGAAGTCACAGGGGTTCATGTCTGGCGCATAGGGAGGCCAATCCACGCCGCCTCCTGTATGTTTCGGATAGCCCAAAGCAATCGCACGATCATCGAAATATTCATTCAGGAAATTAAAGAAGTCGGCCGTGCGATGTGGCCGGGCACCATCTTGCATAAACCACGAGGTGTTCGCAGTGTCGTCTAAGGCAGTTTGTACCGCCACAGATTCACGAAGAATGTCCAGATAGCGTGATGCAGTAATCGTTTCGGATCTGAAAAATGGGCCAATGATTCCTTTGGAAGAAATGGCGGCCCAGACCAGTACTTTTTGAGGATGCAGGGACGATGGGACTGCAACATGGGGCTTTTCGGTTCCCCATATGCGTCAGTTCTGTTTATTGACGAAGCCGTCCAGGTAAAAATAAGCTTCGTCAGTAAACCAAATGCTGCCCACATGCATATCGCCGTCATCAATCCTGTGCACTATACCGTTAGCGAATGTCTCTCGTGCATCAATGGTAGCGGCGCTTAGGGGTTACCGCGTTTGAATTTTGTATGGATAAAGGTATAAACTCTGGCGCATGAGACGATACGTGGACGTTGGCGTCATTTGGACCGCAGCTGCAACACGGCGAACGGAAACCCGAGGCCGCTGTTGGATCACCTGCTGCACTAGCTGCGCGTTGCCCTCTGTGGTTGCCGTAGGCGGTCGCCCTACCTTTCCAGCACGTTCATCCGTCACGTTCCCAGTCCGTTGAAATTTTTCAAACAGATCCTTTATTGTATCGCTTTTCGGTCCTTTGGTTACATTAAACCTCCGTTGAAAACTTCGTCTTGTTGCAACAACACTGTGTTCTAGGCGGTGGAATTCCAACACCAGAAAAATCCTCTGTTCTAAGGAATAAACCATGTTGTCCACAGCACACTTGCACGTTGTGAACAGCACACGCTTACAGCAGAAAGACGACGTACAGAATGGCACACCCACAGACTGCGTTGTCTTCTATATCTTTCACATCACTTGCAGCGCCATCTGTTGTTGAAAATTGTAACTACTGTAATTTCGAAAGTTTGTCCGTCTGAAATTGTACTGTTGTCCCAAGCATATTGCAACAAACGGTGTATTTCTATCGCTGCTCGTTTAGTTTTTATTGCCGTTTCAAATATACCTGTCATTTTTGAAACACCCTGTAGTTGTGACAGCTTTCCTGATTGTAGGCCGGTTGGTGATCCTTCTACTCTGGTGGTAGTGATTCCTTTCTCGTTACGGGCGCTCTAAACACAGTATTCTGGGGATGTAGTGCAGACTGCCGGTTCCGGCTCTGGCGTATTGTTCCGTCGTTACATTTGGTGTATCTGACGTCAGGTAGCTTCAGCTAGATCGTCATTAGTCATTCGCTAGACTGAAACTAGTCTGAGTTACCATCTTGTGAAGCGAATGGAACTCTTGGCTGCTTATCTCATCGCTCGCAGTTGTGTTTGTTGCTGGACCTTCTCAGAGGTCGATTCCTGGAGCACCATCTGTGGCCCCTTGGTTTCTTGTAAAATATGTGTGTTCTAAAAGGAGGTCTGATGGCCAGTAGTTCAGTATAACGCTCCTTCAGTCCACGCCTTCTGTGGGTATAATCTGCCTCAGTATCCTTTAAGGAACTTACATACTGGTCCTTGTGTTTTATTATTGTATTATTTATTACAATACCTTGTAATACCTACATTAAACGTTGTATATGTCTAATTGATAGTTCTGGTCGCCTTCTCTGAATAAATCTAGCAGTGCAGTGTTCAGTGGATGTTAAGGGTTGTGTTACAAAGTTTACCATCATCTTATTTCATCCGTTTGGTGATCAGCTGCTTGTTTTTCTTTTAATTAACCTTTGCTGTTGTATTTGCTGTTTTACAGCAGTTTTCTAAATTTTTTATATTATTGCCATTCCTGGCATGTAAGGCCTTCAGCCGTGATTGTGGTCATTTGCCTTAAAATTCTAATTTGATATTTGTATTTTAGCAGTAAGCCTTAAAAACTTATTTACTGCCATTCCTGGCGTCTGATGCCTTCTGCTGTGTTTGTGGCGACTTGCCTTTAATATTTCAATTCCTGTCATTTGTAAGTTGCAAAGAGTTTTAAACAATTCTTAATTTATTGCCACTCCTGTCGTGTAAGGCCTTCTGCCCAGATCATAGTGACTTGCTTTTAAAACATTATCTGCTGTATCTGTATTTAATGGTGATTTGCTAAATTGTAACTCACTGAAAACACTATTATTTACAGTTGTTTATTCCTTCATTAATAACGTATAGTATTTTTTATTTATTGTTGAGTCTGGAATTACTGGTTTAAAATAAATTGTGTGTAACTGTAAAAGCAACCAATAGTAACTGATTACTGCACTGTCCACAATCGTAACCGAATCCTGACTTCCCTACACTACCAGGTTTCACTATTGAAGCAGTGTCATGATAGCGACTTACATAGCGATAAATCTAGGGGCTTTGATCTACAAATATTCACAGTAGAAATGGCATAATTAAAAAAATACATTTTTGTTTCTTTTGTACCTTAACGCTTAATTCTGCTTCATTAAACATAACTAGCAGAGATAAGTTATGTTTAAAAATTTTAGACTTATCTTCATTGGTTGCAGAGATATATGAACTTGGCTGACTTAACTAACATTGACCTCATAGACGGTGCAAACTCCCCTTGAACCCACACATATTATAAAAATGAATGTACGTTTATGTATGCATGCATGTCCCACATCTCCCCCTAAACTAGATGAACGATTTCAACTAGACTTGGTAGACATATCAATTACTGTCTGGAAAGAACAGATGTGGGATAAAAGCCACTTACATATCAAAGAGGTTGGGTTGGTTGGTTGTTTGGGGAAGGAGACCAGACAGCGTGGTCATCGGTCTCATCGGATTAGGGAAGGATGGGGAAGGAAGTCGGCCGTGCCCTTTCAGAGGAACCATCCCGGCATTTGCCTGGAGTGATTTAGGGAAATCACGGAAAACCTAAATCAGGATGGCCGGACCCGGGATTGAACCGTCGTCCTCCCGAATGCGAGTCCAGTGTCTAACCACTGCGCCACCTCGCTCGGTAAGAGGTTGGGGTGAGTGTGAAAAAGCAGTGTAGCCTACGGGGCACGAATACCCATACTGATTCATCCAGTATTTCAGAATGAGAGCACTTAGTTAGTTGCAGCGTACTTTGTACATAATTTCAGACCTTAACGAAACTCTGTCCCCCTGACAACAACTACAAAATAATGAAAGGAAAAACTTTATTGCTTACTACATGTTCACTGTTAATGCGGTAAAACTGCCGCATGATGCATGGCGTTTCGATTTATGATTTCTTTACTATTAATTGTAGCCAGCCGGGGTGGCTGCGCGGTTCTAGGTGCTACAGTCTGGAACCGCGCGGCCGCTACGGTCGCAGGTTCGAATCCTGCCTCGGGCATGGATGTGTGTGATGTCCTTAGGTTAGTTAGGTTTAAGTAGTTCTAAGTTCTAGGGGACTGATGACCTCAGAAGTTAAGTCCCATAGTGCTCAGAGCCATTAACTGTACTTGGGTTGTTCTGGGGGAGCGAGGTCATCGGTCTCATCGGATTAGGGAAGGATAGAGAAGGAAGTCGGTCGTGCCGTTTGAAAGGAACTATCCCGGCATTTACCTGCAGCGATTTAGGGAAATCACGGAACCTATATCAGGATGGCCGGACGCGGGATTGAACCGTCGTGCTCCCGAATGCTCCCAGTGTGCTAACCACTGCGACACCTCGCTTGGTATTTTGTATTTGCGATACGTTTTGCAGACATTACTTTCACACACTGCCGTAAAAAAAATAGTACACCAGGAAAAAGGAGGTCGATTTTGATCCGATGACGGCGTACGCCACCTGGGGTGTAGTGGATGTACAGATAATGGTTTCAGCGTCGTCCGCAAACAGACAGTGTAGTGGTATAGCTACCAGAGCGCCATAGTCTCTACCCTTTAAAACGGCGTGCTCACAACAAGAAGGCGCAGTGTGGAGCAAGCAGGCAGCCAAGCCACGTAGACGCACTCGTGCATTCTACAGCCAGCAGAGCTAATTTGAAAGGAGTCAAATTGTGGCGTCCCGAGAAGCGGGATGGTCCTTTCGAAGAATTTCCACACAAGTTGGACGTTCTGCATCAGTTGTGCAACGATGCTGATATCAGCGGTCACGTGTACGTTCCCACACCCATAGACAAAGATGTCAGAATTGTTGTAGTGTAAGGACAGCAGTGGCAGACTGTACAGCTACCACAGCCCAGATAAGAGGGTCGTTTAGCTCAGAAGTGTCAACACGAACTGTTACAAACCGCTTGTTAGCAGTGGGACCAAGGGCACGAACACCTCTAGCCCGTCTGCGACTCAAGCCGCAGCAGCGCCGTGCACGATTCGACTGGCGCTGCCAGAGGATCGCTCGGAATGGCGCGCCATGGTCTTCAGCGATGAGAGCAGATTCTTCCTGCACCCAAGTGGTGGTCGTTTGCGTCTTTGATATAGACATGTTGAGCGCTGCCTCAAAGAATGCATTCGTGCGAGACACACTGCCCCACCCCAGGCTTTATGGCCTGGGTGCGATAAGCTCGTTCATCTCTGGTGTATGTGGAGGGTACGCCAATTAGCACTAGGTAAGTGGAGAGTGTTGTTAGACCTATTCTGAAGCCGTTCTTGCAACAGGAAGGTGAAGTGTTGTTTCAACAGTATAATTCTCCCCCATGCATTGCCGTGGAGCTGAACTTGCTATGCAAGACGTGCAGCAACTTTCCTGGCCAGCACGATCTCTGGAGCACGTCTGAGATATGATGGGACGCGAAATGACTCGTGCGACTTATCAGGCAACAACAACGTGAACAGGTCGCGCAGGCGTGGCATGACATATGTAAGGATAGTATTTGCATATGTCAGAATAGTATATAAAGGCTCACCGGCCATTTGACCATCTTCTTCTGTGCGGATGCACAAACAGTGTCCGAACTCTTACGGGAATCGGCAAAAAGCAGCGAGTAATGAGTATAATGGGCAGGGGCACTATTAATATAGTGCGGGACAATAAGTTGGGAATGTGAGTCTCACGGGAGGTGTGCCTGACATAATTCTCTGCAGTCGCACTATCCTCTGTGTCCTCGGTGGCTCAGATGGATAGAGCGTCTGCCATATAAGCAGGAGATCCCGGTGGGGGGCACACATTTTCAACTGTACCCGTTGACGTATATCAACGCCTGTATGCAGCTATGGGTATTCATTTCATTCTAATTTCAGAATAGTATTTGTCATCTGTACGACTGACTGGATGACAGAGTCAGTGCCTATATTACCGCCTGTGGAGGATACACCACGTACTAATATAGAAGGTTCAGCACGAAATGGATGGCTGGTATTTTAGAGCCGCTTGTGCGATTGATCTGTAAATGTAATCACTGCATGTACTCCACATGCATTGCTGCAATAATAAATCTTGAGGTAATTAGGAACCTCTGAAAAGGTGTACTATTTTTCCCGGCAGTGTATAACCCTAATGTACAAGCAAAAATATGTACCTGTACGACGCATGGTACCCTAGATATGACGTCGTGAAGACTGAGATGCGTAAAAACTACCACATCATTAATGACGTTTTCATTTTACTTATTTATTACTAACTCTATTGGGAACACATTTCGCATACAGTAGACACATATACCGTTGGATATACCTGGAAGACTATATCATTGTACGGTCCATAGTTCAGAAGATACGATGTCATAGTCACTGAGATGGCTAAAAATGAAGTTGCAGGGCGGTATTCCCCAGCGATACATGAGAAATACGTGTATAAATCCAAATGAAACATGTTAAATACATGTGAAATATATTTGAAATGTGCGTAAGCGGGCAAAGCCACGCGTATAAAGGTCATTCTAAATCCCCGGAACGATTTCGATCCAATTTGGTACACGTATTAGTTAAGATCTGGAATGGAATACAGTAGGAGTAAGATTCACCAGCCTCCTATTGGCGTTGGGATGATAGGGTGGAGAGAGAAGGGGAGAAGAGGTAATCGACAGACAGAGAGGGGGAAGGAGGAGATGGACTGAGGGAGGGGGGAGAATAAAATGGATAGAGAAAGAGAAGAGGATGAGATGTAAGGGGAGGGGTGGTAGAAGGAGATGGACAGAGAGAGGGAGAAGGATGGGGCGGACTAACAGGAGGTTGGAATAAACACAAACCCAGGGAAAGCTGTGAAAGTTCATTTCTTCCATTTTCATTAGTTCTCTTCCCACTATTATTTGTGGAGCCCGCGAGGAGCTGGATGGCAGGTTTCATCAGGATGTTAAGGAGAAATTGTGCAGACAGCAGGTTTGCTGGATCGTCTGCATAATTGTAGACTGTTGCTAGATGCTGCACAGAAATCAGTCATCTGTTGTCCACGTAAAATGAGTAACAAGAAAGTTTTGAGGAGAAATGAAACTGGAAATTCAGGGACTTGTAAGTGTAAGTACAAACTTTGAGACTCATTTTCTATCTGCAAGCACGCATATGCCAACGGCCTTGCCGTACTGGTAACACCGGTTCCCGTCAGATCAGCGAAGTTACGTACTGTCGGGCTGGGCTAGCACTTGGGTGCCTATGCGGTCTGCCTAGCGCTGTTGGCAAGCGGGGTGCACTCAGCACTTGTGAGGCAAACTGAGGAGCTACTTGACTGAGAAGTAGCGGCTCCGGTCTCAGAAACTGACATACGGTCGGTGGAGCGGTGTGCTGACCACATGCCCCTCCATATCCGCATCCAGTGACGCCTCTGGGCTGAGGATGACACGGCGGCCGGTCAGTACTGTTGGGTCTTCATGGCCTGCCCAGACGGAGAGAAACACAAGCACGCATATGTTCATATTAATTTCCTTGTTTAAATAATTATACGCCGAGTACTATAACCCGCAAACAGTTTTCTCGGATTTTATATGAAAATCGTCCGTCACGGATAATTTACTCTAAATGATCACCACAAGCTGCTTAGAGTTTTTTAATAGTCTGTAGCTGCGTTCATCTTGACAGCACCTGGACACAATAGGCAACAAGAGCATAAAATTTTTAGGAAGAGAGAAGACATATTGCAATACAGTAGACATTCACACCCACTACGTTCATATAAAAAAAATTTAATGGTGAGTACCGAAAGTCTGTAACTTTTAAACTGAATCCATAACTATTTCTCACTGTGCTTACATGGGAAACTAAAAATACAGTACTTCGTACTGTTGTTATGTACTACAAATGGTTCCAATGGGGCTGAGCACTATGGGACTTAACATCTGAGGTCATCAGTCCCCTACAACGTAGAACCACTTAAACCTAACTAACCTAAGGACATCACACACATCCATGCCCGAGGCAGGATTCGAACCTGCGACCGTGGCAGCACCGCGGTTCCGGACTGAAGCGCCTATAATCGCTCGGCCACACCGGCCAGCTGTTATGTACTACAGAAATCCCTTGTTTTTATATGATAACACACGAGATTCAACTGTAATTTCAAATATAGTTTACAATTATGTTAATTTTGAAATCCAGTCTCATACACGAACATAGAAAGTCGACATAAAATTATACGTTCATGGACACAGTCGTGTCATCAAGGGTTTTCAGTACAACAATTTAAAAGTAAAGTATTTGTTACGGTATTATATCCAACTGTGATAATGTTTACAACGGCTGCTAACCGAGTATGGTGACTGGAGCAATAGACCACTCCTCAACACTGGAGGTGGAATTGTTTCCGGCTCAGCGCTTTCATGATCAACAGGCGTGTCCCATTCTACATCTACGTCTATACGATAACTCTCCAACCCACACCTAAGTGCCTGGCAGAGGGTTCACCACTTCTCTACCGTTCAACTACCGAAAAGCGCAAGAAGAAACCGAACACTTAAATATTTCTGTGCAAACTCTGATTTATTTTATTACGATGATCATTCCTCGCTCTGTAGATGGGCGTCAACGAAATATTTTCAGGTTCGGAGGAGAAAGTTGGTGATTGAAATTTCATGAAAGATCTCCCAGGATCTAAAAGCTCCATTGTTTTAATAAGCTCCGCTCCAACTTGCGTATCATATCTGTGACACTCTCTCTCCTGTTTCCCGATAATACAAGCTGACCCCCTTTCTTCTTTGAAATTTTCGATATCCTCAGTTAATCCGACCTGGTAAGGATCCCATAGAGCACAACAGCACCGTACCAGAGGAGCGAAAAGCGTGGTGTAGGCAGTCTCTTTAATAGACTTGTAAGTGTTCTGCAATAAGATTATGATTTTGGTTCACTTTACCCGCAACATTATCTATATGATCCTTGCAGTTTTATCTGTTAGTAACTGCAAGAACTAAGTACTCAGTTGAATTCAGAGCCTTTTTCTAGATCTGTGTGATTTATAGTGTACCCAAATTTAATGGATTCCTTTTAGTATTGACATGGTTGACCTCACACTTTTTATTATTTAGCGTCAAATACCACTTTTCGCACAGTACAGAAATCTTGTATAAATCTTTATGCAATTCCTTTTGATCTTCTGATGATGTTTCTAGACGGTAAATGACGGTATCATCTCCAAACGATCTAAGAGGGTTGCTCAGATTGTCTCCTAAATCGTTTATACAAATTAGCAACAGTACAGATCCTACAAGGTGTGGCATATAAAAGTGGCCCGGAGAACAGAGTTCCAGGGCACAAAGAAATACAGCAGATGAAAGGAGATACAGTACCAATCTGACTATTCAGATGTTGACAGTGATCATCATTCATATCTCGGCACTTTGGGGCCCTACTCAGTAAGTGTCTGAAGGCGGATAGAAGCTGGACTGCTGAAACTGCTGCAGTCCCATCCGAAATGTTCTACTGCAGTTCTTGAAGACTATGAGGATTGCTGCGATACGTCTTAGAAATGAAGGCTCCCCAGACAAAATAATTGCACACTGACGGAGCAGTAACCTGACACTGACCTCTGCTAACAATTCTGTCAGGCGTGATAATTGTGTAAACGTACTCCAAGGTTCGACCGGCTGTATGGCAAGTTGCTCCATCCTGTTAGAAGTAGGTTGGGTTGTTTTTGAGGAAGGAGACCAGACAGCGAGGTCATCGGTCTCATTGGGTTATGGAATGACTGCGAAGGAAGTCGGCCGTGCCCTTTCAAAGGAACCATCCCGGAATTTGCCTGGAGCGATTTAGTGAAATCATGGGATGCCCAAATCAGGATGGCCGGAGGTGAGATTGAACCGTCGTCCTCCCGAATGTGAGTCCAGTGTGCTAGCTACTGCGTCACCTCGCTCGGTGTTAGAAGTAGGTCTCTTCTCTCTCCGCTGATAAATAAATTCATATCTAACCCTATCCACTCGTCCGCGCCACTTTATCTGCCCCATCCTGTATGACATTACTTTGAAGAACACCAAATATCTGTTTCACTCGATGAGTTTCCTTCACTTACTTCTGGCTGCAGAACGCTGATTTGAATTATTGCCTTTACGGCCCCGTATCAGCACACATGTAAATCTGGTCTTGAAGGGTTTTCGCTTTTAACTTCCGTTATTGTCTAATGGAGCTATAAAAGACGCTACCACGATTCTTTGCAGTAATTTGAAGAGAACTGACATAGTTGGAAGAGCTTCAGTATTTAATAAATCGAGAAGCAATAAACAAAGACTTATTCTGGTTTTTTCCTTTACAGAGGTCAAATTTGCATGTTAGAGAAAATTCCAAATACCTCAGAAACTGGGAAACATTCACAGGTCCTGTCACGTTAAAAAAGGATCACATAAAAGTCTTATGAGAATATTTTAAAACGTCAGAATTAAAAATTTTATTATTACGTTGTCAGCTTGAATACAGGATTCAGGTATAGGTAGATAGAAGCTAATCATGCTGTTCATAAAAGTAATTCGTTACACTGAATGAGTCGGCTCCATACGTGTAGTGGAGCAGTTGGTTGGACGCCGAAACGCGTGATTGGAAATCAGCAGAAAATTCCTGGTTCTCCGGTTTGACCTTCACCATGTAATTAACCACTTGTTCATAACACGGCGCGTAGCAGACGTGACGAGGCACGCTTGAGAGGTATTCCTTACACACGAGTCCCTGAAGCAGAACGGGTCTTTTTTTCCCCTGGAGCTGTAACTCAACAAGTAGTAATTGAGCACCACGGCTAACGTGGACATTAGCTCTTCGAAGTACCTGCCAATACTGCGGTCTACGACGTCTGGGTCCCATTACACGCTGCAAAAGGTAAACAGTGTGCCTGTCTCACCGTCGTGTCTCGTGAGAGTAACGTGCACGAAGCTAGTTTGCGAGGAGCGGAAAGTACCACGTACCACGGTACCGGAAATCACGTGACATACCTACTCATTGCAGGACCTACATTACACTTCCCTGTTGGTGACATTACTTTTCAGACACAAAGGAGGTTTAATTAGTTGAGGAAGGGCCTCTGTGCCGGAAACGACGGGGTAAAAATTTTGCAAACGGAAATGAGGAATACCCCAATTTAGATTTGGCCTACTGACCTTGGTAAGTTTTTTATAATAATTTTATTTATCCGAATACCTTCAGACACATCTACACTTATATGAGCCGCTTGCTCCACTCACAATAGAGGCATGACATCGTTGCACGGTCCGCCTCTGGTAGCTGAGTGGTCAGAGCGACGGAATGTCATACCTAACGGCCCGGGTTCGATTCCCGGCTGGTTCAAAAAATTGGCTCTGAGCACTATAGGACTTAACTTGTGAGGTCATCAGTCCCCTAGAACTTAGAACTACTTAAACCTAACTAACCTAAGGACATCACACACATCCATGCCCGAGGAAGGATTCGAACCTGCGACCGTAGCGGTCGCGCGGTTCCAAACTGTAGCGCCTAGAACTGCTCGACCACCCTGGCCGGCTTCCCGCCTGGGTCGGAAATTTTCTCCGCTCAGGGACTGGGTGTTGTGTTGTCCTTATCATCATCATTTCATACCCATCGACAAGCAAGTCGAAATGGCGTCAACTCGAAAGACTTGCTCCAGGCGAACGGTCTACCCAACGGGAGGCCCTAGCGACACGGCATTTCCATTTATCGTTGCTCGAAGTTCTGTCTGCCGGTTGGAACAACATCGCCGTTGTCGCAGGCAGAGAGACTTACAGTCAGGAATCCTATTCAATCTCCATGGGTCTTCCATACACAAGACTAGCCAAGTGACTCCACAAAAAGAAAAAAAGTGGCTCCAGTTCAGGTGCCTAGTCTGGTCAAGAAACAGGACCTACCTCTTCAGTTAAAACTGTCAGGTTGAGAGACCTCTCAGCAGGGCAGTCTTAACTGAATTAAACAGCGGCCGTGAAATTCTACAGTGTAGGACTTACTTCTTTGTTCATAACTGGTCGCAGGTGCAGAAAATACACCTGTTTTTAACGGATAAAATATTAACTTTTGTTCTAGCTGTGTTTGTTGATACTGTAACACCTCACCCGTCACTTCTCTGGTTTTGGTGTGTGTTCACCCCAGGTAATTGACTAACAGATCAACGGAGAGTGCAAAACTGCCGCAATGTCGGATAATGCAAAGACAGTAATAAGGCCCTGTGACTCCTGATTGAACTGTGGTGGCAGTGTTCACATTAATAGATTCAGAATTGATCGCTTTTAATTAAAAAGGGGTGCACATTGATGTTATATTCAGCTACTGAACACCAGATGCAAATGTTGAACACAAAATTAATTAAGAAAGTGACTTGGGATTTCAACTACTTGATTGAAAACAGATGCAGTAAATTAGCACAGATTTATTTTAACTCATGACCTTCAATCATCACATTACATGACTCTCCTAACAGGCAGTGGTAATAAATTGCGTTTGCGTGGAGTAAAGCGCGATACTCAAAAGTAGTTCCTATCGACTGACCCAGGCGTAATGCGAAGTGCAAGAAGAGTTCTACAATACACGGCCATGAAACCCTTGTGGAAACTTTACCGATGTGATCCAAAAATTAACCAGTGGCCAGAGCGGGTGCAATATCACTGACTACAGCGTGGCGGAGTGGCGTCGTTGTGTGGATGTTGGCCGACCTTGTGGTGCTGCAAGGCTGTGCTCGTCTATTCACTCCTAGCTATCTTGCTCAGTACATAGCTGAACCAAAACTTCCTATCTCCAAGCTCAATCGTTCCCTTTGCTAAGTCCTAAACTGCAGAGATGCTCACTCTTTCTCGAGCAAGCTGAGTCAAGAATGCCACGTCCGCACTCTAGGCAAGCTGGGAACGGAAGACCTCTACGGAGACTTCTCACAGTCTGCGCTTCACCTCGGTTTCCCCTCCAGCAAAATCACTTACGACAATTGCAGTGCAAGTCGCGTTAATTATGTGTCGCTTCCCTGTGCTGACCAATGCCTGCTCTGGGAAGTGAACAAATTCCGACAAAATTTCCTTTCCTCTCAACTTCTGCTATTTCGCTCCTCCCAGGCCACCCATCAAGGTCAGCGTCTGCACAACACCAAGTTTTCCGGAATTCTGACTCCCAGGAGAGTACTTCAAATTCCTTGGTCCTACGTTCGCATCGGAGGCCGGCGTATTTCATTCTGTCGCTCTTCAACTGATTTGCTTCAGACTCTGTGGACCATGAATTCAGCGTGAAGTTGCTATAGTCACGAACACGCATATTTTAACCTCTGTTGACTGCTCCACCGTAGCTTTGCGTGGCTTTCTCGCATGTTTCACAGAAAACAGGATGACGGACATTTATCAACAGGCGTACAAGTTCTCCGTCTGTTTCCCGGTACACCAGCATTGAGTCGGAGTCAACCACCCACTCATTGTCACTCATCTTAAGGCGGCTGGAGGCCGCGCCCCGTTACCGCTTTCTCAGAGCTTGAGCCGCCCTAAGCTGCCTATTGTCGCTTCCCTTAGCCGCTCCCCCAGCGGCCACGGCTAATTCTGAGTACTTCCCTGGGGTAAACTAGCCTCCAGTAAATCGACGCGTCTTCACAAAGTTTTCATGTCATGTGAATTGCTTTAAGACCATCACCCGACATTAATTATTTCATTGCATCCATACTACACCCTTTACAAGATGCATTGTGCCTTGTCAGTCATTTTTGTTCAGCCCTACTGTTCGCTCAATGTGAGTTAGGTGATCTTTAATGACTTCATTAAGGGGCATAGTTCTTGCCATCTTACAATACTTGGCATGTCCGTTAATTTGTCTCGATATAATTAGTTAATAGAGGCAGTGGAGATGTAAGTAGAGTCGAATGGAATGTACATGTTGTGGAGATAACACTGCAAATCAATAAACATACCGTTTTTTCTGTTTTTTAAATCAAATGACGTGTGCAAGGTGAGTAATGTAACACTTCTATTTGGAAATCATGTTGGTTTCAGTCATGATTACAATATACCATGTTATTCCCCACTTTTTTGGTTACAAAACCTTATTTTTCAACATAATCTCCGTTCAATGCGACGTCCTTGCGCCATCTTACTGGGAGGGCCTATAGGTCCGCTAGGTACCAGTCTACCAGTCGACGTCAGAGCCAACGTACTGCATCTATATTCTCCCCGTCATCCACGCAGTGCTTCCCGTCCTTCATTAAGCCAAACAGATGGAAGTCGGAAGGTGCGGGCTGTAGGAAGGATGAGGAAAGGCAGCCCAATGAAATTTTGTGACCTCCTCTCGTCTGCGCAGACCTTTGTGAGGCCTTGCTTTGTCATGGAAAAGGAGAAGTTCGTTTGCATTTTTGTGGCTACGAACATGCTGAATGAGAGTGTCAGCGCGTTCCAACATTGCAGGAGACACAGCTTCGTGCTGCCGGCCATCACGCAAGAGATCGGATAGTTGTTGGCGACATCTGTTGCGATGATGACAGACGCCTCCCCCAACAACTCACCTGCTTTTGTTCACTGCCAGGTCTCCGCAGACATTCTGCAAGCACCTATGAAATCTGCGATGCTCTGGTTTTCACCAAAAGAAATTTGAAGGCTACGAATAGCACCGCCACCTATAGGAACTTCATGAAACTATAGAGGCTGAAGAAGGAATATTCCACAAAAAATGCCGCATTTTTTAAACCGAAATTGGTTTAGACAAAAAGTGTTGCATTACTTATTGAAAGCCCCTCGAATTTTTCAGCATTAAAATGCGTCACAATTTCTCCATTACTTTTTGTATGTTCTCTGAGCCTCAGATACTAAAGTGTTTTGTTTGTTTGTTGTTGTGGTCATCAGTCCAGTTTGTTGCAGCTCTCCATGTTAGTCTACCCGTGCAAGCCTCTTCATCTCCTCCTACTGCAAACTACATCTTTCTGAATCTGCTTACTGTATTCATCTCTCCGTCTCCCTCTATGTTTTTTACCCGCCACACTTCACTCCAACATTAAATTGGTGCCCACTTGATGTCGCAGAATGTGTCCTATCAACCGATCCCTTCTTTTCGTCACGCTGTCGCACAAATTTCTTGTCTCCCCAATTCTGTCCAATACTTTCTCATTAATTACGTGATCGACCAATCTAATCTCCAGCATTCTTCTGTAGCACCACACTTCGAAAGCTTTTACTCTATTTTTATCTAAACTGTTTATCGTCCATGTTTTACTTCAGACAAATACCTTCAGAGAAGACTTCCTCACATTTCGATGTTTACAAATTTCTCTTCTTCAGAAATGCTTTTCTACATTTTATTCCCTCTCTACTTCGGCCATCGTTATTTTTCTGCCTAAATAATAAAACTCATCGACGACTTTAAGTCTCTCGTTTCCTTATCTGTCATCACCTGATTTAATTCGACTACATTCAATTATGTTTGTTTTGCTTTGTTGATGTTCATCTCATATCGTCCTTTCAAGACAATGTCCGTTCCGTTCAACTGCTGTTCCAAATCACTTACTCTCTCTGACAGAATTACAATATCATCGGCGAATCTTTAAGTTTTTATTTCTTCACGCTAGACTTTAATCCCTACTCCAGATATTTCATTCTCTTCCTTTACCGCTTGTTCAATGTACATATTTAATAACTTCTTGGATAGGCTACAACCCTGTCTCACTCCATTTTCAACCACCGCCTCAATTTCGTGCCTGTCGACTCTTGTAACTGCCGCCTGGTTTGTGCTATCTTTAGAATTAAAAAAAAAAAAGTATTCCAGTCAACATTGTCAAAAGCTTTCTCCAAATCTACACATACTATAAATGTAGGTTTGTCTTCCCGTAACCCATCTTTTATAATAAGCCGTAGGGTCCGTATTGCCTCACATTTCCCTACGTTTTTCCGGAATCCAAACTGATCTTCCGCGAAGCTGGTATCTACTAATTTTTCCATCTTTCTGTAAAGAATTTATTTATGCCTCTGTTTTTGCTGATTTAATAATATGCTTCTTTACAAAATATCAACGTTCTGTATGTCATCTTCTTTTCACATCTTTCATTGTCTCATTATAGTTGGACGGGCTTTGGTTGAACAAACTTCATTGTCTCATTATAGTTGGACGGGCTTTGGTTGAACAAACTTTGTTGTTTTCAGCGATATATTCCAATAAGCTGAGAGTTCAGGTGGATAGGCTCCCAACTAGAAATATTTTGTTGGGGATCTGAAGTTCCGGCACTCACCTGAAAACCAAGGGAAAACTACTGCAAACCTTGATCTGAACTGGCGGTAAAGGGCGTATTCTTAATTTATTTCTGGAGCAGTGTTGACCATAAACATAAAAGTCACTCACTAATTTTTTTTCGAATTGTGTAAATACAAGACATTTGAAAGAACCTAAATGTTAATTATCTGTATTACACCAACTAGCCTAAACATCCATCACTCTTACGTTTTAAAGTTTCATTTGCATTCTTAACGAAGGGAAAGCATTCATGTACTTATTATGCTTGTGATTCTTCATATTTAACACTTTATTGCGCGGTTTATTTCTATTAAGGACTTTGTTGACGGCCTTATGAATTATCGGCGTCAGAAAGACCAACGGAAAATGCAATTTTAATTTTCGGTAAATGTCAGTTGGAGTGGGTTGTTTTGGGGTAAGAGACCAAACAACAAGGTCATCGGTGTCATCGGATTAGGGCAGGATGCGGAAGCAAGTCAGCCGTGCCCTTTCAAAGGAACCATCCCGGCTCTTGCCTGGTGCGATTTAGGGAAATCATGAAAATCTAAATCAGGATGGCCGGACGCGGGATTGATCCGTCGTCCTCCCGAATGCGACTCCAGTGTGCTAACCACTGCGCCACCTCGCTCGGTTTGTCAGTTGGCATTTCTGAAAAACAGAACAGTATTTTTGAGTAAAATTGTACCATTGTACTAATTTTGTTCATACTATATTGTAAGAAAGTATTTACTTAACAATTAAAAAATTAATGTCCTTTTCATTGCAACTTTTAAATCTTTGTTGCGGCGACTTTTTAAAGCATCAGTCCCGTAGTCGCTATTTTGTGCAAATTGGATCTGGCATCACTACTGGTATCTGAAGGCATTGCTTGTGTGTGTAGAAGTAGCTATGCAGACAGAGACAGAGCTGTAGTCTTCTCACTGCTGTCAGCTTGCTAGATTTTTGAGCCGCTGCTTCTTACCCTGATATAAGGGGCGTTCAATAAATAATGCAACACATTTTTGGTCTTAAAGCAGGTTTAAGGATTCGACTCATTCGACTATAAAACTCTAGTTTTGAACATAATCTTCGTTCAATTTGACGGCCCTACCACTTTACTCGGAGAGCCTGTGTGCCCACATGGTACCACTGTACTGGTCGGCGTCAGAGCCAACGTCTTGCTGCATCAATAACCTCCCCATGATCCACGTACGGACTGCCGCGGAGTGCCTCCTTCATTAGGCCAAATAAATGGAAGTCTGAATGTGCGAGATCTGCGCTGTAGGCTGGATGAGGAAGAGCAGTCCAATGAAGTTCTGTAAGATCTTCTCCGGTGCGCAACTTGTGTGAGGCTTTTCCTTGTCATGGTGCAAGAGAGAGTTCGTTTACATTTTTGTGGCGACGAACACGCTCAATGAGAGTGTCCGCACGTTCCAACGTCACAGCTTTGTGCGGCCCCACAGGTTTGCGAGACCTTGTTGCGATGATGACAGACGTCTCGTCTACCGACTCACCGTGCTTTTGTTCACCGTCAAGTTTCTGTAGACGTTCTGCAAGCGCGTATGAAGCTCTGCGATACTTTAGTTTTCCGCCAAAACAAACTCAAGGACAGCTCTCTGCTGGTAACGTACATTGCTTTTTTTTCTTTTTGACAGATGTGTCCTATCGTCCCGTCTGAGCCGTGCTTTCGCTTGCATTGTTTCTGTTGGAGGCCAGTCTGTATCGTTTAGTTGACATGGTTGCGGTTGTTTGTCTTCTTCTTGCGTTGACTGGAGCCACTTGGTTTCGCAAGTGTTGCCTGTCCACTAGTGGCAGCAGCAGCGTTATAGATATGTAGTAACTGTGGCCCTGTCTTTAGGGGACGCCGTTGTTTTTCTGGGTCGTGTGAGTCGGCAGTTTGGCTGGGGACGCAGGAGGAGCTAGGTCCGCTCAGAGCGAACACGCCGGGACGGCTGGTAGCGTGCATGCACTGCTGGACGGCTGTGGTCACGAGGGTGCACGACCTCGTCGAAACCGGATCCTGCAACTTTTAAGTTGAGCGCATTTCAATTTGTGTAGAGAAACCTCCACCATTGTGAAATCTCGCTATTCTCCAGTGACTTGGGTTCATGTTGCTGCTCGTAGTGTCGCCAAGGTGAAGAGCAGCGCGTGGAGTGCTTGGGGAAGGCGTATCTGATTAGCTTTCCTAGGCTTCTAATTACTATTTACTATATTTAGCTTGTTACTATTGTTAAGTTCAAGCAGCGGTATTTTCCTGCGTGGTGGCCGCTAACGCCCCAGTTACCTGCCCTGGGGGTTAGTGTATGTAACAGCAGTGTATGTTTCCTCGCCTTGCCGCCGCTGGCCGTGATGCGTGTAAGTTTGACAGCTTTCTTGATTGTAGATTGGCTGGCGAGTCTTCTACTTTGGTCATAGTGATTCCTTTCTTGTTCCGGGCACTCTAAGCACAGTATTCTGCGGGCGGAGTCCAGACCGCCGGTTCCAGCTTTCGCGTATTTTTACATCTTTGCATTTGGTTTAGTGGACGTCAGGTAGCCTCGGCAAGATTATCATTAGTCACTCGTTAGACTGTCACTAGTCTGAGTTACCATTTTGCGATGTGACTGCAACTCTTGACTGCCTTTCTCATCGCTCGTGAAAGTGTTTTTGGACTCACCTACGGAGAGGCCGATTCCTGGAGCACTGTCTGTGACTGGTCCTTGTGTTTTATTATTGTGTTATTGTTTTATCATTGTATTACCAAGTTACCATGATTTGTCTCACCTGTTTGGTGATCAGTTGCCTCTCTTCTATTGCATTGCTGTTTGATAGTATGTCTGTTAAATTTTTTTAATAATTGCCATTCTAGGCGTTAAAGGCCTTCGGCTGTGACTGTGGTTACTCGCTATAAAATTCTAATTGCGACTACGTTGCCTTCTTTTCAAAATATTATTTGCTGTGTCTGTATTTTATGGTTCAAATGGCTCTGAGCACTATGCGACTTAACTTCTGAGGTCATCAGTCGCCTAGAACTTAGAACTAATTAATCCTAACTAACCTAAGGACATCACACACATCCATGCCCGAGGCAGGATTCGAACCTGCGACCGTACCGGTCACGCGGTTCCAGACTGAAGTGCCTAGAACCTCACGGCCACACCGGCCGGCTCTGTATTTTATGCTCATTTGGTAAATAGTAACGTACTGAAAGTACTATTAATTAGACAGTTGTTTCTCTCCTATTATTAAGGTGTGATGTTTTTATTTATTGCTGAGTATGGAATCGTTGTCTTAAAATAAATGTGAGAAATTGCAAAAGCAAACCAATAGTAGTTGATTCGGGCCCCGTCCACAATCGTACCCGAATCCTGCCTTCCTTGAGTACCAGGTCTCACCGTCCTTTCTTCTTGACAGTGTTTTCTATACTTTCCTTTCCTCGTCGATTCTATGGAGAACCTCCTAGTTACTTATTTTATCACCGGCCGCGGTAGCCGAGCGGTTCTAGGCGCTTCAGTTATACCTTGCGACTGCTACGGTCGCAGGTTCGAATCCTGCCACGGGCATGGATGTGTGTGATGTCCTTAGGTTAGTTAAGCTTAAGTAGTTTTAAGTTCTAGGGGACTGATGACCTCCAATGTTAAGTCCCATAGTGCTCAGAGCAATTTGAACCATTTTGAACTTATTTTATCATTCCATCCAATTTTCGACATTCTTCTGTAGCACCGCAGCTCAATGCTTCTTTTCTGTACCGGTTTTCCTACAGTCCATTTGTCATTACTATATAATGCTGTTCTCCAAAGTTATATTCTCAGAACTTTCTTCATAAAATTAAGACCTATGTTTGATACTAGTAGATTTATCTTGGCCAGGAATGCTCTTGTTGCCAATGTTCGTGTGCTTTTTATGTGCGCCTTGCCCGTCCGTCAAACGTTGTTTTGCTGCATGGGTAGCAGATTTCCTTCATCTACTTCGTTATCACCAATCATGATGTTATGCTCCTCGCCGTTCACATTTATGCTACTTCTCATTACTTTCCTCTTTCTTCAGTTTCTTCTCAATCCATATTCTATACTCATTAGGCTATTCATTCCATCTGGCAGATCCTATAATGGATCATCACTATGAAAGAGGATAGCAATCTCACCAGTGAATATTAACATTTAAAAATGAACTTGAACAGTCACAGCCGCAAGGAACTTCTATTTTTATGAGGTTACTGGTTTGGGTCTGTTTTAGACCACCCTCTGCACTCACACTGAAAATATGTACATAGAAATAGATTTAGAGGACGTAGTAATATACAAAAGCCGGCCGCGGTGGCCGAGCGGTTCTAGGCGCTTCAGTCCGGAACTGCGCGACTGCTACGATCGAAGGTTCGAATCCTGCCTCGGGCATGGATGTGTGCGATGTCCTTACGTTAGTTAGGTTTACGTAGTTCTAAGTTCTAGGGGACTGATGACCTCAGATGTTAAGTCCCATAGTGCTCAGAGCGATTAGAACCATTTTTGAATATACAAAACACATCTTACATAACAAATAAGAAAAGAAGGAATTGTACCGATGATGGTAGACGCTGATGGTGAAGAGAGCAGGCGCTACGACGCCACGAACGCTGACTGCTAAGGAGAGTAACGCAGCTGTCGCTTAAATACGCGATTCTCCACCTACTGCAAGCCGAATCATCAGCGACAGCCAGTCAGGCACACAGACGTAAAACGGTTTTGATTTTTCTGTATGTAGAGTCAGTCCTTCTCACAATCAAATGTTTTTCGATTTCTTCACATTTTTCATGGACCCAGGAATAAATTGGCGTACGAAATAAGTTGTTTTTTTTGTTAATAAACACTCCAAACATTAGGTTTGGCTATAAATAAATCTTATGCCGCCAGTCACGATTTTACTTTATTTTACTTTTCGCACGACGCGTTTCGGGAAATAATTTTTTAGTTGGGTATCGATTCTTTTGGTGAAGTTAGTGGCGCCACTAACTCCACGAAAAGAATCGATAACCAACTAAAAAATCACGTATTTCTTATATATTGCAGTAAAAGTCAACGAAATGTAGCAGACTCTCACACACTGACAACGTCAATAGAAATGGCTTCATACACACAAAATACGCATTTTAAAATGGGAGTCATTTCCAGAAGCGCGTCGTACGAAAAGTAAAATAAAGAAAAATCGTGACTGGCAGCAGAAGATTTATTTATAAACCAACGTATTGTTTTCACAGTCGCAGGCTTTCAAAACCATTTATAATGAATCACATCTGTCTCAACATTACAGAGAAACTTTTATCTCATTGTCTTTTGGTCAGTATTCAACAAATGGTACTTTAATTTTTGCAAAACTTTGGTGTAGTTAATTTTAATAAGAAGTTAGCAACCTGTCCCGGCTCCACACGGACAGCACTAAAGATCTACGGGTAGACAGCTTGTGGGGGTTAAATAAACATAATATAATTATTAACGATGTTATTAATACAAACGTGATAGAATCCTTTAAAGTAAAGTATGGGTGAAATGGAACTTTTTCGATATCTCTGTTTAGCCCTAATGACACAGAGACGTAGAAGATAGGGGACGGAAATATAACACCTGCTGTCCAGTTTATCCGCTATGGGAACCAGAGGTGATCGTGTTGAGTAGCCGATGGCATCCCATTCCAGGTGCTGACCGCTTAGGAGTTTAGCCCTAATGACACAGAGACGTCGAAGATAGGGGACGGAAATATAACACCTGCTGTCCAGTTTATCCGCTATGGGAACCAGAGGTGATCGCGTTGAGTAGCCGATGGCATCCCATTCCAGGTGCTGACTGGTTAGGAGTTTAGCCCTAATGACACAGAGACGTCGAAGATAGGGGACGGAAATATAACACCTGCTGTCCAGTTTATCCGCTATGGGAACCAGAGGTGATCGTGTTGAGTAGCCGATGGCATCCCATTCCAGGTGCTGACTGCTTACGAGGATGACGGGGAACGCTATCTTGCGATGTTCATTGTCCTTGGAGCCAGCCCACTGTTAAGTCCATATTGATGCTGTACGCAGAGACGTGATTGTGTGGTTGGAGCTCATGGGCGCTCAACGGTGAGGTCATCAGCGCCCTTACACTCATTAAGCAAAAGAATGTAGATAAAATCTCTTGCACTCAAACTGACCACAAGTCGCTCTGTCTCATATGCACTAAAACAACGGAAAAGACTATGGATTAAACCACAAGTAAAGCGACACAAAGGAGCTAAAAGAAAGGCACAGGGAAATTTAACTGGGTGACCACTTACAAAAAACATGGGTGAGTCACTCTGTTAACCATCACCTTAAAATCTTGGGAAAAATATTGGACAATTCACAAAACTTTAAAACTATAACCACATTAGTTTGAATTTCACTTAAAATGGAGGGCAGGTCTGTAGGCAAATCCGCCGTGCCCCGTTGGTCGGAAAATAAAACACAGTCCAACAAAATGTGACGCACAGTAACCTGTACGCCGCAAGCGCCACACATTGGAGGGTCCTCTTGCCGGATCACGAGGCCATGCGTTATAGGGCTGTGGCCTATGCGAAGACGAGTCCCGTCGAAGTGGCTGGAAAGAAGTCAGAGACATGACGACGTACGCTGAAAGGACGACACAATGTCACTCCTCTGTCAGGTTTGTTCTGGGATACTTGGACGCACATGGCATCTCTCTGTTTTGTAGGCAAGGAAAAGCACAGCAGTAGTCGCCGTACTGACATTCAGTTGGTGCTCCAGAAGTCGTCGAACGGTTCATGTGGATTTTTGTCTCGCTACAAACAAGTTCATTTCCTCACTCGGAGTGCTTGACATCACTGAACGATTCTACATCAAGACACCAATATGTACGTCCTCTCGTGAGTTAGTCACGGGGACCGTTTAGATCCTTCGTGAGATTCGGTGGTCCTTTTGGACCCACAGACTCCATGTTTTCATGACACTAGTGGGATCCAGACCAATGCGAGGAGTAACACCGCGCAACGGTAAACTGTAGTCCTGACAGGATGCAATGCTTCTAGTATACTTCATGCCAATCTGACGTTTGTTGCTCACCGCCTTTAAGGTAAAGAGCGAAGTGGTGCATTCAGATTACTATTCCAGTCCGACTGAGCTCCAATACTCGCCTACAAAACTTGTTAGACTCTCCTCAGAACTCCACGCATGGACACAGGAGCGCACTTTCGATACTAGTAAATTTTCTCTGTTGGACGAATAAATTCAAACAGAAACAAAGCAGCAGCGCCTCCCCACGACTCACCTCCTACAACCAGAAGCACTGCTAATCGAGTTCTCGATTTCGTGAGCACTAAGCTACTCCCGAAACTGTGTAACATTCAGGACTGAGTGGCGGAATGATTGGCTGTTGACTCAATCGCAGGCAATCTCATTGATCGTCCGTTTTCTCTTGCTAGTGTCTCAGCTCTTCAAAGTGCTGTCTCTTTCCGAGACATATGTCTCTTTCCGAGACATCTAGCAACATTTTTTGCACTTAATATTGCTAGGAGTAAAATATGAAGTCCACGGAAAGTCTCTAACGCCGCAAAGACCCAGGTGACCTCAGAGCCCAACGTTTCGGTTTGTCTATCTCTCCTACAGCACACTTTATGGGATTAAGGATAAATCGAGGATAAAGCGAGCGACTAGCCTAAAGACACTGGAAACATTTCTCATGAAAACTCCGACAGATGCTGGCTTAGGCTTCGCCAACTGCTTGGATAATATCAGTGCCTATCGGGTCACAATCAGGCAAGACATGAAACTTTATTTCATGAGTGAAAGTCTGTCAGTAAATTATATTTTATTTAAAAAAAATCCATTGCGCATTTCAGAATGAAAGTTTCATTATAGGGCTTCCGTCATTGTCTGGTGGACCAATCACACTTGCATCTGCTTTGTTGTTAATCAGCGGTGAAGTTGCTCTTCACGATTTCAAACATTGCAGCTCTTCTTGCTTGCCTCGCTTGTAAACAAAACATAATGAGAATTTCCGCCTTATGCAAGACAGTTTGTCTATTTTTGTTTTGTTCAAACAACTTACGGGAATGTAGCAGGATGATGTCACCAACAACCGCGAATATTTCCGATAAGAGCCCACCCTGCTATTTTCAAGGCATAACTGCAGCTAGTAAGCACAGTGCAAGGGAATTTAAAGCCTTGGTCTGCAGAGAAACTCCGGAAAGATTACACATGCACGCGCGCCTGCGCGCGCACACACACACACACACACACACACACACACTGTGAACTCCAGTGCCATCACAAACCAAATATGAGCGACGTCAGAAGCTATCGATAGTGAAATTAATAATCAACGGCTGATGTACCATTAACTCTGTCCCTCTGTTCTTTTAAAAGCGAGAGAGCAGGATTCCATGCAGAGTACAAACAATAAGTCTCCATTTGTAAGGTTACTTTCTAATTTAATTTCAGCTGCTTACTTACGCCTTTTTGCATTAGACAGGGAGCGTTTCAAACATAACTGGTCATATTTTGTGGAAATATGATGTGGAATGACCACCATCTAAGATGAGAGTCCTTTAGGTTACGCAAAGGATGGTCTTAGTTTGCGAAAGGCGGGTGTGACTTGTCATTTACTGGTCAGACTGTCGGGACAGTGTAGGACCAGTGTACGGAACATAAGCGTCACACACGCTTACAACAGACTAGCAAATCCACAACTGCAGTCTTGGTACGGATTATCCTATGAAATAGGGCCTATAACAACACATATATTCTGGCAGGCACTTTCAGCTTTTGGGATGGTGTTATAAAGAAGGAAATGAAATGAAAGTAGCAAGTTACCTCGTAACAAGAGATGCTGGTTTTTATTTCAATTCTACAAAAAATCGAGCTCTCTCCCTTGTAAAAGACAGGGAGACCGAGTTAATGTTACGTCACCCGCTGATTGGAATTCTCACTGCCATGAAGCCAAACAACAAAAGCATCGTCTGCATGTCTAAAAAAACACGGTGATTTCAAGGCCGCCGATTCCAAGGCACATTCCTCGAAGTTTGTTATTACCAATTTGCTTATGGAAGAAGCATCACACACGCTTACAACAGCCGATCAAATCAGCCACTGCAGAACACTATCTTGACACTGGTCACCCTATGGAATATAACAACACAGTTATTCTGGCATGCACTCTCAGCTACTGCGATCAGGTTATTAAGGAAGCACTCGAAATTAAATTAGAAAGTAATCTTACAAATATAGAGTTTTTTTGTTTGAATTCTGCATAGAATCCTGCTCTCTCGCTTGTCAGGAAACAGAAATAATGGTACGTCAGCCGTTGATTATTAATTCAACTATCGATAACTTCTGACGTCACCCATCTTTGGTTTGTGATGGCTCTAGTGTTTACAGTATATGTGTTTGAGTGTGTGTGACATGCTTCAGCAAATTCTGTGCTATCTTCAATGAGGTTTTGTCTATTCTCCTGTCTCACACATAGCTGTCAGTTTTGGAGGCGGTCACGGCTTCTGGTGCTGTTGTCTTTTTATTGTTGATTTAGATGAGTTAAAACATTTGCGTTGTTCCCTTTCATTGTTTTAACATTTACACCCTTAATTTACGTTACTTTATCACGGAAAGGTTTCTGCCGTCATGTGAAGCGTTATTATAAAACATGTCAATATAATGTTGTTTTTTATAATGAGGTGTGGGCTTAGGTAAGTGGGCCACCAAAGAATTCAAGGAAGATTGGTACTATGAGCTCGACTCCCACTAAAGTGCGAAGTTATGTGCTGACAACATGGCTCGTAATGCATAAACTATTATCATGCAGACAAGGTTTCGTAACTTCTCCAGATTCAGCTCCAGCACGAAATAAAGACGAATGAGATCTATATAACCGTGAAAAAACTAGTAGGTTTTGGACTCAGATTCATTTTGTCCATTCTTCTTCCTTTATGAATATAGTAATCTCTGAGCTATCCTAACAGTCCCACCAATAGTTTCAAAGTAACTGAATAGCTTCTCTGGTTCTATGTTTTGCGTAGCCATTCGCTGGTCAAAGAAGTTAAGAGGCATCATTCAGTCAAGGTTAGCCATAATCGTAACTGGGGAAAGCCTCTGGGCCGTAACGGAAGAGGTAGTGTTAGCGACCATGAACGGTCAAGAGGTGCCATTCGTTTGCTGTCTGCTCGAGGGTCGGCATGCACGTGCTCACTGCTCCTGAGGATATAAATTGTCTGAGGATCTGTTAGAAGCTGGTACATCTTCTGTAGGTATTTCAGGGTGTTGTGTAAAAGCTTAATGGAATTTTAGTTATCTCACACGAGGCAAAATGTGTTTCAATTGCTCTTCCGATATACGTTTGAGATTTCATGATCACTTTTGCGATACTTTCTTCGTACGATGAATCACGTGGGTTGTACCGGGGTAGCACAAAAATACGGAAATATAAAAAACACAACAAATTACCATGTCTAATAAGGTGTAGAAAACCCGGTGTCATTCAAAACAACTTCCACTAAATGAAATGGACAAATACAGGATCCGTGTGGATTTTAAGGAAATCTAGCGTTCTTGCTGGCCGGTGTGGCCGAGCGGTTCTAGGCGCTTCAGCCTGGAACCGCGCGACCACTACGGTCGCAGGTTCGAATCCTGCCTCGGGCATGGATGTGTGTGATGTCCTTAGGTTAAGTTAGGTTTAAGTGGTTCTAAGTCTAGGGGACTGATGACCTCAGATGTTAAGTCCCATAGTGCTTCGAGCCATTTGAACCACTTGAATTCGTGGTGTCGTAACGTCTGCTCTGTTCACCATCAGCGTCTACTATCATGGGTATAATTTCTTCTTTTATTATTTGTTACGTAAGATGCGTTTTGTGTATTACTACATCATCTAAATCTATTGTATAAATCTTCTATGGTGCCTCTTGAAGCACCAAACACTTCTGCTTCCTTGCTTACGGAAGCGCCAACAATTTGCCCTGTGTCTCACATAGATTACCAGATATGGAACGAGTGCTTAAAAGTGTTTCCTTTTACTTTTAAAATGCTTCAGAAAAGCTTGCTTGCTGTTATACTATAGATCGTTAATGCGATTGTTCAGTTTTGTGCTGCTTTCTTTGTATATCGTCTTCTCTGTTTTTCGGCTCCTTTTTCCGCTGTTGCAGATATATAGGATTCATTTACCTATACAGCTTGTACTTTCTCCTTGTGGTAACTGCATGTGTTGTCACGTAACCCACCGGTGTAGTAAGTGCCTTCACAATGCTTAACGTTTGATCTGAAATACTACAGGGACGATTTGACTGTCATTTTCATGTAGACTGCATAATTAAAATCTTGATTTTGGGATTTTTTTGTGTGATGTACCACGTCTTTATGGAGCTACTTAGGAACTACTAATATTGTACAAGTATGTCTCTAGTGTCTCTTTGTAATCTCTAAATGCCACAGAAGGGAATTCGATTCCTGTTAGAGAACAAATTGTGGGGTTAATTGGTCAGTTTCGAGGTGCCTGCTTTTTCTGAAAAACTCAACAGTGGGCTATTTCGGCTCATGTTGAATCAGGACAGCTATTGTGCATGCAAAATCTGTTTTTGGTCGTTTTTCTGCCATTGTATTGCTATAAGAATTGTATTCTCCGATCAACGTTGCTTCAGTAAGGATCTCAGTACTGTCTTGTATCCTAGCTACTCCTTGCTTATCTGGAGTGTCTGTTTGTCCATTAATAGAGGTATAACGGCTTCTCCTATTTAGTTAATTAGTTAGTTTTGTGTTCCATATCATTTTGCACGATAAATGGGAATGTTGTGGAAAGATTCAATTTTACATTCACATAGCAAATTAATTTGTAAATATGGCTCATGATGAATGTTTACAAGTTTCTTTATTTAGAAAAAAGTATGTAAAACAAGGTTAGCAATTCCTAAGCACCACATTTTACGCATTACAGTTATAGAAATTCTTCTTCAGAATAGGAGGAGTTGTCAAGGAGAAAATTGTACTGTTCGTTTTCGAACGTTACTTTTCTGTCCGTCAGACTTTTTGTATCACTTGGTAAGATATCAAAAACTGAAGTTGCAGCATTGAGCACCCCTTATTGTGCTAAAGACAACCTTAATGTGGAGTAATGAATATCGTTTTTCCTTCTGGTGTAGTAATCATGTTCATCACCGTCCCTTTTAAACTGCAGTGGATTGTTTATAACAAATTCCATGAGGGAATAAATGTTCCGGGAAGCAATTGTCAGAATGCCTAACTTCTTGAACAGACGTCTAGAAGACGATCGTGAATAAGCACCAGATATTATTCTTCTAGCTCATTTTTGAGCAATGAAGACTTTCTTTCTTAAAGATGAGTTACACCAGAACATTATTCCATATGACACTATGGAATGAAAATATGGAAACTATATGAACTTAGTTATTCATGCCTTCCCAAGATTTGGTGTGATTCTAAGTGCAAATGTGACTGATCTAAGTTGTTTAAAGAGTTCCAAGATGTGCTATTTCCAGTTTAAATCCTCATCGATACGGAGATCTAAGAATTTTGAAGTTTCCACCGCATTTGTTATTTCCTTACCAAGTATTACATTTATCATTCTTTACAACCCCTAGATGTGCAGAACTTAATATATCGCGTCTTTTTAAAATTTAGGGCTACACCATTCGCAGAAAACCAGCCAATGATACTTTTACGGACATCGTTTATCATTTTTTTCTGTTTCTGTATGTATGATTGGATCGATTACAATCCGCAAAAACAACTAATTCTGCTTGTTGAATATTAGATGGAAGATCATGCAGATGTATGAGGAACAATAGTCGACCTAAGATTGAGCCTTAGTGAGTACGTGATATCTCCCGAGTCAGAGCAATGTATCCGGACTGTAATGTTTGAATTTCTAAGTACAAATTCCTGCCGCATTTTGGTTAGATATGCCATTATCCAAGAGACCTTCCATTTCTCTAGTAGAATAATGTGATTCACACAGTTAAATTCCTGATTAAGATTTGTAAAATATGATTCTTCCATGAGTGTTTCGTTACTTGAATTTATATTGCTGGTTTCTTGCATTCATTGAAGAGGTAAGGGATGTGAGATTCTCGTACAATTACTGCCACGAAAATTTTCATTGTTTTACTGCTACCCAGTTCCATCTGCACCATCCTGAAAACAAGTGCTGATCACTATTTCTGTTACCTCGAGTTAAAAAACGGCACATTAGCTAAAATATTTGATCCGTTCTGCTCCTGAACGAGATAGAATCTGAGTGCTGAAATACACTACTGGCCACTAAAATTGCTACACCAAGAAGAAATGCAGATGATAAACGGGTATTCATTGCACAAATATATTATACTAGAACTGACATGTTATTACATTTTCACGCAATTTGGAAGCATAGATCCTGAGAAATCATTACCCAGAACAACCATCTCTGGCCGTAATAACGGACTTGATACGCCTGGGCATTGAGTCAGACAGAGCTTGGATGGCGAGTACAGGTACAGCTGCCCAAGCAGCTTCAACACGATACCACAGTTCATCAAGAGTAGTGACTGGCGTATTGTGACGAGCCAGTTGCTCGGCCACCACTGACCAGACGTTTTCAATTAGTGAGAGATCTGGAGAATGTGCAGGCCAGGGCAGCAGTCGAACATTTCCTGTATCCAGGAAGGCCAGTACAGGACCTGGAACATACGGTCGTGCGTTATCCTGCTGAAATATAGGGTTTCGCCCGGATAGAATGAAGGGCATAGCCACTGGTCGTAACACATCTGAAATGTAACGTCCACCGTTTAAAGTGCTGTCAATACGAACAAGAAGTGACCGAGACGTGTAACCAATGGTACCCCATACCATCACCCCGGTTGATACGCCAGTAGGGTGATGACGAATACACGCTTCCAATGTGCGTTCACCGCGATGCCGCCAAAGACGGGTGGGACCATCATGATGCTGTAAACAGAACCTGGATTCATCCGAAACAATGACGTTTTGCCATTCGTGCACCCAGGTTCGTCGTTGAGTACACCATCGCAGGCGGTCCTGTCTGCAATGCAGCGTGAAGGGTAACCACAGTCATAGTCTTCGAGCTGATAGTCCATGCTGCTGCAAACGTCGTCGAACTGTTCGTGCAGATGGTTGTTGCCTTGCAAACGTCTCCATCTGTTGACTCAGGGATCGAGACGTGGCTGCACGATACGTTACAGCCATGCGGATAAGATGCCTGTCATCTCGACTCCTAGTGATACGAGGCCGTTGGGATCCAGCACGGCGATCCGTATTCTGCTAACAGTCATTGGATCTTGACCAACGCGACCATAAATGCCACGATACGATAAACCGCAATCGCGATAGGCTACAGTCCGACCATTATCAAAGTCGGGAACGTGATGGTACGCATTTCTCCTCCTTAGACGAGGCTTCACAACACCGTTTCATCAGTCATCGGTCAACTGCTGTTTGTGTATGAGAAATCGATTGGAAACTTTCCTCATGTCAGCACGTTGTAGGTGTCGCCACCGGCGCCAACGTTGTGTGAATGCTCTGAAAAGCTAATCATTTGCATATCACAGCATCTTCTTCCTGTCGGTTAGATTTCGTGTCTGTAGCACGTCATCTTTGTGGTGTAGCAATTTTAATGGCCAGGAGTGTATATATACAGAATGTTCGGAAATTCTCGTTGTACACTTCTAGGGCTTGTAGAAGGGAGTGAGTACGTGACATTTTCAATTTGAACCCTGGTCCGGAATCGTACCGTTTCCGTTCTATGACGGTTTCAGTTCAGATGTGCAAAGCGTCCACGTCTGCTGAGGGAAAAAGAAAAGTCTCAGAGTTGCTTGTCCTGGTGTGCAGCAGGGTTGACCTCAGACGGCTACCTGATATCACCTAACGTCTGCCTTGCAAAGTTCAATTTACGAGGCTCATATAGAGACAGAGGACGAATTATGACCGTTGCACTAAAAACTGAAGAGGCACCAGATGGGACAGCGAGTGCGGTACAATATCAATGTTGGTGGTCGCCACATGGACCCCTGTGGCAGTTTTTTTTTTTTTTAATTGTAGCCTAATAAGTGTGCTGCATCAGGCCTAATTCAGTTCCTCATGCAGAAGTGGAAGAGTTAAACATCTGAATTTGAAACCGCCTTAGAACGAAAACGGTACGCTTCCGTATACGAGTTCCTATTCAAAATATCATGTACTCATTCCCCTCTACAAGTCCTAGAAATTAGTAACGGGAATTTCCGAACATGCTGTATAGGCTATAAGCTCCATGTATTACCGCTCTAACCCGCACTTTTCATAACGATTCCCTTTGCCAAGCTTTTATTTGACTGGATTGACAAGTAGTTGAGTATCATCCATGCTTCCCAGAATTTCTTCCTTTTTTTCAATTTATAAAATCACACAGGTTTCTTAAAAAGTTGTGTTGATTTGGTTACTGGTAAATTGAGTTTCTGGCAGTTGCAGTCAACGGTGTTTTAATGCAACCGGTAATTACATGTAGAATGAAACATATTAAGTCGCTTTGCTTCACATAGAGGTCCAGAAATCGTACTACATCGCCACACACCTTTTTAGCTACTGTAACGTACCTGCGTGATTACTTGCTAAATTAAGCTGTAGAATTACGGGTACCTGATCTTCATGAAGTATGTGCTGTGCAGTCTCATTAACAACTCCCAGGTGCCTTCCGAGGCCTGTGCAGACTTCTGGTTGGTGTACTTTTTGCTGTAACGTAAGTCAAGTGTCATTTTGATTTACGAAATAATTTTATGGCTTTTTGCAGTAGTCTTGTTGTGACTGTATTTTATTTAAATGCGTTATATGGAATGCAATGCTGTCATAAAAAAAATTTACGACCTCGAAAACTCAACGTTTAGAAGGATTACGCTGCTCTATACACAGAGATTGAAGCTGTAAAAAATAAAATGACGCCAAAGGCATATCGCAAGAAATAGTACGCTATTTCCTACATATTACTCAATAAAAGTCCCCGCGGCCTTTCTCCGCCTTTATGTGAAAGCTATCTGCGGAACTAGTGTAGGGATGTTGATACTTTGTTCACTTATAGACAGACTAATTTACGAATAATGTTTGTAAGTATAATTTATTACTGCTAAGCCAACAAGATAATGCAAGACTGCATGTTGCCCATGCAGTACTGACCCACTTCGATACAGACGAGCACTTTTTCCGGACCTTTTGCACACTGAAAACATCTGGTCACTCTAGCGAAAGTGAAATGTCATCACTCGCCAACCATTACGACTGACCATCTCTGGTATAATGCTCAAGCAGCATTGGATGGCCTTCCCGGATCCCATTTATAGTCGATATCCAAGCGGTATCGGGCTGTTGTCGCTGCCACAGGTGGGCACCCTGTATGCTCCCAATGTTCTTACAAAATTAACACTATTTTTCGTACTCTGCTTCATATGCACACTTACAAAACTTCCTGGTAACGCAATTATAAATCCAGCACTGCAGTGTTTTAGCCCTGAATTTATGTAAAATTTTTAAATGCAATACATTTTAATGAACTCACAGCCATCACTCAGCATAAAGCTTTGTTTGGAAAGGAGTTTCACTGGAATTGTAGAAAATCTGAGTTCATACCCCAAATGTTAGGAACCCACATTTTCCGCAACACTTACACCGAAGACGTTACGTGACTGCCAAAAAGGAGGAGATCTGCCTCCATATATGGCAACGACCATCCTACGGTAGACTTTCAACGCTTAGGCTTGGTTATTACCAACATCAGACAAGTGATATTCTTCTACTAACTGTATGATGCTTTCAACAGAAAAGATTACGAGGGTAAATTTCAGCTTATCTCTACCAGTTTGTATAACATTCAATAGTTCTAAATCTTCAGAGCCTGCCCACACTTGCAGATGAGGAAATATTCTTACAATTACAGCCAACCTATTGCCATGTATCACGGAACATTTACGTCTGAGAGTAGAGCAGTAATAACTTGCCGTATGTTGCCATAGTACGTTCGTAGATTCTGAGAGCCCTTTAATTTCATTTTTCTGGCCTTTCGGTACACTAACACAGACAGTCCAAACTCGTACGGCAGGTTTTCCGTCGAAGACACGAGTCTGTATTTTCTATATACTACTAAGCACTGTAAAACACAAATTTCATCCAGGTTAACATTTTGAGACCCACAAAAATGAAAATTATATAATGTTAATCTTTTCTTAAAAAAATTTGCCTTTATTATCATAGTAAGCACTGAGTACAATAAGAAATTGGCAGAAAGTAAACACTCACTTGTGTTAAGGATATGCTTTCGCTATGGAATATAATTGTAAATTTTTTAATTAAGTTAACCGTTATTATCATAGTAAGCGACGAATGCAGAATAAATTGGCAACAAGTAAACAATCAATTGTTTTAGGGAGGTGGAAAATGGAAATTTGTGGTAAGGTCTTACGAGGCCAAACTGCTGAGGTCATCGGTCCCTAAGCTTACACACTATTTAACTGAAAATAACTTACGATAAGGACGACACACACACCCATCCCCGAGGGAGGACTCGAACCTCCGACGAGAGCAGTTTTAGGGAGGTAGTTTTATTTTGGAACCACTAGTGCATACAGTTTGCAATCGCCCATCATTTCATGTGATGTATTTGAAAGCAAATCCGCATTTTTCCTAAACACAATGCCACATCTCGAAATTTTCACGAACTCATAACGCCTAAAGTAAATTACAGTACTAAATAAGACACTAAATCACGTATCAAGTCTACATGCTGCCCCAGTGACTTCTTTTTTAAACCACTCATAAAAGCAGTAGCACAAACCCAGCTTTACACTACGATAACCTTAATCAACTTACTTTTACTATCAATGATCCCGCAATATGGCCACAATAAAAAAATTGCGTGCCACAATCTCCCACAGTCACGTAGTCCAAAGTCCGCGCCGACTGTTGTTTTGAACGCTGTTAAGTGACTGCTACATAACATTGCATTCGTAGAAGTACCTCGGCGCTCCACTAGATGTACAGGGGATAGGCAAAATAATGTGAACAGTGCTAGTATTGGGATGGTTGTGTTTGATGCTCAACAACAGAGGTAAGGCACGTGTCGCGCTGGACTGTGCGTGGTCAGTACGGACTAGGCATCAGTGCAGGTTGTTTACGGGTTGTGCAGACTTCGTATTTGCATTCAGAATCCGAGGTCGAATTGCAATGAAAGACCTAACAGGCTTCCAAAGAGGGCAGAGTGTGGGGAGCTAGATTTTCTGGAGGATCAGTAACCAAGACAGGCAACTGTTTCAAGAGCAACTGTTTCAACAGTCATGACTGCCTACACAAAACATGGAAAGACATTATCGTGTAAAGGTAATGTTGTTGTGGTCTTCAGTCCCGAGACTGGTTTGATGCAGCTCTCCATGCTACTCTATCCTGTGCCAGCTTCTTCATCTCCCAGTACCTACTGCAACCTACATCCTTCTGAATCTGCTTAGTGTATTCATCTCTTGGTCTCCCCCTACGATTTTTACCCTCCACGCTGCCCTCCAATACTAAATTGGTGATCCCTTGATGCCTCAGAACATGTCCTACCAACCGATCCCTTCTTCTGGTCAAGTTGTGCCACAAACTTCTCTTCTCCCCAATCCTATTCAATACTTCCTCATTAGTTATGTGATCTACCCATCTAATCTTCAGCATTCTTCTGTAGCACCACATTTCGAAAGCTTCTATTCTCTTCTTGTCATAACTATTTACCGTCCATGTTTCACTTCCATACATGGCTACACTCCATACAAATACTTTCAGAAATGACTTCCTGACACTTAAATCTATACTCGATGTTAACAAATGTCTCTTCTTCAGAAACGCTTTCCTTGCCATTGCCAGTCTACATTTTATATCCTCTCTACTTCGACCATCATCAGTTATTTTGCTCCCCAAATAGCAAAACTCCTTTACTACTTTAAGTGTGTAATCATACAGTACAGCTGCATGCCCTCGGGAAAAATTACGGCCGTAGTTTCCCCTTGCTTTCAGCCGTTCGCAGTACCAGCACAGCAAGGCCGTTTTGGTTATTGTTGCAAGGCCATATCAGTCAATCAGTAAAGGTAATAGTAGGCGCAAATCAAAACTAAATGACGGAGATCGTCGTACGCTAAGACGAATTGCGCACAAAACTACTGCGGTTAAAGTGACAGCAGACATCAGTAGCCACATTCGAGACGCCGTATCGATCGACACTGTCAGCCGAGAACTCCATAAAGCGAATATTCATGGACGAGCTGCTATATCGAAACCGTCATTGGCGACAACCAACGCAAAGAAGCGTAAAAGATAGTGTCAGGAGCATAAATCCTGGACGGCTGATCAGTGGAAACAGGTCATATCGTCCGACGAATCAACGTTTTCGTTGTTGCCAACATGGGGCCGGGTTTACGTCTGGAGTACGCCAAAAGAAGCCTACAATCCTAATTGCTTGGTTGCAACGGTTAAGCATGGAGATGGAATTGTAGTGGTGTGGGCAACCGTATCATGATATTCTGCTGGTCCCATCATTACTCTCAAAGGCCGTGTTACAGCCAACGATTATGTGAACAATTTAGGTGATCACGTGCACCCCATGATACAAATGTTGTTCCCCAACAATTATGCCATATCTCAGGACGATAATGCACCCATTCACACAGCCAGGACAGACTAATTGTGGTATGAGGAGCATGCAGCTGAACAGCAGCGTCTTTCCTGGCCAGAGAAGTCCCCGGACATGAACATTATCGAACCCTTTTGGGCGGTATTGGAGCGCAGACTCTGGAGCAGATTTCCGCCTCCCTCGTCACTACAGGAGTTAGAGGAGGTTCTGGTCGAAGAGTGGGATAACATTCCACTGGAGGCTTTGCAATCATTGTATGCCAGTATTCCAAGAAGAATCGCAGCTGTATTACGGGTAAAATGGGGGGCTAACCCCTTATAAATAAACTACTCCCAACTAAGTACAGGTGTTCATATTATTTTGCCTATCCCTTGAATTTGCCCTGTAACAGCATGAGTAGTTTCATGCTAAAGGCACTGTTACTTAAAAACAAAATTAATGAAATGGCGGTTTCCGACATAAATTACTGGTATTCAGGGAGTTAACGATAACACTTAAATAAGTACAATAGCCAAAAAGTTTTCATATTAGATTAAAAAATTTGTTTCTAAATTATCAAAATAAAACACGTAGACACACACATCAGGACACACACAGACACACACAGACACACACACACACACACACACACACACACACACACACACAGAGAGAGAGAGAGAGAGAGAGAGAGAGAGAGAGAGAGAGAGAGAGGGAGGGTGGGAGAGACAAACTCACAAATTGAGTGGCTATGTTTTAATGCTAACTTCTCCCAGTCACTCTTCCACCAATTTATAAGTGTTTATATTCACTGCTGTCAATATAACCACCACATCCGACAGGGGTTCTTGTTTCACATTTACAGGCTCGGTAAATAACCAGACTGATTCCTTTCTCCTTCTTACACGAGGAGTAACATGAACTTCTCGCAAAGAAGCAACATTCAGATACAATTTATGACTGAGAAACAACACAAAAACTTTGGCGTACTGGCCGCAGACGGGCCGAACTCGACTGACCAGCCGCCATGTCATCCTCGTAAATAACGTCATTTCGATTGGATATGGAGGGACGTGGGTTCAGGACACAATTTCCCCGGCCGTTATCGGCTCTTTAGACCTTGGAGCTGCTACTTCGCACTCAAGTAGCTCCGCAATTGGCATCACGGGGCTAAGTACGAGGGTCACTCCAAAAGAAATGCACACTATTTTTTTAAAATTCATCTTTTATTCTACATGTTTGAAAGTTTTACAGCGTGTAGATACATGCTTTAGAAACAGTATTTTCATTTCCCCACATAATTTCCATCCCTCTCAACTGCCTTACGCCATCTTGGAACCAGCGCCTTTATACCCGCACGGTAAAATTTTGGACCAACCTGTTGGAGCCACTGTTTGGCAGCGTGCACAAGGGAGTCATCATCTTCAAACCTTGATCCACGAAGAGAGTCTTTCATATTTCCAAAGAGATGATAGTCACATGGAGCCAGGTCAGGACTGTAAGGCGTGTGTTTCAGTGTTGTCCATCCGAGTTTTGTGATCGCTTCCATGGTTTTTTGACTGACATGTGGCCGTGCATTGTCGTGCAACTGCAAAACATCCTGCTTTTGCCGATGTGCTCGAACACGACTCAGTCGAGCTTGAAGTTTCTTCAGTGTCGTCACATATACATCAGAATTTATGGTGGTTCGACTTGGCATGATGTCCACAAGCAAGAGTCCTTCGGGATCGTAAAACACCGTAGCCATAACTTTTACAGCAGAAAGTGTGGTTTTGAATTTTTTTTTTCTTGGGTGATTTTTCATGATGCCACTCCATTGATTGCCTCTTCGTCTCTGGTGAAAAATGATGGAGCCATGTTTCATCACCTGTCACAATTCTTTCAAGAAATTCATCTACCAGGAATAAATGCAGATGATAAATGGGTGTTCATTGGACAACTATATTATACTGGAACTGACATGTGATACATTTTCACGCAATTTGGGTGCATAGATCCTGAGAAATCAGTACCCAGAACAACCATCTCTGGCTGTAATAACGGCCTTGAGACGCCTGGGCATTGAGTCAAAGACAGCTTGGATGGCCTGTACAGGTACAGCTGCCCCATGCAGCTTCAACACGATACCACAGTTCATCAAAAGTAGTGACTGGCGTATTGTGACGAGCCAGTTGCTCGGCCACCATTGACCAGACGTTTTCAATTGGTGGGAGATCTGGAGAATGTGCTGGTCAGGGCAGCAGTCGAACATTTTCTGTATCCAGAAAGGCCAGTAGCCAGTACAGGATCGGCAACATGCTATCGTGCATTATCGTGCTGAAATGTAGGGTTTCGCAGGGATCGAATGAAGGGTAGAGCCACGGGTCGTAACACATCTGAAATGTTACGTCCACCGTTCAAAGTACCGTCAGTGCGAACAAGAAGTGACCGAGACGTGTAACCAATGGCACCCCATACCACCACGCCTGGTGATACGTCAGTATGGCGATGACTATTACACGCTGCGAATGTGCGTTCACCGCGATGTCGCCAAACACGGATGCCACCATCATGATGCTGTAAACAGAACCTGGATTCATCCGAAAAAATGACGTTTTGCCATTCGTGCACCCAGTTTCGTCGTTGAGTACACCATCGCAGGCGCTCCTATCTGTGATGCAGCGTCAAGGGTACCCGCAGGCATGGTCTCCAAGCTGATAGTCCATGCTGCTGCAAACGTCGTCAAACTGTTCGTGCACATGGTTGTTTTCTTGGCAACGTCTCCATCTGTTGACTCAAGGATCGAGACGTGGCTGCACGATCCGTTACAACCATGCGGACAAGATGCCTGTCATCTCGACTGCTAGTGATACGAGGCCATTCGGATCCAGCACAGCGTTCCATATTACCCTCCTGAACCCACAGATTCCATACTCTGCTAACAGTCATTGGATCTCGACCAACGCGAGCAGCAATGTCGCGATACGGTAAACCGCAATCGCGATAGGCTACAATCCGACCTTTATCAAAGTCGGAAACGTGATGGTACGCATTTCTCCTCCTTACACGAGGCATCACAACAACCAGGCAACGCCGGTCAACTGCTGTTTGTGTATGAGAAATCGGTTGGAAACTTTCCTCATGTCAGCACGTTGTAGGTGTCGCCACTGGCGCCAACCTTGTGTGAATGCTCTGAAAAGCTAATCATTTGCATATCACAGCATCTTCTTCCTGTCGGTTAAATTTCGCGTCTGTGGCACGTCATCTTCGTGATGTAGCAATTTTAATGGCCAGTAGTGTAGTATGAATTTGCAAATTAGTTCTCCTACGCGTTAAATATGCTAGCAGTCGACACGTAACTGTGATAAAAGGAATTGTAATTTTCCCCCCTCCATGGATCTAAGACTTATTTTTAATATTAATTGACTAATCTGCTGTCCGCCTCCCTAATTAAGTGCCCAGCGTGTCCTAGTTGAGTCCCCAGACTGGTCGTAGATTTTTCTTCCCTCGGGTTGTGGGTGTTGTGTTGTCCTCCTCATCAGTTCACCATCATCGAAACGTAAGTTGCCCAGTGTGTCGCCAACTGAAAAGCTATGCAACTCTAAGGCCGAAGTTACCCAGGAGTGGACTCCCAGCCATCCTATACGACCATTTCATGAATAATTTCCTATTCGTTCTTTCTACGAGCTGGAAGAAACAGTTGCCAAGGACTCTCCACACGTGCGAGAAACATCGAGGAAAAGTCTGAGATTTACAAGACGAACACTGATGATGTATGAATAGATTACAGCATAAATAGTTTCTCGTGTTACTACTGCTTTATGTCTACAGCTGCAGGTTATTTACATTTTACAGCATTAAAATGACATGGAACGAGACTTTAACTTCCTAAGTCGTCTTCTAAGAGCTCTGATTTATGACGTACATTTCCATGAGGGTACGTGGAGCGACACTGACTTTGGATCACGCTCTCACCTCCACGTTTCCTTGTATGACTACCGAGAGTTTCCTCCTTTCCTACACTAGTAGCCTTTGTCTATTTAGTAAGACCCTTGTTATTTAGACGAACAAATGATTTCTTTTGATCTGATTGCAATTACAGATAATGTAAGCCCTTCATGCAATACCGTTTTTCCTGATCTAAAACGTAATTCGTAACGGTTCACAATACTCGACTAACACTATGCCTTCACGCCTGGTGCATTGTACAAGCCACTGGAATGAAGATTTTTGACCCAGTTTCGCTTTTCTCACACGAATGTTAATTTGAGCAATAAAAGCAATCGTGACATCAGTATTCTGGTGCGTCCCTTTCTTTTCACATTCGGCTCGTGAGATATATCCACTATTTGTTTGTTTCCTATTTATTTTATTTTCTTTCTTGTTTGTTTTCTTTCCTTTGGACGCAATCAGAATATAGTGAAATCTATATTTGGAAGAACACTCAAGCTAGGAGTTTTCATAACACAACAAATATTCAAAACAGTCAGAGAGGCTGTTTTGAGGCCGTTAGATTTGAAAGAAGGAAAAGAAAAACTACGCAACCCCTTTCGTACAGGTTATGAGTTGGGTTGTGTTGTTGTGTGGAGGAGACCAGACAGCGAGGTCATCGGTCTGATCGGATTAGGGAAGGACGGGGAAGGAAGTCAGCCGTGCCCTTTCGAAAAAACCATCGCGGATTTGCCTGGAGCGATTTAGAGGAATCATGGAAAACCTAAATCAGGATGGCCGGACGCGGGATTGAACCGTCGTCCTCCCGAATGCGAGTCCAGTGTGTTGACCACTGCGCCACCTCGCTCAATCACAGATGATGACATTGAACTGTTAGACAGAACTTCGCTGGAATAGTATCTGCAGAATACTTGTCTTACCTATTTCGACGACCCTGTAAAATTGTCGTGAACCTACTAGTGATTTTTCACCGACATGTGGACATGTTGTGCCTCTATGTCTCGCCAGAAGGAGACTTTCATCGATCTTGAAATATCACGCTACAAGAAATGTTTACGATGACATCGTTTTGTTTGCGTTTGTGTGTTCTACATCATGAGGATAACTCCCATCAAACATTATGACTTCATCACCCGATTCGGTCACTCGGTGGTGTGACCTCCTGGTTCTTCCATTTCTGCCGATTCTGAGCTTCCAGTTGCCCATTCAATCCTGCTGTGTTTCTTAAGTTTCTGTCCCATGTGTTCGGTGATCTTCCACTTCGACTAATTTGATAAATTAGACTCCAGTCTAATACATGTTCTGAGGACATGCCATCTTCTCTTCGAGCGAGAACCAGCCCGCTACCATCTCAAGGTGCTGACTCTTCCCTGTCTGTCACTGACCTTTCTTGTCCATCTGATGTCAGCAGCTTTCTTTCTGTCTTTTTTGTGCAGACCAACATTGATCTTTCCATTCCTCTTTCGGCAACTATTAGTTTTCTAACAATTAATTCATTTAATGTCCACGTCTCACAGCCATAAGTTATTACTAACAACATATATCGGTCAAAAACTGTTTTCTTTCGCTCGGCTGACACCTTAGACTTCAAACCTGAAGAACCTCTTCCATACGTTTGCCAGCATAATTTAATGCTTCAAAATATTTATTCTTTTAGGCTTCCTCTCATATTTAGCAGTTGACCCAGAGAGACATATTCTGTGACCCTTTGCAGGTGCGTTCTTTCTACAGACATATTTTCCTCCGGTGACTACTCATTAATCATAATAGTGGTTTTATCATAGTTCATTTTTAGGCCAACTTCAGAGCTGACTAATGTCTATTCACTAACCAATATTTGAGGAGCAGTATCGTCTCAAATCGGATTAAGTGTACAGATAATAATTTTGCAGCAAGCAAAAGAAAAAAGGAGTTTCGCTAAAATTCTCGACGACAGGACCTTGATGTTTAGTTTATGTTCTATAATTAGTCATGAATGAAATCATTTCCCAATGCATAAAGGTGCCATTTTAATTATTAAATTGCATTTAATAATTTTGAACCAATTCTTTGAAAAAAATACATATTGATCCAATCATGTTTTCACATAATATGATTTGAAAACTTTCATTTCAATTTTTTATTTTCATTTTTATGTAACTAAGTCTGTGATCATGTTTCACTTTATTCGGTATGATGTAAGCTTTATTTTTTGCTTTCAGGAGGTAGAATGTTGCAATGCTTCCACACTTAAAATCTGTCCCCTTTGTGATTACAAGGTGGCTCAAAATACTTATGTGTGGATACCCGTTGAAGAAACTACACTACTGGCCATTAAAATTGCTACACCACGAAGATGTGCTACAGACGCGAAATTTAACCGACAGGAAGAAGATGCTGCGATATGCAAATGATTAGCTTTTCAGAGCATTCGCACAAGGTTGGAGCCGGTGGTGACACCTACAACGTGTTGACATGAGGAAAGCTTCCAACCGATTTCTCATACACAAACAGCTGGGTAGGAATTTGTAAAGCAGATAATGTTGGCGGAAAAATTAATTCTTTCTTAAATATATTCCTAGAGTACTTTGAGTATTGTTTTCCTCTAAAACAAATAACTTCTGCGCTTAAAGTTTTTTTTTTTTTTTTGCTAGGACGAAAGAGCTCTACATAATTCAGAGAACAAGCAGTAGTCAATACTTTAAACTCCATTGTCACCAGTACTGTAGAATCTACTCTGTCATAAAGAAGAAGAAGAACTCATGTACTACGCTCAAAAAATAAAACTTCCAAGACTAAGCCAAAAATTGTTACAAACATTCTTAAAAAATCAACAAACAAAACTAGTCATTCATATAAAACTACACTTCCAGAAAATAGCTCTGGCAGAAATGCTGACACTTTCAAATCATTTCATATCATTGACTACAAATTCAGTTATTACTTCCTACTAGTGGCTTGAAACACTGCACCCATTAATAAACATTATTCAGGTCTCTTACATTTACTTGTTCAGACACTGGATGCACCACCAACATATGTAAGATACTAAAATAAAATTTGTAGAGAGATTTCAGAATTCAACAGGTCACTAAAAAGTTTTAATTCTGCTGGCTATGACATTTCTAGCAGATTATTAAAGTCTTGTGCTGACTTAATAGGAATACCCTTAAGCTATACTTGTTAATGACTCGAGGCATATTTCCTGACAGACTTACATATGCTGCATTTACTCCTATCTACAAAACTGGAGCTAAGCAAACCACCTCCAGTTACAGACTTATATCACTCATTCCAATATTTTCAAATGTGTTTGCGAAGGTGTCCTATGATGGAATACTGACTTTTTTAATCGAGCAGCACTTGCTAACCCTCTCTCAGTTTGCCTTTTGTAGGGGTTCTCCATAAAGCAGTAAAAGACGTGACAAATGAAGTGCTGGCAGAGCTAAACAAGAACTGTTATACTGTTGGCATATTCTATGACCTTTCCAAAGCCTTTGACTGTCTAGATTAAACAATTAGAGCCATAAAATTCCAGTATTAGTGCATTAATGACATTTCCCTTGCATGTGTATCGCCGGAAATGCATGTCCTCCTATTTCCATCTATTGTACTATAATTTTTTTCCTTATTTTGTCACCTGAAGATATGATATTTCTGTCTCTTTATTGTAAGTGTTTTACTATTTGTATATACATGCATGTATGTCGATGTATAATTGGTTTGTTTTTTACATACTATTTGTATTTTTACGCTGGGTCTGGCCTAGGGAAAACTATGCTATCGAACGATTACATCGATAGGTCGTGTGGAGAACCAAAGTGTTTAGGATCTTTGGTAGTGTGAACTCGGCCGCGTGGAGCGCGAGCAGAGGGGGAGTCTGGCTGGGGTGGGGTGCCGCGCTTTCGGGGTTTGGCAGCATGTAATTGCGCTCGACTTGCGATGATAGTTTCTGACACGGTGTCGCGGACGGGAAGCGTTAGTTGGCGCACATCAAGAGCCCGTTTCGTCTTGTGACCGTGTCGAGAAGAAGGCGCGCCAACATCCAACTTCTGCAACAGCGACGGTGACAATGAGTGACTGTCGCCACCTCCTCAATCGACGGCTTCAAACCTTCAATCAACCAACAAGGAAGACTGGAAGCACGTAAAGTTTTAAAACTGTATGGCAGACCTCAGCTTTTCAAACTTTTAAAATTGTTGCATCACAAAATTACAGCAACTTAGCATGAACGTTTGTTGCTCATTGTCCCAATTGCATTACCAAGCAGAGTCCCTTCCTTTTCCGGAATGAACCCGAGTGTCGTTGAAATTCAAACGCCAGCATAATTCGATTTCACTGCTTTAATTTCAAAGTTCAGTTAAGGTATTCATAGCTGGCTACAATATTTAGATTACACAAGCACAAATTAAGAGTGCGAGTTTTGTTACCGTATTTTAGCTTACTTGTGACTGCAGCTCAGCTTGGTACGTACTAAATTTTACTATTGTTAATTGTTCAGAATCATTTAATTCAAGTTCAAAGTTAAATCTCTTATTTCTAAATTGTGTAGATTCAAGTAGCTTTTGAAATGATTGTTGAGGTAGTCCAAGACTAACCGTATTTTACTGAATTTCGATGTGCTTCAGAAAGAAAGCTCACTATTAACTTCAGTCACTAAATTAACTTTCGATTTTCCGGTTTTATTAATTCTTTTGCTAAATTAAGTCAGAGTGTAGCGAAATTTATTACTTCTGACAAACTTTCAGTTTTCACACTACACGTGTCAACCTTCAGTTGCCACTCTTCTAGTGCTAATTATATGTGTAATAACCTTTCTTTTTCAGTTACTATAGTAATTGTCCTTAGGACTGGCGACCGTAATTTCCCCCAAATCTCAAATATCTAATTACCGCTAGTTAATTGCTAACGTAACGGCCACACATTTACTTTCTTTATTAACTTTACCCCTTTTCAAAATTAATTTCCACCAGTTTCATTAGCATTTTTCCTTTCATTTAGATGTAACCCTTTCCTCCCTCTTTACCGACAAATTAACTTCGGTGACAATTACTTTTCCCAAATTTCCATAAGGTACACGCGCTTTAATTTTTCACTGTCATTAAGGTCGATAATTGAGGGGGAGGTGGATGGACCCTTGCTTCCAACAGAATGCACAGGATCTTATTAACAGACTGTCTCTGGCATGAAAATAACCCCAGAACGGGAGGACATGTGAACTGTCACAGGGATTGCTACTAGACTCGCCCTTGTTTCTATCATATAGAAACGATCTTCCAATGGCTTTAAATGGCAGGTCAAAATTTTTTATTTCTGCTGACGGTACAAACACAATAATCAAGGGACCAAAATCACAGCAGACAGAGCTCAGATAGTAGCTGAAGCTCACTACAGGTCGTTTAAGTCTTTGTCTCATAAGGTTCATATCATGACATTACAAACAAGCGAAAATTACATACTTGCAGCAAATGTAGGCACTAATGGTCATACGTAGAATTAAGTACAGCATATAAAGTCCCTAGCGTGTCCACATAGATGCAAAGTTGTAATGGAGTTTGTAATAACTCTATCATGCTCTTTGTAAAATATATCGTTCCACGATCATCTTATGTTACGAGTTTTTGGTCGCGCCTGTGAAGCAGTATGACGTTTACATAGTGTTAATCTTTAGTAACCTATAACTTCCGACTAGAAACAGTATAAATATTTTAAACACTACTGTTTCGTAACCTGCCCAATCTTACTACAGGTAACGACGTTTTTACAAGCGAAAATTACTTACTGGCACCAAAAGCAGCTAGGCAATCTTACATCCGAAGTGTTTAATGGACAAACTAGGGCGTCGTTGTGAAACAAAGTTATGCATTTCACTGTAAGATGGCTATCTTTTGATGATGTTTTTGAATATGACAAGTATATCATTCCCATGAACCATGGACCTTTCCGTTGGTGGGGAGGCTCGCGGGCCTCGACGATACAGATGGCCGTACCGTAGGTGCAACCACAATGGAGGGGTATCTGTTGAGAGGCCAGACAAGCGTGTGGTTCCTGAAGAGGGGCAGCAGCCTTTCCAGTAGTTGCAAGGGCAACAGTCTGGATGATTTACTGTTCTGGCCTTGTAACACTAACCAAAACGGCCTTGCTGTGCTGGTACTGCGAATGGCTGAAAGCAAGGGGAAACTATAGCCGTAATTTTTTCCGAGGGCATGTAGCTTTACTGTATGGTTAAATGATGATGGCGTGCTCTTGCGTAAAATATTCCGGAGGTAAAATAGTCCTCCATTCGGATCACCGGGCGGGTACTACTCAGGAGGACGTCGTTATCAGGAGAAAGAAAACTGGCGTTCTAAGGATCGGAGCGTCGAATGTCAGGTCCCTTAATCGGGCAGGTAGGTTAGAAAATTTAAAAAGGGAAATGGATAGGTAAAAGTTAGATATAGTGGGAATTAGTGAAGTTCGGTGCCAGGAGGAACAAGACTTTTACTCAGGTGAATACAAAGATATAAATACAAAATCAAATAGAGGTAATGCAGGAGTAGGTTTAATCATGAATAAAAAAAACAGGAGTGCAGGTAAGCTACTACAAACAGCATAGTGAACGCATTATTGTGGCCAAGATAGACACGAATCCCACGCCTACTGAAGTAGTACAAGTTAATATGCCAATTACCTCAGCAGATGACGAAGAAAGTGTTGAAATGTATGATGAGATAAAAGAAATTATTCAGATAGTGAAGGGAGACTAAAATTTAATAGTCATGGGTAACTGGAATTCGAGTGTAGGAAAAGGAAGAGAAGGAAACATAGTAGGTAAATATCGATCGGTGGTAAGAAATGAAAGAGGAAGCCACCTGGAAGAATTCATAGCTAACACTTGGTTCAAGAATCATGAAAGAAGGTAGTATACGTGGAAGAAGCCTCGAGATACTAGTAGGTATCAGTTAGATTATATAATAGTAAGACAGAGATTTAGGAACCAGGTTTTAAATTCTAAGACATTTCCAGGGGCAGATTTGGACTCTGACCACAATCTATTGGTTATGAACTGTAGATTAAAACTGAGAAAACTGCAAAAAGGTGGGAATTTAAGGAGATGGGACCTGGATAAACTGACTAAACCAGAGGTTGTACAGAGTTTCAAGGAGAGCATAAGGGAACAATTGACAGGAATGGGGGAAAGAAATACAGTAGAAGAAGCTGACAAAAAGGAAAACAAACGTCTCAAAAATGAGATCGACAGGAAGTGCAAAATGACTAAGCAGGGACGGCTAGAGGACAAATGTAAGGATGTAGAGGCTTCTCACTAGGGGTAAGATAGATACTGCCTACAGGAAAATTAAAGAGACCTTTGGAGAAAAGAGAACCACTTGTATGAATATCAAGAACTCAGATGGAAACCCAGTTCTAAGCAAAGGAGGGAAAGCAGAAAGGTGGAAGGAGTATATAGAGGGTCTATACAACGGCGATGTACTTGAGGACAATATTATGGAAATGGAAGAGGGTGTAGATGAAGATGAAATGGGAGATATGATACTGTGTGAAGAGGTTGACAGAGCACTGAAAGACCTAAGTCGAAACAAGGCCCCGGGAGTAGACAACATTCCATTAGAACTATCGACAGCCTTGGGAGAGCCAGTCCTGACAAACTCTGTCATCTGGTGAGCAAGATGTATGAGACAGGTGAAATACCCTCAGACTTCAAGAACAATATAGTAATTCCAATCCCAAAGAAATCAGGTTTTGACAGATGTGAAAATTACCAAACTATCAGCTTAATAAGTCACGGCTCCAAAATACTAACGCGAATTCTTTACAGACGAATGGAAAAACTGGGTAAGATCAGTTCGGATTTCGTATAAATATTGGAAAACGTGAGACAATACATGTATATATAATTTAATTTGTACTTATTGGTACCACATAAATTGTTAATTTCCAGAATGATTGCATTTAATGAAAACGGCCAAAAGTATTTAATTTTATTGAATTCGTCCATTATGTAACATGATTATAGTATATTTGTTACATGTCTTTTCAGGAGGATATAAGATGAACATCAACAAAAGCAAAACGAGGATAATGGAATGTAGTCGGATTAAATCGGGTGATGCTGCCGGAATTAGATTAGGAAATGAGACACTTAAAGTAGTAAAGGAGTTTTGCTATTTGGGGCGCAAAATAACTGATGATGGTCGAAGTAGAGAGGATATAAAGTGTAGACTGGCATTTGCAAGGAAAGAGTTTCTGAAGAAGAGAAATTTGTTAACATCGAGTATAGATTTAAACGTCAGGAAGTCGTTTCTGAAAGTATTTGTGTGGAGTGTAGCCATGTATGGAAGTGAAACATGGACGATAAATAGTTTAGACAAGAAGAGAATAGAAGCTTTCGAAATATGGTGCTACAGAATAATGCTGAAGATTAGATGGGTAGATCACATAACTAATGAGGAGGCATTGAATAGAATTGGGGAGGAGAGGAGTTTGTGGCACAACTTGACTAGAAGAAGGGATCGGTTGGTAGGAAATGTTCTGAGGCATCAAGGGATCACCAATTTAGTATTGGATGGCAGCGTGGAGGCTAAAAAAAGTAGAGGGAGACCAAGAGATGAATACACTAAGCAAATTCAGAAGGATGTAGGTTGCAGTAGATACTGGGAGATGAAGAAGCTTGCACAGGATAGAGCAGCATGGAGAGCTACATCAAACCAGTCTCAGGACTGGCGACCACAACAACAACAACAACAACATTGGATACGTTAATATTTGTAAAGGAAAATGATATATTTGAAGATTTGTGGCCAGAGAAACAGTTGTTAGGCAGCAGTATCTCTGCGATGGCAGCACTGTGGAGTCGCAGAATCTTTGACAATCAGTAGTGGATAGCTGAGGTGTGGAACAGGCGGGATTCGTTGAGTGTACAGTGGACGCATGGACGCACTTTTGGAACTACGTGAGTTGCAGATTTTTTTCGAGAAGGAACGATGACTGAATAGCAGACGTACGTCAAAAGGTTTTGAAATGAAGAACAAGGTATTATTTGATTAGGTAAAAAGTTTATTTTTAATTTTGTAGAGTTATATTGTTAGTCGACTTCACCCTCGTCACAGTCAAGTTTTTGATAATTATTCTATTGATTGATCTTATGAATTAATTTACTGTACCATGGAAGTTATTAGATTAAATTAATTTTCATATTTGAGTCATTTTTCTTTGTTTTAATTCCTTCCTAACTGAAATTTCAGAACTTAAGGTTGAGTCATGTGTTTCATTGGCATTCTGTGCCAAGATCACGAACCCAATTTCCCTGGACCAACTGTAGCCAGTTTTTATCAGTTTTTTTTTCTTTTTTTTCCGTGGAGTCTTGCTCTGTTGCTGTTCCTGCCAGTACTTCATTTTTCAGGTGATATTTATAATATGTTATTGTTTCGTTTCCTTAGCGCAATGTAGGTTCTGTCAATTTCTTTATTTTACCAGGGTCATATTTTCGTATGTTTCAGATTACATTCCTGTACAGGTCGACAATTGTTTGGTTTTTTTTATACAGTTAGGTTTGTTTTCAAGCAGTTCGCACTTACCAAGTCCACTGAGCGTGAAAATATTGGTTTGCTTATTTATCTGCTTATGAATGAGATCGTTTTTCACACAAAAACGATTCTTTTCCATTTGATGTTAAGTGATGTGGCTTTGAGCTCAGTAGCACGTTTAAGTTGTCAGTTCACATTCCCATGTTTGTATTTACGATAACACTCACGCGCAAGTAAAGGCTACTCAGTTATAGCACTTCTTACCTTCATGTATGGCTCTGACATGTTATTTTTCAGTAAAGCACAGTGACAGCATACAACAGTATCATTAGTGACTATTCAATAGCAATTTGCTACTTGTCATAAACGGTCGCTACGTTCTTAGGGGAAGAATTTTGGAAAAGATAGCTTTTTCAGCCAACTTTTAACAATTTGTTTCATGGACCAGATTACTATTTGCTATACCAGAAGGAAACCAACAAACTTTAAATTACTTCATATTACAGTATAACTTTAAGGAACTTGAAAATAAATCTGCAGTTATCTCAGGTCTTTAGGCAACAGTTACTTTAATCTTGTAACTTTGGCTGAAGGAAGTTAAGCCACTGAAAGTCAAGCAAAGGCTGAAACAATGTGACACATCAGAGCTGTGGGACTCCTAATCTTACATTCATACATAACAAGACCATTTAAATGGTGCAACTTCCCAACCAGAAATTATTAATTTTAAGTCAAAATTTAACCAAGGTGAAATAGGCGCTTGAAATAAATCGTTCACTGTTAGTGTATTACCTCAAAATCACTTTTCACACAATTTTAATCAACATGAGTCTGACTCTCCTGCATAGTTCCAAAGAATAAAATATCTGTAGCTTGCCTTGTTAGGTGCGGTGCAGTTGACGTCGTGGTGACAAGATACTCCTCCATATTCTTCACATCTGTAATAAATTTTATATACCTAAGTACCAAACGTCTATCCTTGATCAACGTACTTGAACATGGTGTAGTATTTGCAGCAACTACCAATGCCTGGAAATATTTTCTATCCACGACTAAGATATCGCAGAGACGACTCACTACCGAAGAATGTAAGATTATTTCTGCCATCTACTGAGGACCCTCACAAATTTCATGGCACCGAGTGAATATCTTAGCGCGGAAAGCATATTTGTATTTTTGTGCCTGGTGAGTAAATTTTTGTTACTTAAGTATCGAATCTGCTAGGGAGCATACCTTTTAGAAATGAGAATGGATAAATATGTTAGTTTACAGGAGATTATTCTACTGTGCAAGGGACAGTACTGTAATTTGAAAGCCTGGAAACTGCTACTGTAGTTTCGAAACTAATTCAAACATGGCGATGGTCCACTTTTACGCAGCTATGTTGGGGCTCGTTTACACACTATCATGCGTTGCCATTCTGATACCCAATCAAGAAAACTTTAAGACTACAGCAGATGGAAATACAATCAAAAGAAATGAAGGCACAGGAAAGCAAAAAGTAGTTATTTGAAGCTAACGAATATCTAGCAAACAGAAATTATTCTATAATAGTAAGGACTGGTAAGAGCAAGAAATCGCTAAAAACAATAACAAGAATAAATGCGGATAGCCGTCCGCCATTGCCTTCAGGCCCCGTAATTTCCTCTTCCCTTTAAATCGTCTGCCATCTTGTTTCTCCTCCTTCTTCTCAAGCTCTTCTCACAACCTTGTCCGTCCAAAGCGTCTATTAGCAAGTACTCCGATCTCAAGGAATGTTCCAAACAGCTCGTCTTCCCTTATTTTGTAATCTGCAGCAATGTGATTAAGAGGATTTACTGTTTGAAACGATACAACCAATCAAAAAGAATCAAGGAGGGGTCCCGTATCTTAGATTTAAAAGGTGACTCACGGTGACTGTGCCACCGGAAACACATTATTTTTTGTGTGCGTAACTAGCAGCTCCGACAACATGCCTTTAATTAATATTCAAATTTTTATGTGGGCCATATTATCCTATCATGTGTAAGTTCGGCAAAAAATTTGTTTAGAATCACTAAAATGTTTGTATTTTACCATGGTAAATGGTATTAGTATGCCTGCTATTTTGTCCACTACCAATGAAAGGGATTTTATCAGTATTGTGTTCTTTGATATACTTAAACGTGTCCCCCCTTAGAAATTAGAAGCGTAAAGCTGCCCCACACCCGGGACTCGATTTGAGCCAATACAAAATTAATTTACTCTCTTAAATGTGATGTTGACTTAGAAGTATATATACGAGGTTGTCATTTACTAACCATGTTATAAGACTACACAGTTTTAAACATGATAAATCTTACCAAAAGGCTTTAAAAAATTCCGCTTAAATGTGCCCCGGGCTTCCCTACTGTTAATGTAACATACATATTGCGTTAACGCATATCCTGCAGCGTTCCATATCGCTGATCGTTCTCCTTCACTAGATCTACGGAACGGGATGAATGAATGAATTAATTAATTAATTAATTAATGCGTTTCAGACCTATCCCATTTTCAAGTGGAGCGCACGGTTTCATAAATGTCATTCACGTTAACGTTCCAATGACTCTGTGTGCAGGTCTAATATGGTTTGGCGTTTTGCTTACAGCCAGGCTGTCCCATTAGTTAATCATAGTCTAATAAATAGGATACCCTATATCTTTCTTACATCGCCCACACAAACTTTTCACATATTCCACTTAAAAATGGGCTAAACTGTTAGTTGGAGTATATGAAGCTGTTTGTTTTCTTCACAAACGGAACACAATTTGTTTACTGTCGAAATGAATTTCTGTACTGAGGCCTTCTCACTTACTTGCATCAGCATGCTCATTTTCCTGGCTCCGACAACCCTTGAAACTTCGCTCTGTAGGCCGAAGTGACCCAGCAGGTTACATACTGTCTTGTCCACGAAAAAAGTTGATTGGAAGGATTCAGGTCGTTGTTTAGTGAGAGCCAATACTGCAAACCAGCAATTTCTTATAGGAAGTATGAATCAAATGTCCTTTTATTGTTAGCAGTAGTATTATCATGTTGATAAAGAAAAGGTCAGTTTCCAAATTGCTGCCAAAACGAGAAACGCTTGCGTTGTCCACTGAAATTTTTGTAAACACCTGCTCTCATTTTTTCATCGACTAAAACCGAATAGTGACTACTAATGTGATTCTAGAACACTGGAACAAAATCCCATCCTCAGTGTAAGAGAACTTGAAAGTAAGGTTCCTCAGAATGCTAAACGTTTTATTAATAGTTGAAGGTGGTAACACTGCTACTGGCTACGTGCAGTACTTATTATTACACATTTCTAACATATATATATCTCTCTCTTTGTGTGTGTGTTGTAACCTCCCCACAAAAATCATATTAAAAAATGAAAATGAACCATGAACCAGGTGTAACCTCCCCTCAGAAATATTTAAATTAAGAAATGAATTTTTGTGTATTGTAACCGCTGAACAAAATTGGTTCCCATTTATAGTCTCCGTGCAGAAATGCATTCGCATTTAATGTAACCACAAAATTCAATTCCTAAACCCGGAAATTAAAAAAAATTCAGTAACCTGGTAAATTTTATGACGACAGCAACGCTGCGCCACGGCACTGTACTCTGAATAAAAAAGCAAAAAATCTTACCTCAATAAAAACTGCGAATATATCTGCTCTTACCTAAAAAAATTTCGGCTCAGCTCCGTGCAATACTGGTCTATGCTTTGTGATTCATGAAAGGAAAGATAATCCATTGAATAAAATCTTTAAATTGAAATGAATGCCTTTTTATTTAAATTACTTTATATTACAAAAATTATTATTGGGGCATTTTTTGAAAGAAATTGGATGACAATTAACATACATTACTAGATATGCGCAACGCTGCTTCTTTACCTTCTACAATAATACTCATCCTCCAGAGTCCCGACCAGAGCAGACTGCCGACACGCGCAGACACGCGCCGACTACTGCCTACTCACGCAGACTACTGTCGCCAACTACCGACTCACGCAGACTACTGCCGACTACTGCCGACTAATGCCGACTAGCGACAAGCAACAACTAACTACATACTGCTCTCTGGTCAGAGACTCTCCTAAATCTTGCCTGTTGCAGGCAGCGCATACATCGCATACCTCTTACAGTGTGTGTGTGCGTGCACGCGCGGGCATGACGAAGGAAGGATTCAGAAATGCTCTTATCAAGCACTGAATGTTTGCCATCGCTGTCACATAAAAATACGGAACATCAGAATTTGCATGTGTGGAGCCGACTGTGACCCTGAAATGCACAGCTGACCGTAAAAATATGGAAGCCTCTTAGTGTCCTCAAATTACTGCTTACTGAGCTCATATAGTTTCACACCTTTCATGGGACTCCCATAAATATGGATAACAAATGTTAATAGACATAGTTACATTGATTAAATACCAGCAAGTACCGACAGCAAAATGCTTCGAGAAGAAAGCATTGTTAATGGTGACCATAGCAAGTGTCAAATTAATCCCACAGTACACGTCTTGCAAGATCACCTCTCAAAGGATCACGCTATTTACCACAGATACTTTATCTGGCATAGGGTCAATCCGCTTCGCATAGCCAGATAAAGTATCTGTGGTAAACAGCGTGATCCTTTGAGACATCGTTGAACAGTATACACTGCGTATGTGCACGTGCACGAAGTAGCGCGAAAAGGCAGCTTTCACTAACGGTAATACAATCGTATCGAGTGTTGTATTTTCAAATTGTTTCCATAAATCAGCTTGTTTTTTAATAATGATCTATTTATAAATCTGCTCTAGCCTCCAATATTGCTGACTGAGCAGTAATTCTTCTTCTCCACCTGCACTCCCCCTGTTCAGGCTTCGAAACATATCTCGCCATCGTTTCCTTGTTCTTCCGAGATATCTTAGTCCCTTACGCCCATACCTCATTCCTCTTCCTGGGATCCTCCCCTTCCGTATTCTATCAACATGCTGTCTCCAGTCATTTCTATAGGTGGTAATTGTTTCTTCCAAGTAGTTCAGTCATAGTTCTTTTATTTTTTTCATTCGCAGTTTTATGTGAAAGAGTTCATCCGCTTACTATTCTAAAGAACCTCACTTCGGCAGCCTGTATCTCGTTTTTAAAAGCATTTGTCAATGTATAGGTTTCACATTCAGAGACACAGGCACAGCCATTACTTTGTAGAACACCATTCCTGTTTCTTTTCAGGTTTTGGATTTTAGGCTTCTATTTATTGTACCGTATGTCTCCTGAAATATGAGATTTTTGTAAATACTTTTCACATTTGTTACGTATGTTCTTAAGTAATTAAGACCTGTGGCTTGATGTAATATACTGTCACCCGCTACATTTTTGGTTCTAGCAGTGTATTTACCTTTGTGTCGCCTGCTTTTATCTTATTTAAGGAAATTTTAAAATTAAAATTCACACACAAGTTCTGTAACATACATAGTTCTCTTTGCTAATCGTCTTCAGTTGTAGTTATAATGATCTACTCAGCAGCAAACAGCATCGTTTTAGGCGTACAATTTGATGCAATACAAATGCTTCCGTTAGTTTTATACATCCATCCTTTAATCAGGTTGTCTTTATAAATTGTAAACAAATCGGAGTCAAACTACAACGCCGCCTTACGTCTTGGTTTATATGTATCTGTTCACTATTTCTTCCGTTTCTGACATGTATGTTGATAGTTGTGTCTTTATACACAAATTTTAATACTATAACTAGGTCATTTTGGTATCTTCTTTGAGTCAATATTTCCCGTAACTTACTCGATCGAATGCTTTATCGTAATCAGCAAAAGCTATGTCATTTTCAAGGTAATATTCCATTCCTTTTTCTATTATCTGCTGAATTGGCAAAGCGGCATATGTACAAGACCATCTCTTTTTCAAAATTCCTATTTTATTCTAATAATAAAACGTCTATGATGGCTCGTGTTCTTTTAATATCCTTGCAAACATTTTATATCCTGTATTCAACACAGCAATTCCATTACAATTTTTATATCTGTTGCCAGCGTCTTTCTTTAAACGTAGGTATATCTTGGGCATGCGACCAGGATCTTGGAATATGACATCCATTCCAGCAACTATTAATTAGATTCATAAACCTCTGATGTAGTATTGGCCCCCTACCTCCAACATTCTGTATTTATTCCAGCTTCTCCTGTAGCCTTCCCACTGTTCCACTGTCTCATTGTCGAAGTATTCATAACAAAGTTCCCGAATTTACAGCCCTCCAGGAAACTTCTCATGTTCAAATTATTCTCGGAATCGAGAGGAGGCTGAAACTCCAAGTAGGAAGCACAGAGGTATTTAGAGATTCATGGAACGCACACCGAAAAGACAGTTTAGACGTCGTGGGAGAGGCTGTGTTCATCGCAGTTGACAAAAATATTGTCTCTACCGAGGTCGAATTTGAGTGCGAGTGTTAAGTTATCTACTTGCGTATAACATGTCTAGGCGAAATCAAGTTAATTTTTGAGTGTTTTTGTCGTCAACCCGATTCCGCTGTGACAGTTTGAGTCTTTGACAGAAGTCTACGGTTAGTAGGGTGAAAATACTCAGTTCATGTAATATTAGTTGGAGGCGACTTCAGTCTACCAAGTGTAGACTGTAGGGGGTGCCGACAGTCTTGCGAAGTTCTTTTGAACATATTTTCCGAATACTGTCTTGAGCAGCTAGTTTGGCAGCCCACACGCGATGAAAATATTTTACACCTCGTAGCTACAAACAGACCTGACCTAATGGACGGCGTCATTGTAGAGACAGGGATTAGTGACCATTATGTCATCATAGCAACTTTGGTTACTAAAGTTACTAAGTTAATCAAGATGGCTAGGAGAATATTTCTGCTAGAAAGAGTAGACAGATAGTTGTTAGCATTCCACTTAGACAATGAATTGACATCGATTAGTTCCAGTACGATAGACGTAGAGGAATTATAGGAAAAATTTTAAAAGATTGTGAGCGTACCCTGGAGCAGTATTTGCCAAGTGGACTAAGGACGAATAAAAAACCAACGTTGTTTAACAACGAAATTCTAAAAATTGTGGGGAAGCTAAGGCTGCTGCAATTTCCGTTAAAAAGATAACACGCAAATGACGATAGTCAAAGTTTAATAGAAATTCGCGCGTCTGTAAAAATATCGATGCGCCAAGCTTACAGCAATTACCACAGTCACACCTTAGCAATAGATCTTGCCGAGAATCACAGAAAAATCTGGTCCTAGGTAAAGCTGCCAAAGTGGTTTATGACTTCTATACAGTCACTCGTTGACCAGTCTCGAGTGGCAGCAGAAGATAGGAAAAGGAAAGTAGAATTTTTAAATTTTGCATTTAAGAAATCGTTCTAACAGGACAGTCGTACAAACACACCGTCCTTCCACCATCGCACCAACTGCCACACGGAGGACACAGTAGCCGGCCGCGGTGGTCTAGCGGTTCTGGCGCTGCAGTCCGGAACCGCGGGACTGCTAAGGTCGCAGGTTCGAATCCTGCCTCGGGCATGGGTGTGTGCGATGTCCTTAGGTTATTTAGGTTTAAGTAGTTCTAAGTTCTAGGGGACTTATGACCTAAGCTGTTGAGTCCCGTAGTGCTCAGAGCCATTTTTTGAGGACACAGTAATAAGCATCGCTCTGTAGAGAAACAACTCAAGGAGTTGAAAGCAAATATGTTACCAGGTCCAAAAGGAAACTCGTTTCGGTTTTACCAAGAGTACTTTACAGCATTGGCCACATTAATTAGCTTGCATTTATCGCGAATCTCTCGGCCAGCGCACAGTCCTAAGTGACTGGAAAAAAGCGCAAGAAGGGCAAAAGAAAGCACACACAAAATTACAGACGAATATCTTCAACATAAGTCTGCTGTAGAATCCTTGAACATGTTCCCAGTTTGATTGTATAAAATTTCCCCTAGAGGGAAAAGTTTCTGTCCACAAATCAGCACGGTTTTAGGAAGAATCGCTGGTGTGAAACTCAGCTTACTCTTTTCTCACGTGACATCTTGCGAACCATGGATGAAAGGCAACAGGCGAATTCCATATTCCTAGATTTTCGTAAACTATTTGACACAGTACCACATTGCCAACTGACAATGAAGGTACAAGTATATGGAATATGTTTCGGGGTATCTGAGTGCCTCGAAGACTTCCTAAGTAACAAAACCAAGTGTGTTGTACTCGACGACGAGTGTTCATCAGAGACAAGGCCGTCGTCAGGAATGCACCAGGGAAGTGTGACAGGACCGCTGTTATTTTCTATGGAAATACATGGGGCGGGCAGCGTGAGCAGCAGTCTGCGACTCTTTGCTGATGGTGCTGTGGTGTATGGGAAAGTGTCGCCTTTGAGTAACTGTAGGAGGCCACAAGACGACTTAGACAAAATTTCTAGTTGGTGTCATGAATGGCAGCTAGCCGTAAATGTGGAAAAATTTAAATTAATGTGGACGAGTAGGAAAAACAAACCCATAATGTTCGAATAAAGTGTTAGTCACGTCTGAACCGTGATTTACTTTCAAAGAATATTCTTAAGAATTTATTTTATTTACTAGCGATTCATCAAGAACATTAACACATTTAGTCACACTATGTAAGCATGGAAGTAGTTGCCAGGGAGTAACTGATGAAATCATAACCAAATTCCTTTTAACAAATGGGAATTTTATTCACTTTAATAGCGCCTAAAAGCATTTTTTAAAAAGAAACAGATTTAAAATTATAATCAGAAAGCACCCTCTAAATATCAAAGAATTTATTCAAAGGCAGAAAGAAACAAGTTTTGACTGTATGAGCTTTAGTGCAGAGAACCTTGCCGCTCCCTTTTGACAAGGCCTTTTACGACCGCTCACAACAGCCGCTGAAAGACTACACTGGTGCAAATCTGCAACACACCAGATTACTTTAAACTAAGAGTTTTAACAATTTACACAAGCACACAAACTATGCACCCTCCGTAGGAGGGATGGAAATGGTACAAAACACTAACAATTAAAACATTAACCTTGCCACCGAAGGTGCAACTTGATTTTAACTTCTAAGAAAAGTCGTACTGTGAAAGGGTGGAAACTTTATGTACTAAAATGATCATTTAAATAAAAGCCCATGAAATGCAATCTTACATAAAATTCTACAAGGTTGGCCAAACAATAGTTAAGATGCTCTACAGTACACAGATACCGCCTCTCAAGATCATAGGCAATAATATCAAAGTTCCCAAAGATCAAAACATACTTCAGGTATCAGGCCGTTACACTACAAGCAATAAATTCGTTAACTAACGTACGGCAGATTGATAGAGAGATTACCGAACAACCCGAACCGCAGGTTTCTCTAACCCGCCCCTACTCCACAAGGGAAAAATGGACCACCCAATTTATAAACAACAACGTTCCCGCGGGTGGGCAAACGGAGAAGAATGGTGGGACGACCCCAAAGCAAAACGGCTGGTGACCTCATCAAGAAAACAAGTAGAATTTGACAAGAGTAAATCAAACAACATATCACCAATCACTTAACTTCTAATAAACTGCGATTTCTCGAGAAGACCTGGCGCAGCACCCCTAAATCGCTCTCCCGAACCGTCAGCTGCCAGCCGCTTCAATGGACGCAGGAAGGCGCGCCGATCTCCCGTCTCACGGCGTCGCAGCTCGCACCGGCCAGACTGATGTGGGTTGACCCCTTGAATGCATGTGAACAGGCAACCTTTCCGCTTTCCCACCAGAGGGAGACATCAAAGCTGCGATTGCCACAGCGGCGCCAGCCACCGCCAGAAACGGAGGGCGACTGCTTCACACTACGAGCTGCGGCGCGCTATTCAAAACAGCAATTTTTACCACGGCTCAACGTCGATTAAATATTTCAAAGTAACATGAAATGGAATGAGCAATGTAAGGACTATAGTGGGGAAGGCGAAAGGTCGACTTCGGTTTATTGGGAGAAGTTTTGGGAAGTGTGTTATATCTGTAAAAGGGACCGCATACAGGACACTAGTGCGACCCGTTCTTGAATACTGTTCAAGTATTTCGTATAGACATAGAAGAAAATCGGGGACCGGTTCCTACATGTGTTACCAGTAAGTTCGAACAATGCACAAGTATTAGAGATGCTTCGGGAACTCAAATGGGAATTACTGGAGAGAATGCGACGTTATTTTCGAGGAGCACTATTCAGAAAATTGAGATAACCGGCTTTGAGGCTGACTAGAGAACGATTCTACTGCACCAACGTAAATTTCACATAGGGACCATGTACATAAGATTAGAAAGATTAGCGCCCATAGGAAGGCGTACAGTCGTTTTTCCCTCACTCTGTTTGCCAGTGAAAATGACCTGTCCGAAAGAACAGACACCAGGCATTCATGTAATTCATTCGCCTATACGGGTAATGGCTCCACCTCCTTCAGTGCGGTTGCACAAGTACGTCCGACCTCCTGCGGGAATCTCAGGACAGCGAGCATCGAGGAAATACAGGGACTGCAGATAGGCGGCGCTCGATGGGAATTTCACCACTGGTTCCGCGTAATGTCCCGATACAGCCGACATCCGTGATCCTTTCCTTCCCTTTCTTCCCCCTCCCCCCCTCTCCGCCCCCCCGCCGTCGGAGGTTCGAGTCCTCCCTCGGGAATGGGTATATGCATTCCCCTTAGCATAAGTTAGTTAAAGTTAGAGTAAGTAGTGTGTAAGCCTAGGGACCGACTCTGGCCGGACATGGGGTTTGAACCCCTCTACCATCCTCCACACCTACAAATCCTTAATCTGTCCCATCCTCTGTTATGCGTGTCCCGCGTCGATATCCGCCCCCCACCCACCCCACCCCCCAAATTCTGTAAGTCCCTCCAGATCCTCGAGTGCCATACACTCTGCCTCGCCTTCCGTATACACCTCCTGTCCCCCATGTGGTTCCTCTACGACCTGACTCCTTTCTCCCATCTGCTCCTATTCCTCGAACATATCCACATACTCTACACCTCCCGCCACCTTGATCCCTCTCATCCCCTAGTTGCTCCTCTCCAACCCCCGCCCTCTGCCAGACCTACACCGTTGTGTCCCCCCTACCCTCCACCTCTACACCCTCCATCTCCTTTCCCAAGGTGGCATCTGTCGACTCCCCCTCCCCGATGATGCCCTCTCTCCCTCCATTTATCCCTCCTATCAAGTCTGATCCTCACCTCATCCTCCCTTACTCTGTCCTTTTCCTGGGCTCCCTCTCCCCCCTTCTATCCTGGTTTTTTCCTCACCTACCCTCTCTCTGCCTCCCTTCTTTCCCCCAAGTCCTTTTGCATTTCCCTCCTCTGCCTTTTCCGATTCCCTCTCGTGTCTGCCCTGCCACCCCCCCCCCCCTTATGAGTCCTCTCCCTCTGTCAGTTCCCCCCCCCTTCGTTTTTCCTCTTCTCATCCCTTTTTTCCCCCTCATCTGTCCAGGTCCCCCCTCCTCCATCTGCCCTTGGCTGTGGTGTGTCATCTTCGTGCCGACCTTTTAGTGCAGAGTTTCCAGTGAGTGTTAAGTGTTACGCGAACGGAAATCATACTGTCACTGGGTGCGATTTTTATATCTCTTGCGAACAGAAACCAGACTGTCGACGTGGTTTTAATTGTCTGTCTACTATTTTACCTGTCTGCTTCCTGTGTATTTTATTAGCATCGCCGACTCTTTGTTTTATGTTTTAACTATCCACAATTTTCCGCCGTTTTACAGTTAAGTCCCCGATTTATCGCCTGCTTTTATTGTTTCTTATCTTCTTCTTATGTTTTAAAAGCTGCTGCCAGCCCGCCCCCTTTGGGGGGAATCGAAATTCAATAGAGGAAAAAAACTAGGGACCGTTGACCTCAACAATTTGGTCCCATAGTCCTTACCACGAGTTTCCAATTTCAATTTACATGCAATTTTTCGCTTCAATTCGTTGTTTCCTACATATCTCCCTTGCTTTGTTTATTGTTCTAATGCTTGAAGATGATCAAATTTCTTGTGTCTTATTGCCTTCGCAGTTTCTTCATTTCATATTCTTAATCTTATTTTTTTCTGGTACTTTCTTTTGTTACCTAACACATCATTGGCTACTGTTCATGCAGTTTGTATAATGCTATCCCATTCCTCGTTAATAACTTGGCTAATTTCTTTTTCTCGTACGTAAGCAGATAATCTCATTTTATACAAAGTGCTCTCATTATCAAGGACTAAGTAATTTGCTCTCCGTTTTAAGCAAAAGTTAGTTTCTCAGGCAACTCAAGGTTTATTACGTCTTAGTTCCTGAACTACGTATGTGTAATGCAGTGATATAATTTTGCACCTACATTCAGTTTTATAGGTGAATACTGCCTGCGAAATGTATTGAGAATAGTTAGTAATAAAAAGTAATAAATTAAAATATCATACCTGTTGCTCAAATTGTACTGCAGGAATGATGAAAACTTAGTAAGTGCTTCGCATTTTCCCCTTCATTATCTAGTGGGGGGCTTCAGCGTGAAAAAGATTCGTAAAGGATTGAAATAGTAGGGTAGCAGAATCTGTTCAATGTTTAAAGGGGCGCTTATCTCAAGATAACACAAGATAATGAGGTATCAGGTAACACCTGAGGTAATTGCGCGAGGTATGTACAAGGCGCTCAGATCCAGTCTGAAACCCTTGTAAAAATGCTGCTGGGCAGGTTTTACTGGTATATAGTTATTATGAAAAAAAATGGATTCACTGCACCGTTTCCGAGTTAATTAGCACTGAAGTTTGCTAGTCAGACCGTTGCGTGAGCAAATTCAAGCGGCCTACCAGAAATAGTGTCGACAAGTATGTTCTTCGTTTGTTTTCCTATAACCGAACAAGAGTGATACAAAAATTGAAAGTGGGATAGTAGTAAGTATCGAAGCCGAGCCAAAGGCTGAGCAGACTCGTGCGCTACCATCTAGGCCATGAATGCAATTGATAACTTGTTGTATCTGGCAGGACGCTCGAATTTGCGCATGCGACGGCCTGTTTGGCTAACTTCAATGATAATTAACTCGGAAACGGCCCACCGTATCGAATTTTTTTGTTAACAATTATTTCCCAGTCCAACCTACCCTGCAACACCGGTACAAGCTCTTCATACTGTCTCTGACCACCCTGTGCATTGAGCGTATCAGGTTTGTTTCTGATCTTTAGTGCAAAATAATAACAAGGATATAGAAAATTAAATTCTGGTTTATTAACAATAATTTTCTTTTTGAAACACTTTTTGTTAATATTTGGTTGCTTTTTAATAAAATGAAATTTTTTCTAAATTTTTTTACTTATGGATTTTAAAAATAATTTTAAAACTTATTTTAAAATTTTATTTTGTGCTTTAAAGACAAATTATATAAATGTTATAGTTGAATTAGAAATTCAGGGAAGGTAACCTTTCCCTAATGCATGTATACCATCACTAAAATGAGCAGTGAAAGCTTACCACAAAAAAACACATCCGCTACTGAAAGTATACCAACACTGGCTCCAGTTAGAGGATGTGAACAGTAGCAGATTATTAACAGTGCGTCAAAAAATGGCACCAGGCATCCGCATAAATGTTACTTTATGCTATATAGCAGTGCAGCCATGGTTGATAGCAGTTCAGCTATGGTTGAGTCGGTGAAGTCCTACGAACATCTTAGCATGGAACAGGGAAACCTCATTGCTAAAGGGAAACCTCAATTATAAATCTGTCCCCGTTGACAGAAGGAAGTACAAGTCACTTATCACCATGGTTAAGTGTGGTGTGCGTACTGTAAGACCTTCGGTACACACGCCATCAGATTATTTGACTTGTCGCTCTAACGAAGTAGGAGAGTGTTAGAAATATGTCTCGTGGTCTTATCGTGGCGTGTTTATCTTCTGCCGTTAGGTCAGACGATAGAGATTCCACTTGCACGCTTAGAGTAGCAGATTGACGGTGACCAACTTTAAACAGAACTTGATTAATTTTCACACACATTTATTAAAATAATAAAAATCATAGGTATTACGTAACTTGATTCTGGATGCTGTTTACAATTGACAACCTGAAGTTCCTTTGGTCTTGGTACGTTAATCTTATTCTCACATATTTCTGATACTTGACAAAGTGTCTATACATGGCTATGTACAGCAATATGATAATCTTATTAGGCGCAGACTGAAACTTGACTACAGACTAATGCAGACTGACTAATCGGAAGTCTGTACACTCGTTATAATACCTCGAGCGTTCAAGTATCTCTGCGCGAGCGTGATCCGCGAGGAGAAAAGGTTCTACGTTAGCAGCAATCTCATTGGCTGCATTACCTATTAATACGCGGATCGGCGCTAAGCAGAATTTGGTCCGTCTTTATGGCAGCGCCATCTCGTAGTGCGGAGACGGACGAGCGCTGCGCCTGCGCTGTTGAGCTTAGCGGGGCGCGCTCTAGTGGGAAAGTTGTGTACGCGCTGACTACGCGGAACTATGTACACAACATTAAGGCACTGAAATCTGCAAGAAAGAGGGATGGTAACGGCTCCAAGTTTTTGAAGAGAGATGAAGTGCTGGGGGCGAACAGAATAACGAAATTAATAGAGCCTGTTACAGAATAAGGTGAAGTTAACTACTGTGTTTATGATTAAGAACTGTGTGACATTCTGCCTGATGCTCATGTAACGACTGGCCACAGTGGACGGACTGAATGCAAAATACTTAAAGTCAAAGTATGATAATGTAACACACAGAGATCCAGATTTATCTCAGTTCATGTAAACCTTGCTTACAAAAGCAGAAAGGACGGAAGAAATGAATAGTAGTGCGGAGTATTTTGTTCAAAGAGTTAAATTCCAGGTGTCAAGTTGATCGAATCGACTTCCAGTCGCAGCCAGATGGAGACTATAAATTCGTAATGGTTTAGCAGGACCGTCTCACTAAATCAGATGTTCTGAAGCCAAAGAAGTCCAATGTATGCGATAACATTATTGACAGTTTTACGTTGTTAGGTGCTTCCTCGGTCTTGCAGGCAGACAATTGTTCGTTAGCAAAATAAAGAGCAGCTTAACAGAAATATGGCTCAATTTTTAGTTTGTGCACGCTAAACGTAGACGCAGCCAGAGCCAAGGCAGCGTAGAGCGAGCAAATAAAGACATAGAATATAACTATATGGATGCAGGAGCATAACACCGCGGAAGGAGCTGGGCACTAAGTTTTGTGCAGTTAGGAAAGAACAGTGCTGTACATTTTGGAATTAAAAGGTCCCAGTACGAAACGATATTTGGATGCCCTCCAGAACATGATTTGTCTTCATCAAGTTTACTTCTTGAAGCACTGGTGAACTTTCACTCTGAGGATGACTTTGAAAATAAAATTAATCAGATAAATATTACCAGTGAGAAAGGGACTAACAAGCTGCATCATTACGATCGTGGCAAATCTCCAGTGGAAGAGGATAACATGTCAACAGGAGCAGAGTTTGAGACCAGAGAGAAAGAATGTGTTGTATACTGTAATGAATACTGTCTGACTGATTTAGATGAGTCAACTCATGCTATTAAAAACAAGGAGCAGAGGCATGCAAGCACTTAGAAGAACAAGCGCTAAGAATGCAGCAGTGCTCAGAACGTCGTTTACCACCAGCGGAGAAGGGATGTACAGTGAAAGTTCCAATTCCCGACTTCGATCGAGGAAGAGGAGGTGCAAGGTCGATCTCATGTGCCGTCATAAAGACAACGGCTGCTGGCTTCTACCGAATCGGGACGAGAGATAGTCTGCTGATATAGCTTCACGCACAGTAATACACTGATTGTTTTTAAATATTTCGGGAAAAGACAATATGATATGCTACTTCGATTACGACTGCGACAAAATTTTGACGCAGGTCCCACTTCAGTACTTGCCCTCTTAGAATAATTGCAGAGGAGGAAGTTCCAGTAGAGAAAACTGTTGCACTGAAGACTGCTGCGATGTTTCAGATGATGAGGTTGGGTTGGGTTGTTTGGGGAAGGAGACCAGACTGCAAGGTCATCGGTCTCAGTTGACGGGAAGCGGCCAGTGTTTCTTCACATACAACTGCTAGCAAAAATGTCAGACTCTGAGATACTTTTGCAAGTGGAAAAATGTGTTGTGAAACTCTAAGTGCCATGGTGCACGTACTTACTTCAGTAAATGAATTTAATGTAATATGACTATTTTCAAATTGCACCTCAGAAAATGCTACTTTCGAAATGTGACTGTGTTTTGTTATTGCAATCCTGGTTCGCATTACTTACCTCTTCGCATTGAAGGTGCACTTCACTGGTGATGGTGCATTATTCAAATGTTCAAATGTGTGTGAAATCTTATGGAACTTAACTGCTAAGGTCATCAGTCCCTAAGCTTACACACTACTTAACCTAAATTACCCTAAGGACAAACAGACACCCATGCTCGAGGGAGGACTCTAACCTCCGCCGGGATCAGCCACACAGTCCATGACAGCAGCGCCCCAGACCGCTCGGCTAATCCCGCGCGGCGATGGTACATTATCCCTAGTGAATGTGTATTATTTAGCAAAACTGGAGTGAATAGTCCACTTTCACTTAAGCGATCAGTGGAGATGCACCAGTGATGCTATACATTCGCTGAAACTTCTTTTTACACTACCGTATATACACTGAAGAGCCAAAGAAACTGGTGGACCTGCCTAACATCGTGTAGGACCCTCGCGAACGCACAGGAGTGCCGCAACATGACGTGGCATCGACTAATGTCTGAAGTAGTGCTGGAGGGAATTGACACTACGAATTCTGCAGGGCTGTCCACAAAACCGTAAGAGTACGAAGGGCTGGAGATCTCTTCTGAACAGCACTTTGCAAGGAAACTAAGATATGCTCAATAATGTTCATGTCTGGGGAGTTTGGTGGCCATTGGATGTGTTTAAACTCAGAAGTGTGTTTACTGGAGCCACTCTATAGCAGTTCTGGATGTGATGGGTGTCGCATTGTCCTGCTGGAATTGTCCAAGTCCGTCGGAATACACGATGGACATTAATGGATGGAGGTGATCAGACAGGATGCTTACGTATGTGTCACCTGTCAGAGTCGTATCTAGAGTATCAGGGATCCCATATCACTTTGCACACGCCACACGTCATTACAGAGCCTCCACTATCTTGAACAGTCCCCTGCTGACATGCAGGGTCCATAGATTCATCAGGTTGTTTCCATACCCGTACAAGTCCAACCGCTCGATGCAAATTGAAGCGAGACTCGTCCGACCAGGCAACATGTTTCTTGTCACCAATAGTCCAATGTCATTGTTGACGGGCCCAGGCGAGGCGTAAGGCTTTGTGTCGTACAGCCATCAAGAATACACGTGGGCCTTCGGCTCCGATAGCCCATATCGGTGTTTCGTTGATTGGTTTACACGCTGACACTTGTTGATGGCCAAGCATTGAAATCTGCAGAAATTTACGGGAACGTTGCACTTCTGTCACGTTGAACGATTCTCTTCAGTCGTCGTTGGTTCCGTTCTTGCAGGTCTTTTTCTGGCCGCAGCGATGTTAGAGATTTGATGTTTTACCAGATTCCTGATATTCACGGTACACTCGTGAATTGGTCGTACGGGAAAACCCCCACTTCATTTCTATCTCTGAGATGTCCCGTCGCTCGTGCGCCAACTATGACACCACTTTCAAACTCTTGATAACCTTGCCATTGTAGCAGCAGTAATCGATCTAACAAATGCGCCAGACACTTGTTGTTTTACATAGGCATTGCCGACCGCAGCACCGTATTCTGCCTCATTAGGTATCTGTATTTCAATATCAATGCCTATACCAGTTTCTTTGGCGCTTCGGTGTACGAGTATAATGATATACACTCTCATCAGTCCAATAATCTTCTTGTTTTAAGGTGTCCTGCCAAGAGAATTATTAGTCACATATCCAGACGTGTCGAATGCATTGATATGGTACACAATTACATGATGTGAATTGCAACATGTCATCCAATAGATAAAACTGTATGGATACATAAAAAGTTTGTTTTCACCAACTAATATTGAAATCGATACATGTGGAGTTTGGAAAGGTCCTGTATTCATAAATAAACATGGACAGCTTTCCTGAACTGTACAAAAATTTTACCCATCTCCAGAGTGACCAATCCTTGACTAGAGATAAAGGTCCACTTAAAATTTGGCTTGGTAATATAATCCTATATGCCATAACGTCTCTCCCAAAGGTTAACTAAATTAATTTTGTGGTGGTTTCTTACATTTGCCATGGTTTTTTCGGAAATTGAATTATTCATTAATTTAAAAATATCTTTTCAAAATCATATGTCGTGAGAGCCCTTTTTTCAAGATTTTTTTTTCATTTATACAATTTTCTATCCAATGCTACTGGTTGAAGAAGATGACTCTAATAAGGTTCTTCCCCAAACTCAGACACTGCTCGAAGTTTCGATAATGCACAATGTATCGCACACCCACAATGAATTACTCTGTGGTTGCCACTGCTCTTGTGGACCATATCTCACAAGCCCACATAGACAGTTCTCGTGTGAGATACTGAGTCGTCACTTTCCTTAACACGTGACTACCTATTTCGGAAAGTGTGCTTCCCAGAATCAACAAACAACTGCAGGTATTCTACCATTATTGCAGTGCAAATCTATGCTGTGAACTGACACACACCACTTACAGAACGTAGTGATGCAGAACAAAATATTTTGAGAGGGAGGGAGGGATGGTGTGATATTGTGAGGTGACTAAATTGCAGAGTATGCATTTTGCTTTTCATTGTCGTTTTTGGCATCCAAAGGACGTTACTCAAGAAAATTCCTCTTTGAGTATATATCAAACATCTAATGCATAAGAGCATTATAACTTGCGCAATTAAACTGAAAACTTCATCGGCCATCAGCAAAGGAAGCACTGATTTATTCGATAACTTAAAGTGGTGCATTACTTGCCCAGCGGCTAGTCGGGAGGGCAGATTTGATCAGGCGTTCCCTTAGCTGTCCGCACCGCGGCTTTATATGTAAGAACCCTGTGCGAGAAAAGAAGGTAGGCCCCAATTCTCTCCAGACGCTGATTAGCGCACCACCTGTGCCGGGAGTCGCGTCGCGTCGGTATCGTTGATATAAACAGCCTCGGATGCAGTAATAAGTTACTCGGGATATGCGTAACCATGAAATCGTTTTCGAGTGAAGTGTAAATTTTGGGATGACGTTAGTGATCTATCTTTAGTTTGCGTATGTCGTATTTACACGTGCCGCCGCAGGACAGACATTCTATCATTATTAGCGTGGCGTTTGATGAACATTATCATCAAATTATGGCGAACATTCACTTAAACATTTAATTTGAACAGTTATGGTTGTGTCAGCGCATTAGACTCTGAACTGCTCTGGTAGTTGGATTGTGTGGATTCTTTTTGGTCTGTGACTTTAAGAATATAGTGAACATTTTAGAGAGAATGATTTTTGATTATGAATCCCAGACAGTCTCTCATGATTTTTGATTATGAATCCTAGACAATCTCCTAATTCCTCAGAGCTATAAGCTGTAGCTATAAATGTATTTCTCAGATGAAGTGGGCACTGCGAATTCTAATTACAGGCTTCACGTTTTGCTAATCACTTTCTGGTTGCCGATATTGTAGTTAGAGAGCCAGTGTTGAGAATGGCAAACAACAGCAATAAACAAATAATAGGAACATTAACAATTATTCCACCTGCCGCCCCACAAAAGTATAGAGTAATCAGATCACACAACTTTTACACTTGTTCTCTGGGAACGAGAAATAATACTACTTCTTGATGAAAAAAGTGTCCCACCTACTTCATTCGCAGATCAGTAGAAAACTTCAGAAACAGCTTTTTTGTGATACATGTATCAGTTCGTTTACTAAGAGTGAGAATTTAGAAGAAAACATCACTGATCGTTCCAGCCTAATGATGCATACAAGATCTCACATTTTAAGAAAGCCTGCCACCAGGAGCACTGCCATTTCATCATACACTCCTGGAAATTGAAATAAGAGCACCGTGAATTCATTGTCCCAGGAAGGGGAAACTTTATTGACACATTCCTGGGGTCAGATACATCACATGATCACACTGACAGAACCACAGGCACATAGACACAGGCAACAGAGCATGCACAATGTCGGCACTAGTAGAGTGTATATCCACCTTTCGCAGCAATGCAGGCTGCTATTCTCCCATGGAGACGATCGTAGAGATGCTGGATGTAGTCCTGTGGAACGGCTTGCCATGCCATTTCCACCTGGCGCCTCAGTTGGACCAGCGTTCGTGCTGGACGTGCAGACCGCGTGAGACGACGCTTCATCCATTCCCAAACATGCTCAATGGAGGACAGATCCGGAGATCTTGCTGGCCAGGGTAGTTGACTTACACCTTCTAGAGCACGTTGGCTGGCACGGGATACATGCGGACGTTCATTGTCCTGTTGGAACAGCAAGTTCCCTTGCCGGTCTAGGAATGGTAGAACGATGGGTTCGATGACGGTTTGGATGTACCGTGCACTATTCAGTGTCCCCTCGACGATCACCAGTGGTGTACGGCCAGTGTAGGAGATCGCTCCCCACACCATGATGCCGGGTGTTGGCCCTGTGTGCCTCGGTCGTATGCAGTCCTGATTGTGGCGCTCACCTGCACGGCGCCAAACACGCATACGACCATCATTGGCACCAAGGCAGAAGCGACTCTCATCGCTGAAGACGACACGTCTCCATTCGTCCCTCCATTCACGCCTGTCGCGACACCACTGGAGGCGGGCTGCACGATGTTGGGGCGTGAGCGGAAGACGGCCTAACGGTGTGCGGGACCGTAGCCCAGCTTCATGGAGACGGTTGCGAATGGTCCTCGCCGATACCCCAGGAGCAACAGTGTCCCTAATTTGCTGGGAAGTGGCGGTGCGGTTCCCTATGGCACTGCGTAGGATCCTACGGTCTTGGCGTGCATCCGTGCGTCGCTGTGGTCCGGTCCCAGGTCGACGGGCACGTGCACCTTCCGCCGACCACTGGCGACAACATCGATGTACTGTGGAGACCTCACGCCCCACGTGTTGAGCAATTCGGCGGTACGTCCACCCGGCCTCCCGCATGCCCACTATACGCCCTCGCTCAAAGTCAGTCAACTGCACATACGGTTCACGTCCACGCTGTCGCGGCATGCTACCAGTGTTAAAGACTGCGATGGAGCTCTGTATGCCACGGCAAACTGGCTGACACTGACGGCGGCGGTGCACAAATGCTGCGCAGCTAGCGCCATTCGACGGCCAACACCGCGGTTCCTGGTGTGTCCGCTGTGCCGTGCGTGTGATCATTGCTTGTACAGCCCTCTCGCAGTGTCCGGAGCAAGTATGGTGGGTCTGACACACCGGTGTCAATGTGTTCTTTTTTCCATTTCCAGGAGTGTATATGCGGATTTTAAAAAAATGGTTCAAATGGCTCTGAGCACTATGGGACTTAACATCTGAGGTCATCAGTCCCCTAGAACTTGGAACTATTTAAACCTAACTAACCTAAGGACATCACACACATCCATGCCCGAGGCAGGATTCGAACCTGCAACCGTAGCAGTCGCGTGGTTCCAGACTACAGCGCCTAGAATCGCATGGCCACTGCGGCCAGCTGCGGATTTCAAGTGCCTCATCCTGTGGTGTGTTACGATCACCCGTCTCTCTTCATACTATCTTCACTCAATGGTATGTATCATTGGAGCAGCGTATCAAGTTGTATGCTTGTATGATCTAAATTTTATCATTTCAATTCATACATCGGGAATAATCCTTTGAGATGCTTGCTCACTGAGCCAGAAAATCTTGTATGGCGTGTTGATCGCATTTACAGCAACAACGTTCCCATGGCCACTAACACACAGAGGATGGATGCCTTATACAAGCAGGCAGTTTATTATCATACTTGTGGGTTGCTGGTGGACAGAAAAGTGGAAACTCCACATAGAGGACACAGTCATCTAATAGGGAAGCCCTGTGGTGCAGCTCACAGTGCATTGCATTTGAAATACTATCTGCCATGACACATACCTGTCTTCTTCTATAATGAGTGGGTATGATGCTCACGTTCTTGTTGAACACTTGGGTGATTTCAGTTTGGGAAATGATAACACCAGTACCATACCTGATCTGTTGAAAACTACATCTCATTTTCCAAGTTAAAAACATCAATAACAACTCTCTACTTCCTGGACTCTCTAATTTTTATGCAGTCATACCTTCATAAAGTTGCTGAGGAAATGTCAGGAGGATATGCATGTCACCAAAGATGCATATTCCCACACACAAACTTTCTGCTTGTGGTGAAGAAGTTTTTTCTTGTGGATAGCTGGATTCAAAGGAGAGAGTCAAAAGAACCATGTTGCTTGGCATAGCTGCCTAGGTGATAGGCCACCTTCCTGAGTGATTGGCTTTTCTTCCAGCCATCAAATTGAGGCCGGTTACACATACATCGCGCAAATTTCTCTACCATGCCTGGGGAAATGGTCTGACATAGTGTTCAGCAGAGATATGTAGCTCTCTTTCACAACCTGGTACAGCAGCGACCACTCGAGGAGCTCCTTACCGTACTGCCGTTATCTAGTGAATGCAGGAGGAAGGGAAAGGAAAGTTCGTCGTAACCCAGGTGTGTATTTGTAGTAGTTTTGAATATTTCCACCAATGTGTTGGCATCAGGATTTTGCTATATTGTCAAACAGTCTAGTAATGTTGTAGTGGTTTACCTCTTGTGGTGTGGTGTCCTCATACATTATCTTTGGCCTGAAATCGATAGTTCTTATTGAATTTGCTATGACGTCTTAATTTCTACCAATGTGTTCCTTTCTAGCACTATTACGTTACACATACTAGTGATGGTGTGGTAACTTAACAATGATACGTATATCAGAACCAAGCTGCATTGTGCTTGGCCAAGATCATCACGACTGTGATGCATCATGACGTGACGTTGACTCGTTGTGACATCATCGTTGATGTACGTTGACACATCACTCATGTTATTGGGTAAAGTACATTAAACTGTGGAAAATAGAGAAACGAGCGTACTTACACACCTGCCCAGGTGTGGAGTCTGCTGGTGTCTCGAATGAAAGAAAATCGCATTGTTATTAATAAACTGGTCTCGAGCGATGTGGCTTAAATAATTTGTTATTAACAAACAGACACAGCTTACAGTCTCTCCGTATGGTGCCCAGCTGCAAAGTCCCTTTTACAGAAAGACGGTTGGAAGATGTCGTTCAATGTCAACGATAATTTGCACATTCTCTTTGTGATTGTCTGAGAGCATCATGACGTCGACGCAACTCGTAAACAGTAAGGAGGATCTTGTGTAATTGGACAAAATACGTAAAACTGTGGAAAATCTAGAAAAAATACGAAACTGGATGACAAATATGTAAAATTGGACAAGTAAAAAATAAGTGGAAAAAAAATAAATTTGTACAAGAATGACAGTAGGCTACTTATATATATGCCCGGATATGGTCTCTACTGGTGCCGCGAATGATGCACTATTAAACTAGTACTAACAAACAGAAATCAAATGATGTGAGTTTACATAATTTGTTATCAACAAACAAACACAGTCTGCAAAGTTTGTCTATGCTGCTCAGCTGCAGACTGAAACCCTCTCACTCAAGTGTCCCAGTTATAAAAGATGAAAGTGAAGAATGGGTTACTTGATCTTCATTGGCACAGGGTTGAGGGCAGAGGGTGATGAGAGTGGGGGGGGGGGGGGGGGGAGGGTCTGGTGATTCCGTTGTGTGAAGAGACCCACCCACAGTTGTGCTGGAGATATGAGATATAGAAGAGTAGGATGGTGGCTGAGCCTCATTGCTCCATTGGGTTTTATTATGCTCCCATTGGGTGAGACACGTTCCTGATCAATTTTATATCATGTGATCTGTATCAAGTTCACTTGCATAAGTGTATGGGTAGAACCATGTGACCAGTATCAAGTTACGTCATGTCCTTCAATATAATTAGCACAATTGCCTGGAGGAGGGGGAAAATCCCCGGTGGTTCCCCAGAGGAGAGGGAGTGGGAGTGGCCTTGAATATAAGTCTCCTAAGTGTGTAACGTGACACTGGATGTGTAACTTGACACAGGATATGATAAGGTCGTTAGCGTAGCTTGAACTCTTGTTGCTATCCTACTGAGATACTTCTTCCCAACGTGCCCACGGTGCTAGATGGGATTTAAGCTACAAGAATGTTGAATGCTGAGTGTGCCATGTTCAAAGATTTGGAGGTCAGTACGCCCATGCAACATTGTACCTCCCCACACAACAGCACCAGTGCCACCAAACTAACAATCTTTGACAATGATGGGCGTACCCTTATATGGCGAAACACATATTGCAACCAGTAACACTGTCGAACATAATCATTTTCGTAGTTTGTTGTGTTGTCGGGAGGCTTACTGTTGCATTGGTGTACTGTCTTCCGAATCTTTGAGCACAGTGGACTCACCAGTTAACGTCATCCTGATACTGTACTCCTTTCCCATGGGTGTATTTTCAGGGGTACATTCAGCCCTGACTGCATTTTTAGGAATGACAGCGTGCGACCGCATCGAACTGTGCAGTTGGAGAAGCTCTTTGGATATTCGGCCCATGGACTGGCCAACCTGTTTCCCTGACTTAAATCCCATCTATGATGTGAGGGATGCATTGGGGAGATGTATTCGCAGCACTCCCGCATGCACCAACGATCATGCACCGATATGGTGGAAGTATGGGACGCCCTATCACATAAAAACCTTACCAACCTTGTCGTGAGCGTTGGAGCACTTCGCAGAGCACGCATCGCTGACATTGGTGATCATACACCCTATTAAGAATATGTGCTGCCTTTCAAGATGTCCATCATAAGTCGTGGTGACTTCTATATAATTATGCTTTTTGCATAAAGGTGTCATTTCTGTTCGACTCATTGCCTGTTTCTTCCAGTTACTTTCGGTACTATATCGTAGCAGTTCTTTCTAAGTAAGGTCCATGTTCCATCGAGCTATGTGACTCGTCTTTAAGTTTTACGCACCAGTGTACTTATGATCCATTGTCGTGTGAAAGAAACTTGATTTCCCAGCGTCCACAGCATCCAGTCGACGCATGATGGCGTTACAGACGGAGCAAAAACGCAGAGTTCACACAGACGGTGAGAGAAATCTGCTGCGTCCAGTGTATCGGCTCAGTATTCGATTTAAATGAGGGAAGTCCAAATCTGGAAGACCGGGCGGGGATTTTAACCTCCACAAATGTACAATATCTACGAGGGCCAAGTTCTTTATTAGCCAAAAGGACATTCGTTGAGCACTGCAGTGTTGACAGTGCTAAGTTTTGGACTGAAGCACGTGTTCTGTTTCATGTGGTCAGTGGGTCGCTGAAGTCTAGTAGAGTAGACAGAATTTTGAGGAACGGTATTATCTGGACTTTAAGTAGATATAAAATGTGAAATTAATTTAGACCGTAAGTAGGCAGGGGAAACGTGATGAGAAGAAGAATATCAGCTAGTAATACAGAAGAAAATACGATAATAACGATTTATAAAGGAAGTATTGTTCAGGCCTGAAGTGGCTCACGTGGTTAAAATTAAGAACTGCGGGTTAATTATAACAAATAGAAGCTATTATATGCGATGTTTCGTGTTTTTCATGAGGAACTTTTCATTCTTACTTTCACCAGAGCTAAATTAATACTGCAACAACAGTGACAAGTGCGTGTGTGAACAACTAGAACTGTTAAGATATATCTGATCTTGAAAGAAATAAATTTTGTTCGGTTGTATTTTTGAATATAAACCATCTATATGAACTGAAATAAATAGTAAACAAGCTGTATTTAGGTCGAATAGGTACATGGAATAAGTATTAGGAACACTGTCACTGCTATTAACCTTCCTATGAGCATCTACATGTGTGTTCTTCCTTCTTCTCTCCAACCAGATCCAAATAGTTTCTGATTTAGTTAAATTTACCACCGATTATGTCATTGAAAGAGAGTTTGGAATGAGGGTGGAGGCTTACATGCGTTAAAGACATCACCTCGCTCGGTACCTCCGTCGTACTTCGTGCGATAAATGTCGCATGCATGGATAGCATTTGACCAAGTCGGCTGTCGGAACTGCCTCACTTAATGTCACGTGACCAACTCCATCCATTAAGACCTTCATTTGCCCTGTGCAAATGACGAGATTAACTAGCAACGGCACTGCCTAGCCTCTGATAGCTTCGAACACGATTAACATACTCATCTACTGTGTCAGCTGCGTTATATTTTCTAATGACATATTAGCCATTGTTTTCCTTGTTTATGAATATCAATGTAGAACAGGAGGAGATAAAATAACTAATGCGTTGAAGTATAGGTAAGAGCGGTTTACAATTACCCGATGCTGACGTGCAGGATAGCCTCTCAGCTGTCACGCAGCTAAAATTACAAAACAGGTAGAAAAACTGCTGAAAGTCTAGTATGTAAATTTCGGACATTAAGTTTTACTATCAATCCTCCTGAAGGTGAGGAACTGGGAGCAGGTTTTCTAAACCAGAGCGGTGAAGTCAGTGAACCGTTATTACTCAGCTGTGGTCGACACGTGGCAGCAAAAACTAGCAAATACAGTTTATCTTACAATAAACGAATTAATTTCAATTTAAATAATGCTGTATTTTGCCCAGGCGTATTTGAGACCTTAGACTAATAATGCACTGTGAATACTGTTACCAATCATTATTTAACTTGTATTATTGATCACCAACAGAGTTGGAGAAACTTCCATATCCAAACTACATAATTTAATTTCCTGTCATCTTTTTGAGTTTGTCGTACTTTCGGTTCATACACCTGTAAAACTAGGAAATTATGTTTTGAATTTTTATACCAAGAAATTAATCGTGTAGTCAGTACAAGGTTAAAATACAGAGTGCAATTGCCTATATGGCCTTTAACATTTTTATTCATTTATTAACATTGCGCTTCAGAGGTGTCTTATATCAGATTGATCGCCTTATATTTTACTATTCGACAACTTACACACATTCACATGAAAACTAACATCATTGCATTAAGGTAATTTATGAGTCCATGTAGTAATATCTATAACAAAATATCATAACTTACTGCAAGAAGGACTGAAATAAAACGAGTCAGAGCAAGAGAAGAAAAAGTTGAAGGAAGCTAAAACGTATATAAAATATTGTCCTACAATCATACGACCGCACCCTGTTGTGTATACTAACACAGCAAGAAGCAGAAGAAGAGATGCCATCACTTGAAGAGATGAACTGTAAACTGAGAATATGCAGGATTTCTTTGATGTTTGGGGCAATTTAAAACATAACAATGTACAAGAATAATAGAAAGTTGGAAAAGAAAGTCAAGGATGTGTGAGATGACGCTCAGTTTTGTTTTCTGATAAACGAAGGCATAAAAAGCGAACTAGAGAAGGCAAAAAAACATTCCTGGCGAAAAGAAGGCTGCAAATCAAACGTATTTCGTAATTAGTGGAAGACGTTCCTGAGAAAGTACTACCATGTTCCAAAGTATCCGACAGACCTGAATTGCATTCCACCTGATTTGCATACAGCCAACATAACGCAAATTTCTTGGAAGTCTTCTTCTCGATACAGTCGTTTGCCTAAACAAAATACACTATTGGCCATTAAAATTGCTGCACCACGAAGATGACGTGCTACAGGCGCGAAATTTAACCGACAGGAAGAAGATGCTATAATATGCAAATGATTAGCTTTTCAGAGTATTCACACAAGGCTGGCGCCGGTGGCGACACCTACAACGTGCTGACATGAGGAAAGTTTCCAACCGATTTCTCATACACAAAGAGCAGTTTGTTGTTGTGCCTCGTGTAAGGAGGAGAAATGCGTACCATCACGTTTCCGACTTTGATAAAGCGGATTGTAGCCTATCGCGATTCCGGTTTATTGTATCGTGACATTGCTGTTCGCGTTGGTCGAGATCCAATGACTGTTAGCAGAGTATGGAATCTGTGGGTTCAGGAGGGTAATACGGAACGCCGTGCTGGATCCCAACGGCCTCGTATCACTAGCAGTCGAGATGACAGGCATCTTATCCGCACAGCTGTAACGGATCGTTCAGCCACGTCTCGATCTATGAGTCAACAGATGGGGACGTTTGCAAAAGAACAACCATCTGCACGAACAGTTCGACGACGTTTGCAGCAGCATGGTCTATCAGCTCGGAGACCATGGCTGCGGTTACCCTCGACGCTGCATCACAGACAGGAGCGCCTGCGATGGTCTACTGAATAACGAACCTGGGTGCACGAATGGCAAAACGTCATTTTTTCGGATGAATCCAGGTTCTGTTTACAGCATCATGATGGTCGCAGCCGTGTTTGGCGACATCGCGGTGAACGCAAGTTGGAAGCGTGTATTCGTCATCGCCATACTGGCGTATCACCTGGCGTGATGGTATGGGGTGCCATTGGTTACACGTCTCGGTCACCTCTTGTTCACATTGACGGCACTTTGAACAGTGGACGTTACATTTCAGATGTGTTACGACCCGTGGCTATATCCTTCATTCGGTCCTTGCGAAACCCTACATTTCAGCAGGGTAATGCACGACCGTACGTTGCAGGTCCTGTACGGGCCTTTTTGGATACAGAAAATGTTCGACTGCTGCCCTGGCCAGCACATTCTCCGCATCTCTCACCAACTGAAAACGTCTGTTCAACGATGGCCGAGCAACTGGCGCGTCACAATACGCCAGTAACTACTCTTGATGAACTATGGTATCGTGTTGAAGCTGCATGGGCAGCTGTACCTGTACACGCCATCCAAGCTCTGTTTGACTCAATGCCCAGGCGTATCAAGGCCGTTATTACGGCCAGAGGTGGTTGTTCTTAGCACTGATTTCTCAGGATGTGTGCACCCAAATTGCGTGAGAATGTAATCACATGTCAATTCAAGTATAATATATTTGTCCAATGAATACCCGTTTATCATCTGCATTTCTTCTTGGTGTAGCAATTTTAATGGCCAGTAGTGTAGTTACCACAAGAAAACACAAGAGAACGTTGCTCTGTATAGCCATAAATCCAGCTGCAAGTTAATACAACAATATAGCAGGTATCAGAAAACACTTTATTAAAGACGATACAGTCTTTAACGGTTTTAATCTCAAATATATTACAATAGGTCACTTTCCAAAAAAGTTACAACTCTCTTCTGTACCTGAGACAACCAACAGGGGAAGTCGGGTGAAGTGGCGAAGACGGATAAAGTGGGCGTTGCGTATTTTTTCCCTGCACAGGGTTGCTGATTGCCAAGAACTGCGCAAAACAATTAAACAGTCACTTCTTTGAAACCCTATACTTGTCACTCGTTGCGACTTGGAAGTTTGAAATTTAGCTCAAAGGTGTCGACAACATTACTATGTAGTGGCACAAAAACGTGCCGCCCTGTGATGTAGCACTCGGGCTTCACCATGCTTCAAACAGCAAGCTGTCGACACGTGCGGAGAAACGGCCAGAGCTCAGAAGTTCATCTGAGCTGTGTGGTGGGTTAATGACGTCACATTGGCACCAAATACCACCAAAATTCTGCCCAACATCACCGTGGACGAGTAGCTAATTGGAAAGGTTGTCACAACCACCCCCCCCCCCCCCCGTACCAATGTCTCACCTACTCTCTTGACGCCTTTACGTTGGAGGTGAGAAGCGCGACGACCAGCGCCGAAATCTCACAGTATTCGTATGAGTGGCTGAGGAAAATATTTCAGACATGCCGCTGCTAAGAATCGACTCGGAAAGACCTCAAGATGCGGCATAAAGTGCCTTAATGAAACCACCACTACTTTGAGGCGTCCATTTACTCACATTTCGCGTCTTAAAACGGCAGTTTTCAGTGTGATGTGCAAGAGAACTACGTTCTTGATAATCTTTGACACTGCTGACAACCCCCAGACATTTCAGCCCTTCTCTGAGGACATCGCGGGGCTACAACTCTATTGAATGTGATCCGACCCGTTTGGATTGCAGCACGATCGGAATTTTTGCTCTGTTATACAGGGTGGGACCACGAGCGACCGTTAAAAACCATTCTATGAAATATGAACCAGGTCCAAAGCAGTGAAGGGTGTTTATGCTTTCCTGGTCTCCTATGGCGTGATCCCTTCAGAAGAGACCGGGGGAGGGGGAGGGGGTGGAGAGGGCGGGAAAGCGAAGGGTAACTGGACGTTGACACGAAGGGTCACTCTCAGCTTTCAGTTCAGCAACAAAATGTTCAAATGTGTGTGAATCCCTAAGAGACCAAACTGCTTAGGTCATCGGTTCCTAGACCTACACACTACTTAAACTAACGTAACCTAACTTATGCTAAGAACAACGCACACACCCATTCCCGAGGGAGGTCTCGAACCTCCAGCGGGAGAGGCAGCGCAGTCCGTGACATGACGCCTCAAACCGCGCAGCCACTCCGCGTGGCAGTTCAGCAGCACCTTTGGTGTCCTGTACAGAGACAATCCTTGATCGATATCTAGGCGCCTGCAAGCAGGCAATTTCTTCAACACTCTATCCCATAAGAAAACAGCTGCTTTAGCACCTGCACTGGGCATGCATGTGGTATCTGAGAGCTGTCGAAGGGATTGTCAGCTTGCAGGCGCGTAGGAATCTTCAAGGGTTGTGTCAGTACAGGTACATTTTTGAAGTGCTCAACAAAGATGCACACGTCACACAAAAATGTTTCTGAATGGGAGTCTTAGAAGAACCCTTTGCCATTTTACGAGTATGTACACGTGAATCAGTGGCGAATCATTCATCCCTCCTCCCCCCCCCCCACCCTCCAGTGATCACAAGATGCTCCGAAACAGGAGCTCTAAAAAACTATAAACGACCTTTGCTGCTTCAGGTCAAGGTCAAATTTGGTTTTAAACTGTCCGCTATGCCGTAATTGAAATTGTGGTTACGCTACACTATAAAGCTGCCAGATCACGTTTAATGGTGTTAGATACCCACAACGTCCTTAGAGAAGGATTGAATCGTCTGTGGTGTCAGTAGTGTTAAATACTGTCAGGAACGTCTTTCTGTTGCACACCGTATTACAAACTGACACTTTATACCGAGAAATACTTCTAAATGAACGCTCCGAAGGAGGGGCTGGTTTCATAGATTCCCTTTTTTGTCACCTCCTGAGGCCTTTTCACGTCGATTCTGAGTGTTGGTGTGTCTGAAATGTTTTTTCCTCAGCCTCTCATAAGAAAACCACGGCATTTGAAACCTGGACATCGCGGTTCTGACCTCCATCCCAGAAGTATCTGATACTGAGGGGGATGAGGGGGTGGGGCTATGACGATCTTCCCATCATCTCACACATCCGCGATGACGTTGGGCAGAATTGTAGTGAAATTTGCTGCCCATATCACATAAGTAACCTACCTTACACCTCACGTGAACTTCTGAGCCGCAGCCTCGCACGTGTCGACACCTTTCTGTTTGAAGCGCCGCTCAGCCCTAGAGTGGCATCGCAGGGCGCTTTAATTTTGCGCCATTGCAGAGGAAGGCTGTAGGCACCTTCGACCCAGATTGCAAACTGTGCCGGCAGTTGTGGCCGAGCGGTTCTAGCGCTTCAGTGCGGAACCGCGCTGCTGCTACGGTCGCAGGTTCGAATCCTGCCTCGGGCATAGATGTGTATTATGTACTTAGGTTAGTTAGATTTAAGTAGTTCTAAGTCTAGGGGAATTATGACCTCAGATGTTAAGTCCCATAGTGCTCAGAGCCACTTGAACCATTTTGCAAATTGTGAGTCGCAATGGGGAAAAATGAATGGATTTCAAAAAGAGACCTTTCAGTTCTTTTGTGTAGCGTTGTCGTCACAGGAAACAACTAGAGCTCACTGCTCTGCGTGGTAATCACTCTATTTCTAAATGAACGCCACAATATTGCAAATATCAGAGAGTGCGTTATTAGAGGTGAGACAGTCCTTAACGGCTGCAACGTGAAATTTATTACAAGAAGTCACTTTCCAAATATATTACACCTCTCATCACTATCTGAGATAATTAAATCTGGTACAGTTAACAGAGAAAGGTGGAATGAAGTGCCCAGGGCCGCTATAAAGTGGCCATTGCATACCTTTTGCCCTGCTGAGTGTTGCTACCTGCCAGGAAGTGGACGGACTAGTTCTGATGTACACTATTGTTCTGTTGGTTTTTAGCAAAAATATTTCTGATTTTGAGTCGTCTGATGTAAGATAAGTCATTTATTTTATTCTTATTCCCTCACTTAAACGTAGAATAATACTTTCTTTCAGCATGTAGTTCCTTGTTGTTTCTGTCGGTTTGATATTTTCATATGTGAAGCTCAAATGACCACATGGCGTCAGATCGGGAAAAGTGAGCACACGACTCGTCGGCAAATGTGGCCAGCGTGGCCATTTTTCCATCAGTTCGTTTCTAAGGTTAGGTTAGTATTGTTTAACGTCCCGTCGACAACGAGGTCATTAGAGACGGAGCGCAAGCTCGGGCTAGGGAAGGATGGGGAAGGAAATCGGCCGTGCCCTTTCAAAGGAACCATCCCGGCATTTGCCTGAAACGATTTAGGGAAATCACGGAAAACCTAAATCAGGATGGCTGGAGACGGCATTGAACCGTCGTCCTCCCGAATGCGAGTCCAGTGTGCTAACCACTGCGCCACCCCGCTCGGTGTTTCGTTTCTAATATTTTTACCACACTAAGAAATAGTTACTCCAATATACCAGACATAATGACTTGTAAATCCTTTTATACGCAAAGCTATCAACCAGCCTCCTGCCACTTTGAGTCGATTATGAATGAGTGAATTAATGTTTCTTAAACCATCTTTGTTCTATTATAGTTGGCCTAACACAAAAATACGATTGAAAAAGGTCTACTGCCGTAGCTTGATACTGTTTCAATCACTAGCCCACCAATTTGCCTAGAAAAAATGTCCAGCAAACAGAACAATACACAAGGAGCCCAGAGACCTTGAGGGGCTTGAAATTTCGGCAAGCAACAAAACAATCGATCTGTATCGTCCGGAATCCCGCAAATGGATAGCCCTAAGTTCGAATCTCAGTCCAGAAATGATGTTTTCAAATGCGGAATAAATTTTATTTTATTTGCGTTCCCATACTTCAGCTAATAAGCGAATTAATTCAATACTAACGTTTTTCTATTTCTACGTAACAATGGATAAGGCAGCTGAGTAGCAGATTTCATTGTTCTCCAAATAATTGACCTACTAATACTGCTAAATTGTTCTTTGTCTATACTTGCTTATGATAATGGTAATGGAAATGATTGGCGTCATCACTGACCACCGTGTATGCTGTAGAGTACCGGCTAATTCAATTGAGTTTTATTTAAAACACAAACTGTAAGTTGTACATCATCATAAATATGTACATTATTCTGGCACCAAAATAGCTGTCAATGAGTGTTGGTCGTCATGCGAGATTTCGCAGTTGGTATGATTGTGTGTTGTTGCAAACGATTTACTATTGGTGCCAGGTCATCATTTACTTGTCAATATAAGAAAAATGTGTTCAATTCGGGGACGCAGTAGCTTTGTTCTTGCTGCGAGCATTAGTAATCCGTGGATCACTTCTTTTGCCCTTGTCGATGTTCGCTTTCTTATCAATGAATGGAATACAACAAAAAATATATACAATCAGTGCTCAAACAAAATGTAGCTGAATGTTCCCTACTACATAACTAATCACAGGGGAGTAAATCAACAGATTGGAAAAATAAAACACTACATGCCAAGCACCTGCATCATCTAACACAGCCACACATCGATCAAGACGCATCCAACACATGGTTAAGAAAAGGCAATATATACAGTGAGACGGAAGGATTCATGATTGCAATACAGGATCAAACAATAAACACCAGATATTACAGTAATCATATTATTAAAGATCCCAATACCACAACAGATAAATTCAGACTTTGCAAACAACAAATAGAAACAGTAGATCACATCACAAGCGGGTGTACAATACTAGCAAATACAGAATACCGCAGAAGACATGACAATGTAGCAAAAATAATACATCAACAACTTGCCATACAACATAAACTAATAAAACAACACGTTCCCACAGACAAGTATGCACCACAAAATGTACTGGAGAATGATGAATACAAATTATACTGGAACAGAACCATTATAACAGATAAAACAACACCACATAACAAACCTGACATCATACTCACCAATAAAAAGAAGAAATTAACACAACTAATCGAAATATCCGTACCCAATACAACAAATATACAGAAGAAAACAGGAGAAAAAATTGAAAAATACATCCAACTGGCTAAGGAAGTCAAGAACATGTGGCATCAGGATAAAATTGACATTATACCAATTACACCATCAACTACAGGAGTCATACAACACAATATCCACCAGTGCATCAACGCAATACAGCTACATCCAAACGTATATATACAACTACAGAAATCTGTAATTATTGATACATGTTCAATTACCCGAAAGTTCCTAAATGCAATGTAACGTATACCATACAGTTAAAAGGAAGTCACTCTTGATCAAGGTCCACATCACTTTCCATTTTTTACCAGACATAACGTCTGAGAAAGGAAAGAAATAATAATACTATTCACCCGGTGAATAACCCAGTGACGAGCAACAATTACACTCACCATTGGCAACCTCTCGATGTACCCGTGAAAATAACTGAAGTGGCTGAGGAGTCAGGCTCTCAGGTGAATAATTCGAATAACTAAGGTTGGCCGCATCTTGCACTCACATGTTGGCCTGAGAATGAAGTGAGAGCGAAATTCTTAAATATGTTAATCTTTTGCGATATAATAATGATACCTGTACGAGACAAGAATTTTTGGAAAGATGTGTGAAGTACTGTGCAAGCAAAATTCAAAGCAGTGATAGCCAATATCGCTACAGTTGTCGTTCTCGATACAGATGCGGCTATCAGTGTGATTTCGCAGGACTTATTTGACCAAATAAATAATAGTAATCAAGTCCCTAAGTATCCGGTACAGAAGTGTCTGGTTGTTGGTGCTTTTGGCAGCAGGTCACAACCTGTAAAGTGGCAAGCCTGGATGAAAGTAGAACTTGGAAATGGGTTAATTGAATGCCCGTTCTTTGTAGTAGATAAATTGATTAAAGGCTGTATTTTCAAGCTTGATTTTCTTATCGAAAGAGATGGAAAGGACCATTCTTCAGGTAATGCTATATATTGGCTAAGGACCAAAAAATTATAGTAGATCCTTTAGCTATTGAGGCTTTACATGGGAAATATTGTTGAGGAATAAAGATTAAATTTGTAAAAACTGAAACGATATCCCATGGGGATGTAACTCTTAGCAGCTACGAGGTAGAACACTTAAAAATGACAGAGAAAACGTGTCAGAGGCTGGATGGATTGACAGGACCCAACAGAATTATTTATAGCAACTGTTGTTGAAATATCGGCACGCATTTGAGGGAAAAAAACGGGCATCATCAAAACTTACGTATATCATATGGAAGTAATTCACACCAGACCTATAGTAAAACACACTGCTCCATTACTTGGTCGAAACGCGAATAAGTAGGTAAACATGCATTTTAAATCTTCCTCAAGGCATCCGAAAAATAAGAAGTGATTATGCACTGATCCATGTGAAATAATACAGATACCACATTTAACAGCTACCTGCTGGCTTTACTGAAAACCAAGAAAATAAAACGACTATATTGTAAGTAGGCTGTTTATGTTTTCTTATTGGCAACGTTACATAGCGTTCTGTATGAAAATCGCTGGCTGTGCTGTGTGCAGTCTGTGGCTAGTTTGCATTGTTGTCTGCCATTGTAGTGTTGGGCAGTGGCAGCTGGATGTGAACAGCGCGTAGCGTTGCGCAGTTGGAGGTGAGCCGCCAGAAGTGGTGGATGTGGGGAGAGAGATGGCGGAGTTTTGAAATTTGTAAAACTGGATGTCATGAACTACTATATATATTATGATGTTAAGGTAAATACATTGTTTGTTCTCTATTAACATCTTTCAATTGCTAACTATGCCTATCAGTAGTTAGTGCCTTCTGTAGTTTGAATCTTTTATTTAGCTGGCAGTAGTGGCGCTCGCTGTATTGCAGTAGCTTGAGTAACGAAGATTTTTGTGAGGTAAGTGATTTGTGAAAGGTACAGGTTAATGTTAGTCAGGGCCATTCCTTTGTAGGGATATCTGAAAGTCAGATTGCGTTGCGCTAAAAAAATATTGTGTGTTAGTTTAAGCACAGACATGTATAAATTGTTCAAAGGGGACGTTTCAATATCCCTTTCAGGATCTTAAGAGATATTACTCATAATGTGATGTTAAGCAATTAATGCTTATTAATCTTTTGTACGACATGTGTATTTTTAAAGTGATTTACATTATTCCCTGTGAACTCTTTATCTAATCTGATAAGGAATGGCGTAAAACAAATACGCCTTAGTATGTAAATATTATTTGTAGAATAGATTTTTTATTATAAGTATAACAGCATTCTCTTCAGTTTTAAGACTTTTTCCTCATAATAGTAAAGGAATGTAAAGGGAACACACAGTCCTCACCGGACGTTGAATAGTAATTCCAAGAGAAAGTCATACAAATCAGTGTTCCATGAAAAGTAGGAAATAATAGGTTGTTGTGTATGCTTGGATTTCACTCTCAGGTATTCAGTAAAAGATACTTGAGAGACTTAGCGAAAGAACATTATAATATTACGGAGATGTAATTGTAGATATCTCGTAAATATGAGACCAGGTGATTATTTTCTTTAGTTCTTAAATGACTGTGTGGTAGATGAAGATATCTTGTTCCAAATAACTGCCCCATAATGCTGTGCGCAGAGGTTTACAGTTATTTCCCATACATGAAACTGATAGAGGGGACAGCATTATGGGCACTGACGAACTTAGACATCTGCGACCCATGCTTAGCACAGTTTTGATAAGAAGAATTACTTCGTCATAGTGCCTTTGCTTGTGGCAGGTAGTTTGTTTGTAAGTAAATATCTGAGGGTAAAAGCGTCATAGGCGAATGGGTGTAGCGCCTTGGGGATACCAAGACGAAGTTTTCTTGCCTTCTATCAGCACAGTCCATGATTAATATTGCATAATTTACATGTAAACCTGGAGTAAAATACACCGATTAAACTGATGTGTTTGATGACCATAAATGTCCTCTGTGAAGCAGGTGTAATAGAGAAAAATGTATCATCACTGATCGCTATATACAGCGTCGTAGTATATGTAACATTGTAAATATGGCTAATATGTAAGATTTTGCTTACTGTTCGGTCACAAGTGTGAAGACAATGAACTACAAAGTTACTGAACGATTAACGATCTGGACCAGTTCATAAGGATGAGTGAAGTGGGTCGCTGTAAACGTGCTAAACAGAAAGTAATGGACGAGTAGTAGACAATAGCTGTTAGTCTGACACGAGATAAAGTTATTACTGGGGATGTGAGAATCGCTGTAACGATATTTTTCGTCCTGTTAGATCAGTGTGTTACCTATACTTTACGCTTTTGGCACGCCGTGTGGACGACATAATCAGATTGTGCGAAGTGCAGTGAAGTTAAAGTGATTGTCGACAGACGTTTCTCGTAGAGCTCCAGCAAGAATAATTCATACTTCACGGCCAGCTCGCTGAGGGCCGACTCACAGTATACTGTACAACCTGACCTATGTACGTGTCTTGATCAGCATATCAGTTAACATGAAATGAACTTTCCTTAATGCATAGTGATATGTGTGACACAGTCTAAAATATAGATGACTAAAATTCTCAGGCTAATATATCCTATGCCAGGAAGTATATAAGTTAATGTCATGGTTATGTCTATGGGAGTTAATGTGCTAGCACACGTTCTGTTTCAGGTTATAATGTTGTAGAAATGCTGTATTTATATTCATGTCCTTGTGTAATCTTACATGTACACGTGGCCAGTCACAATCGGCATAAATCTGCGGAGACGAAATAAATTATCGGTGGGAGGAAAACCATTCGTAACCTATGGCATGTGCAGATTGTTGAACCTTTACCCGCATGACTTCGGACGCCAATTCCCACGGCGAACAGCTCCAAGCGGGTACTCATAACTGTATATATCTGAACAGAAACCATTATTGGATCGTTATAACTGCACAAATTTTTGCAGAAACTTTGTGAAAACTTTGCTCTAATGTTAAGTTCGATCCATCTGCTGAACGAAAATGTTAAACATACGTGGTAAATGCGATCTTGCATAAACGAATTATTAATGTACATTACTTAATACTGAATTTCAGAAAGTTCGGATCAAAACAGACCATAAGTTAACATGCCTTCATCTTCACCAAGATAAATTGATCAATGTATAACGAAAGACCATCTTCACCAAGATAAATTGATCAATGTATAACGAATGACATTAGTTCTATCAAGTCTGGGCAAAAACTTTACTGTTCTATAAAAAAAACTATAAATCTACCTACGTTTATTGCTGAAAGCCCAAACTGTAATATTCCTGGAGTGTACAAGCGTAATAACTGTGTAAAATCAGGACAGAATTCCCTGATTTCTGTATGTTGTGTTTATTATAAATGTAGTAAATTATCCTATGTAATCTAATAACTGGTAATGGATAAGTCTTAATGGAGATAGAAGTAGGCTAACAGGATATAACCATTGTGGATTTTGCAAATAATTTCGGGTAACGAAGATACTAGCTTATAAAACTGAGCTACAATAAAATTTTGAGTACAGTATTATATATGACTTTTAACTCGGTTGTAAGGGACTATACCTATATATAAAACTACAGGGCTGATGTTTGTATACTGTTTTGAACAAACTATATCGTCCGTCTCTTCTTTGGTATTAATGTGTTTTGATTTTAATGTAAGATGGGGCCGAGAGTGATAGGGAAAACTTAAAGGATAATTAATACACTGTTAGCGTCGCGTATATTCTGCACGCTCGCAAATGCAGCTTACATATACGCCGACTATAATCAAGGTTGTTACGCAGGCACAAACGTTAGTAAAAATGGGTACAGCTTTACTTGAAATGGTTTAACTACGTTTTCCAAACTCGCGGCTTGCTCTAAGGTAATCAGAAGTAGCATGAAACTATTACTATTATTCCCCATTAAATTGACTGTTGCGAAGAGAGAGGCGATATAACAACCTAAGTAGCGTAAGGATTTGTACTCACTATAATTAATTTCATTGATATCACACTGACTTCATTTTAGGTTAAGTATTGCCTTGACAGAAGTAAATTTACTTATAAACTGAAAGATATCGTGAATCAAACCTAAGCCTTGTCCCCTAAAGCAGTTAAATCTATACCTGCAATTCCGTAAAAATTCTGATGCCTGTGCGCCATTACCACAAAAGAAAGCCACACGGGCAATCTTTTACACAACTCACTTCAAATAATTATTTTGACTTAAATATTTCCATAGTAAGGGAGAGACTTTGAATAAGAACAGACGAAATTCACTTTTTACCATATATTTTAATAGAAAATATTTACATTAAATACTAAGCGCACCAGAACAGTTAAGCGACTTAATTCTTCAACAGTAGACACAAAAGTAGTATTCCATCTTTGAGCCAAGTCTTTTTTAACCTTAATGAGATAAGATGTCCTTGCTTACAAAGAGTCTCTACATTGCACAGTTATTCTGTGATACTGAAATACATATTTCATTAACATTTTTAACAAAATAAATATCATTAAGTTGTAGGATTTATAGTTATCTGTCATATTAGCTGTGGCTTTTATCGACAGAAATGTACTCACTTTTATACTTTCTTTACACTTTACATTTACACGTCTGGTATAGATTTAGTTTAACTTTTATAAGGTTTTTCAGAAGACGTCAGAAAACCTATCGGCAAATTAGGGTAATTATCCCTTGTAAAAGTATACTATGTGTTACGGTAACTTTTATTCCCAAAGCACTAGCATGGAAGTAATGGTATGTGTAATGGTGTATTCTGCTGGTGTTTCACACTGTGATTATGAAGCAGTTATCAAATTGTGACTTGTACAATCACAATAATGCAACCAGACTCAGGTTGAATGGCTGCACCAAAGACAGTAAAATCGTGAGTTGCCCCTGGAAATTTTAAAGCATGTTTGTTTGCAATATCTGCTTGGAACTCTCCACAACACATTACACAGTATTTTACAGGTACAGTAAGTTTTTGTTGTAATATTCAGACTATGCCTGAAGGCTATTTAGAATTATTGCGAGAATATCGCGTTAGGAGATTTGTTATTTAAATACTGTGACCAATACAGTTATTCCAGATTTATGTAACAATTTGCTAGGGATAATTAACTCGATTCCCCATTCAGCGTGGGCAAAGGGAAACCCCCGCTGAAAAGCCGGAGGAAGCCTTCGGACTGGCTGTGTCTGACTTTCGGAATATGACAGTTAACATTCAGTCAGATAAAAAAAAATTACATCATATTACAAGTTTTCATTGACTAAAAAATCAGATTATTCATAATGCAATACATGTTAAAGTTATTGGGTGCCTTATGGCACATTTCTACATGGGTATTCAAATCGAATGATACTATTCATTTGATCATTCTTAAAAGTTCAGTGCTTCTTAGCACAAGAAATAAGTCCTTCAAATGCGAATTATTAATGACATTCATCAGTAGAAGGAATGAGCATTTCACTCTGCAGCGGAGTGTGCACTGATTTGAAACTTTCCTGGCAGATTAAAACTGTGTGCCGGACCGAGACTCGAACTCAGGACCTTTGTCTTTCGCGAGCAAGTGCTCTACCAACTTTTTTTTTTTTGTGTGTGCGTTCTGTCGTTGCGGACGTTACATGACATCCGTTCAAGTTCGTTTGTTGATCCTTCCACTCAGTTTTTTATTACAGAGGCCAACCAGCTCTCTGACCGAACACGCTGAGCTACAGTGCCGGCTACCAACTGAGCTACCCAAGCACGACTCACGCCCCGTCCTCACAGCTTCACTAGCGGAAGTAAAGCTGTGAGGACGGGGCGTGAGTTGTGCTTCGGTAGCTCAGTTGGTAGAGCACTTGCCCGCAAAAGGCAAAGGTCCCGAGTTCGAGTCTCGGTCCGGCACACAGTTTTAATCTGCCAGGAAAGTTTCAGTTCATCAGTAGTTCATTGGCTGCTAATACAAAATACAGTTTGATTGTTAATGGATGCACATTTAAAGTTAAAGATTCCAATTCACGTATGACTTTGTACACAATAATGTTCGGTGCACACCGATGCAAGATATCAGTTAATGTATAAAAGGTACTACGCAAGTTTTCTAGTAATTCACTTCATTGCAAGGAAAATGTCCCGTTCTCCCTGGTACTGTCAATTATTATTCATAGTGCTAAAGTTCTGTTATTTGTTTCTTAAGACATTAATGTCTAACCGTTATACATATCGGTTATTTTTAAGTTCGTCGCATACACATTTATAAACTGACAACAATTGAAATGTCGACGTCGTCGCTTAGGAAGCAGGCGGCTTGAATGACCAGAATGCTGTCGTCGGTGAGTGGCTTTAATGACCAAAATGCGTAGAGGCCGACAGGATGCGTGTTCCTGCAGTCACGGAAGCAAACTTTCAGTGCCTAAATACGAAATAATGTTGACGTGAGGACAACCTCAGACACACGAAAATTATCTGGCAAATCTGCCACACAAATTCTGTAAGTGCAGAATCTGTCTCAAGTTCAAAAGAAATTCAGACCTCGAAACATCATGGTGTCTCTTGCAATGTTAGTCAAGACACACAATGAAATGTAAACTAGTCATGAATCGTGTTTCATGTGGTCTGAGAAAATCAAACTTACGCTAAAAAAATCTAAATTCTACTGTTAAAAAAATAAATAATAAAAAAGCATAGATTTTTATGTTTATCGAAACTTTAAGAAAAGTAAATCAGAAACTGAAATAATGATTAACCATTAGTAATTTTCATTTTTAAGCAACTAGCATTGAATGAATTTCTGTTTCTATACCCAGTATTACATAAAATACAATGAACATTATTGGAAAACTTTCTCTTAATCATTACTCAAACGCAACAGGTAATATCTGTCTGGGCTAATTATTTCTTGAGCTGGCCCCAGGGTATTCACTTAATCATCGCACTTTAAATGACACATGAAATGAAATTATTATAATATGCTGCTGAAGATCTATACAAGGAAAAAAAAACTACGTTTATGTACAAAGGGCGTTCAAAAAGTTTTGCACAGTCGTCTCTAATTTTTTTATTTTTTGCAGGAGGAGAATGAAATTTTTTTGAACATACTTGGAACATTTAGCTATACATTGAGCCTAGTCAATATAGCTTCCATCAGCGGTGACGCATCTGGCCCAACGTTCTTTCCATGATGTATATGCACTTTGGTAAAATTCTGGCGATTGACTTTCACACCATCACTTGACACGGAAATATAAGGTCTTTCTCACTATCAAATGTTTTGTCGCGCATGTAGGCCTTCAGACGACCAAAGAGATAAAAATCAGACGGAGCCAAGGCCAGACTGTAGGGAAGATGAGGAACAATTTTCCAACCCATTTTCCTGATTTTCTCCTAAGTCATAAGTGCTGTATGGGGTCTGGCATTGTCATTGTGTAGTCTGATGAACTGACCCTGAAGCTGTGATCTATGGGTCTTGATGGTACGTCGCAGCTGGTCCAATGACAAACAGTTACCGTCCCGGTTAATTGTGGAGCCAGGTTCCAAAAAGCCAATGAAAATGACACCACACTGATCCCAGAAGAAGGAGGCCATCACTTTTCGGCCTGCTGTTCGTGAAAATCTTGGTTTCTTCTTCCGAGGGGGACCCGGATGACGCCACTCCTTGGACTTGGTTTTGCACTCAGGTTCGGACAAAAACCATGTTTCATCCTGGGCAATGACGCTATCAAAACACTGTTTCCACTCACTGTTTCCATTCATGAGACTCTCGCATACATTCTTCCTCATCGTTTCCATTTCTCTTGTCAATAATCTAGGCACCCAACGTGCACAGATTTATCTGTACCCTAATGACTGTACCAGTGATATCACAATACCCAACGACAAACGAGTCATTTCAGCATGCTGTCGTGTCGTCACACATCTGTCATTTTGGGTGATTTGATCAATGGTCTTATTCACATCTACCCCATCGTGAGAGAAATCACCTTCTTTAAACCTCTGCAACCACCACTGGATACTGCTGCGATCCACTGTATCCTCCCCATACACAGGGAGCAGCTTCCTGTGAATCGATGTGGCAGTCATCGCCGGTCTTGAAGAGGAATTCCATCATCAACCGTTGACGCAACCTGACATCCACTTCACGATAGCTAAATGTTCCAAGTATCTTCATAAAAAATTTCATTCTCCTCTTGCAAAGAATAAAAAAATTACAGACGACTGCAAAACTTTTTGAACTCCCTTTGTACAAGTAAACGGGGTTATTCAATAAACTTCTTTAAATCTTTGTAGCGGTATAAACCTTTGACAATCATGTTGTCCAGTTGCGCCAGCCTTTAGCTGCCCCCACAGGTAATTTCTACAATATTGTAGGGACCAGCATACAAAAGTTGCCACGTCTTGTTCTGCGTTTTAAGGTTCGATGACTTGGTACATACCGGTATGATTGTCCTATTAATATCTTGCATTCAGAACCAGTCTCGCAGTACCGTCTGCCTTAGCTATTGCCAATAGTGGCCTACTATTCGGAGAATAAGAAGGTTCTATTATAGCCTTTTCAATCATCTTCTTAATTTCCTTTGTTACCGCTTCCTTCTTCGTCCAAGGGACGGAATATGTAGCGCAGCAGCATGTTTCATGTTGGTACAGCTCCATGTTATATACATAACGTTCTATTGTGCCTGGTTTTTCAGAAAATATTTCAGTATTCATACTAAGTCAATCCATTAACTGTGTCTGTTGCTGCATATCTAGGCATTCCGATTCAACTACCTTTTGCCGAATCACCTCTTTTGTGGCAATTGCCTCGTCGCTTTGACTAAGGCGCGCAGTACAGTACTCCTGAGTAGGTAGATTACTGTCTAAAATAATATTTGGGGTCTTGTATATGCAACACGGATGATTTGGCAGTACTTGCCATGGATCTCCTCTGTGACAATTGTAGCACGACTCTTTTTCCTACATTGTCCAAAGTACGGATGCAGACGAAAGAGCGATCGTTGCGTTCCTCCCACTGATGAAATTCCAACCCAGGATTCAGGCCACTGATAAATTTATCACCAGTGATGTCTACTTAAAGCCTCCATTCTCCATTAAAAGGTCGAGCTGCATCTGAGTTTTGAACAACTACGACTTGGCAACTAACAGCCCCTGCCACTCTACATCCTTGAACTGGAAATGGCGGTATCTCGTATACCCGCCGTAATTCTTTGCACAAATCATAACTCGTAACGATTTTCGTTTCTCCCGTGTCCAAAATTACAGTTAACGGTAAACTGCCTATTTTTGCGTGCACTTCAGCTTGCACTGCGGATTTACCTGCCTTATTGCAAGTTTCCGGCTCAGCGCATAGTTTGTTACGCATATCCTGGCCTTTGTTGTAACACAACATGTTTACGGAGTTTATAGAGGTGCGTTCAGTTTTCTCCTTGAGCACAGCAGAAGGCCTGGGGTGGTCGACTTTAGTTTAAAGGCGTGGACGGCCGGGTTAGCTTTCGTCCTCAGCCTCTACTACCATAACTCGTTGGTCCTGATTCTGCTGCATCATACGACTGTTTTGTTCCTGCACATTACGATACTCGGAATTACTTCTGTACTGAAAGTTTCCGTCAGGTGGCCCCTAATTCTGAATCAGCTGAGCCACCCGTTGGTTAGCCCACCTATTGACGCTAGATCGGCTAGTTTTAGGCTATTGGAAGTTGGGATTGTTGCGTCCAACGACGTCTCCGTGTCTCTCCCTATTATTTCCTCGCTGATTATTGACGTACCCTTTCCCATTTGACATTGTGTACGCCGCATTCTCTTGTCGTTGCTTATAACCACCGTTTTATGCCTACTGTTATTATGGTAATCATGGTTTTTTTCCTTTTCTTTTATCTTTGCCGTTTTTATTTCTGTTTTTCCACCGTTCTGCGGAGGGTAACTGCCATTACTCGAGTTAACTTTTCTTCCGTCTTCGTGGATCAAATCTAGTGAATTCACGAAGGCTACAAATCTTTCCAAGTCATGTTCAGAGACGTTAACTAATTGCTCTCTGACTGGAATGGGTAATTTAGGTACAAATAATCTTAACACCTCTCTCGCAGTAATGGGTTCGTCCCAGGGACTAGATTTACTAATATAAAATGGTTCAAATGGCTCTGAGCACTATGGGACTTAACATCCGAGGTCATCAGTCCCCTAGAACTCAGAATTACTTAAACCTAACTAACCTAAGGACATCACACACATCCATCCCCGAGGCAGGATTCGAACCTGCGACCGTAGCAGTCGCGCGGTTCCGGACTGAAGCGCTTAGAACCGCTTGTCTACCACGGCCGGCTACTAATATAAATCTCTATGTGTTTTCTCATGCTACCTAACATCAGGTTGTACATAGCAGAATTGTACACCTCTTGTCTTAGACGTTCCTGAGTACAAGTACTCTAACAGTTTGCTAAGAAAGTTTTCTCGAATTCTTCCGCTGTCCGCTGTCTCCACCGACCATAGTGCGACTTCATCTGTAATGCGACATCACAAACTGTACCTCCTGTCGCCCCGTCCAAACATTGCGCAGAACGTCTTTTTCTCTGCAGAAAATATTAGAAAGTACTCTTGTTTTATTGGTCTTTCTTACAGTTTAATCTCAACTTAGCTCGGCTTTTTTTTCATCAGCTACCGCTGCTATCCTCTTTGGAGCAAGATAGTAAACATTTAGATCAGCGAAAGTTGTTGACTAATAACATTCGTTTCCGTAACGCCTACGACCTTGAATCATATTTCGCTCGGCATTTTGCACATAGACCCACTACGTTCTAACAGTGCAGTTCTATCGTGTATTTCTCTTTGCCACTGCGGAAGTTCCTGCGCCAAGGTGTATGGAGTCTGGCTTACCTAGTTTCGCATTTCATTTGTGGGTTCACCACTACCGCAAGCAGCTTCGTTTGTGACTTTTTGTACCACGTTCTGTAGTTCAGTGGTCATACGTTCCTTAATCTTGTAAGTAGGCTGTTTAGGTTTTTATGTTGGTAACGCCACGTAGCGCTCTGTAAGAAAATCACTGACTGTGCTGTGTGCAGTCTCTGGCTGGTTGGACTCATTGTTGGAATATTCGTTTGTGTAGTGTTGGGCAGTTGGATGTGAACAGCGCATAGCGTTGGGCAGTTGGAGGTGAGCCGCCAGCAGTGGTGCATGTGGAGAGAGAGATGCCAGAGTTTTGAGAGGTTACTATAAGCGGACGATCTGGACGTGTGTCCGCCAGAAAAAGGAATTTGTAAAGATGGATGTCATGAATTGATAGATATATATAAGATGACTTTTTATCATTATTAAGGTAAATACATTGTTTGTTCTCTATCGAAATCTTTCATTTTCTAACTATTCCTATCAGTAGTTAGTGCCTTCAGTAGTTAGAATCTTTTATTTAGCTGGCAGTATTGGCGCTCGCTGTATTGCAGTAGTTCGAGTAACGAAGATTTTTGTGAGGTAAGTGATTCAGGAAAGGTATAGGTTATTGTTAGTCAGGGCCATTCTTATGTGGGGATTACTGATAGTCAGATTGCGTTGCGCTAAAAATATTGTGTGTCAGTTTAGTGATGATCAGAATAAGTAAAGAGAGAAATGTCTGAGTACGTTCAGTTATGCACAGCTGTTTGAAAATCAAATAACGTAAGAGGTTTTCCACACGGTCATTCATAATTTTTCTAAAGGGACGTTTCAATCTGTACATCCTTTTGCTCCAACCACTGAGTTATTTCGGTTTCAATCTTTTCCGATTGAGGCTTCAAGTGCTCTTCGAGGGGGAGGAGATTGGTATTTGTCCCGTCGACAACCAGGTTATTAGAGACGGAGCACAAGCTCGGATTAGGGAAGGATAGGGAAGGAATTCGGCCGTGCCCTTTCACAGGAACTATCCCGGCATTTGCCTGAAGCGATTTAGGAAAATTACGGAAAACCTAAATCAGGATGGCCGGTCGCAGGTTTGAACCGTCGTTCTCCCGAATGCGAGTCCAGTGTGTTAACCACTGCGCCCCATAGCTCGGTTGCTCTCCGATCTGCTCAGTTTCTAGCTTTTCATGTAGGTTGGTTAACAGAGCTTCGTCACTCTGTTAGAATTTCGTTTAATTGACGCGTGGTGTTCTCATCCTGTACTTTCTCTCTGGCCTCTTGTCTGTCTTCACTTTCTTTTTCTTTGAAATCGCTTCTCCTCCTGTTCTTTCTTTATGAGAGCTAACTGTTCATCGCATTCTCTTTCTTTGGTCTCAAGCAGTCCATTAAACAGTTCGAGCATAGCTTTACCTCGTTCTTTCTCTTTTTCTTGTAGTTTCTGAGAGAACATTGTAAAGAAATCGTCACCGGGCATTCCTGTGGCGATGGTTTCATTACTGTAGAGTTTGACCTTCCCCCTGCGGATGTCGATACTGCCGATTTATTATCGTCAACCAAAATATATCGGATTCACTGGGTACTAGTTGCCCCTATTCTATCGTAGTTTCTTGTGACAGGTTCAGTTACCTCACTACTTTCACCTGATAGTTCTTGTACATTATCAAGAGATTCAAAATCGGAGTATTCAGATTCGTTTCTACACTGCTGTCTAGTTCTGGCACGATACATAGAATAAATAAATGCCGTCTTTTTTGTGCTATATGTGGCTGGCAACTTAACAGTCAATTGTTGCGCTAGCGGTTATTTCGCCTGCGAGTTTACTCTCTAAAAAATGCAGAAAAATCTTAACTAACACTTCACACGAATACAGTCTCTTGCTGTTATACGAACAACACATATAGAAGACAATAACAAACTCACAATAATAAGCACCACGGGGTATCAACGAGGTTACCCAGTCAACCACAAGTGATGAACACTGGAAAGAAAGATTCATCATTTAATTACAAATAAAAGATAAATACTATAGAGTACAATGAAATACTGGTTTCTATGAAACTTTGTATTTTGCGTAGATTCGAGCTGCGCGTTAGGGGGCCACTTACATAATTCTTCTTTCTTCTTCTGTATTAAACTGCTTTGACTTTAAAGGACGTGGCGTCGGGAGTGTAGGGGAAAAAGATAAAGAATATTTAATTCACTGCTGGCGTCGGGTATATTCTGCACGCTCGTAAATGCGTCTTGCACGCCGTCTGTAATCAAGGTTGATACGCAGCCACAAATATTAGTGAAAATGGGTACAGTTTTGCTTGTAACACTTTAATTATATTATCCAAACTCGCGGCGACCTCAAAGATATTCAGAAGTAGCATGAAACTATTGCTGTTATTGAACGTTAAATTAATTGTTTCGAAGAGAGACGCGATATAACCACCTACGTAGCGTAAGGATTTATACTCATGATAAATAATTTCATTGATATCACACTGGCTTCATTTTTGGTTAAGCCTTTCCTCGACAGAAGTAAATTTAATTACAAACTCAAAGACTTCGTAAAGCAAGCCTAAGGCTTGTTGTCTACTGCAGTTAAATCTATCCCAGCAGTTACGTAAAAATTCTGATAAAATGAACTTAGGAAACGTTAAAGCTTAAAAATTATTATCTATATTCAAAGTATTTATTATGTTAACGTGAGAGTGAATCCCAATATTTAAGATTTTAATAAAATTCCACGTAATGGCCGCCTGTGCGCCGTTATTACAAAAGGAAGCCAGATGGGCAGTCTTCTACACAACTCGGTTTAAATAATTATTTTCACTTTAATACATCCACAGGGAGGGGAAATGTTTTGAATAAAACAGGAGAATTTCACTTTCTACGATATATTGTAAGAGAAAATACGTATATCAAATGTTTAGAGCATCAGAACACCTAAGCGACTTAATTCTTCAACAACAGAGACAAAAGTAGTATTCCATCTTTGAACCAGGGTATTTTTTTAACCTTAATGAGATAAGATGTCCATGCTTACAAAGATTCTTTTCATTGTACAGTTATTTTGCGATACTAAAATACATGTTTTATTAACATTTTTAACACAAAAATATCATTAAGTTGTACGTTTTATAGTTACCAGTCGCATTAACTACGGTTTTTATAGACAGAAATATACTCATTTTTGTACTTTCTTTACACTTCACATTTACACGTCTGGTAAATGTCTAGTTTATTTTTTATAGGGCTTTCCAGAGGACATCAGGAAACCTATCGACAAATTAGAGTAACTATTTCTTCTAAAAGTATACTATGTGTTACGGTAACTTCTATGCCCCAAACACTGGTATAGAAGTAATGGCATGTGTAATGGTGCATTCAGTTGGTGTTTCACACAGTGATTATGAAGCAGTTATCAAATTTTGAGTTGTAAAATGACAATAATGCAAACGGAAACAGTTGTATTGCAGCACTAAAGACAGTAAGATTTTGCGTTGCCGCTGACATTCAGGGAGCTGAGTAATGCCTCCAAGTGGACTTAAAAATTTCTCTGAAAAATCATGGTTTACGAATACTGGCTCTGAGCGCTATGGGACTTAACATCTGATGTCGTCAGTCCCCTAGAACTTAGAACTACTTAAACCTAACTAACCTAAGGATATCACACACATCCATGCCCGGCGCGGGATTCGAACCTGCAACCGTAGCGGTCGTTCGGTTCCAGACCGAAGAGCCTCGAAGCGCTCGGCCACAACGGCCGGCTACGAATACTGTATTGGGCAGTGATAATTATTAGTTTTTCTCGAATACAAATTGCAATTCCTTCAAGGAAGAATCTGACTGACCTACACTCATGCTCATAAATTAAGGATAATTGCAGAATATGGTGCCACACAACGTGGCACTACACAAAACTGGCGCTAATAGTATAGGCACATAGGGAGCACACAAGACACAGGTCTGTAAGTCCGCGGTGTTGGTGATAAGTTGAGAAAACCGTACCGAAACACATGTGCTAGAAAACGCCACTGTTTCCTGCGCATGTACCCTACATCAATATGGGATATGATCACCATGCACACGCGCACAGGCCGCACAACGGGTTGGCATACTCTGGATCAGGTGGTCGAGCAGCTCCTGGGGTATAGCCTCCCATTCTTGCACCAGTGCCTGTCGGAGCTCCTGAAGTGTCCTAGGGGTTTGAACACGTGCAGCGATACATCGACCGAGAGCATCCCAGACGTGCTCGTTGGGGTTTAGGTCTGGAGAACAGTCAGTCCACTCCATTCGCCTGATATCTTCTGTTCTAAGGTACTCCTCCACGATGGCAGCTCTGTGGGGTCGTGCCTTATCATCCATCAGGAGGAAGGTGGGACCCACTGCATCCCTGAAAAGGCAGACATACTGATGCAAAATGACGTCCCGATACACCTGACCTCTGTCAAAGACATGCACGGGTGTACATGCACCAATCATAATCCCACCCGACACCATCAAACCACGACCTCCATGCAGGTCCCTTTCCTGGTTCACACCAGATGACAACCCGGCGAGAATCACTGTTCAGACAATACCTGGACTCGTCCGTGAACATAACCTGGGACCACTGTTCCAGTGACCATGTACTGTGTTCTTGACACCAGGCTTTACGAGCTCTCCTGTGACCAGGGATCAGTGGAATGCACCTTGCAGGTCTCCAGGCGAATAAACCATGTCTGTTCACACCATTTATGTTCAGTCGTCTGTAGACTGTGTGTCTGGAGACAACTGTTCCAGAGTCTACGGTAAGGTCCCGAGCAAGGCTACCTGCATACTTCGTGGCCGTCTGCGGGCACTGATGGTGAGATATCGTTCTTCTTGTGGTATTGTACACTGTGGACGTCCCGTACTGTAGCGCCTGGACACGTTTCTTGTCTGCTGGAATCGTTGCCATAATCTTGATCACACTTTGTGGCGCAGGAGGGCCCATGCTACGACCTGTTGTGTTTGACCAGCCTCCAGTCGTCCTAGTATTCTACCCATCATAACGTCATCAATATGTGTTCTTTGAGCCATTTTCAACATACAGTCTCCATCAGCACGTCTGCAAACGTCTGCACACTTACTCGCTGCACCGTACTCTGACATGAACCAACACACCTTTGCGTATGTGGACTGCTGCCAGCGCCACCGTGCGACGACCGCAGGTCAAATGCACCGCATGGTGATACCCCGAGGTGATTTAAACCCGCAAACCGCCCACCAGAGCGTTGTTTCACCATGTATCAGCAGTATCCTTAGTTTATGAGCATGAGTGTAGTATCAGTGAGCTGAAATATCTTTGATGGACGATGAAAAGCGGCTGCCGGCTACTGCTCTCTTCCCTTCGGTACTGTAAGCCATGCGCCGGCACGCCAGATAGAGAAGAGATGGCTGTGAGAAGGCGTCAGCCAATCGCACACTGACCGACCACTCTCCAGGACGACAACGCGACGTCAGCGGCCCCTGTGTGAATAGGACATAAGCCGCGACCGACTGGCAACACCCCAGCTGAATAGCAGCTTCAAGACTAGTGACCTAAATAGAAACGTCAATGCTCGTTACTTCGCTTGTACACTCTATGTAGCTCGGAACTGTTTACACTGAAGAAGATCCATTATTTTGTGTGTCACCCTTTGCTTGCGACATAGCTGTGTGATTGTCAGAGTTAAGTATTGTCATTTTCTTTTTGTAATAAAACTCATTAACACAACTTGTTTGATTTGTCTAGCGAACCGAGTACGGAGGCTTCCTGGACACCCCATATTTGACGATGAGCATGGAGACGTAATAGGTATCATGAGCCTAGCATGTAAGCGTCTGCTTTGATACACAAGTGTAGTTTCATTAGTTGAACAATAATTAATTCAGATAATAACTCTTTTACTTCATGGAAAACGGCACTGTATCTTATTGATAAATGTTAAGAAGAATCTTTTTGTAGCTCATCGGTATTTGGTAGCATTACGCTGACTAGAACATTCGGTCAGACGCAAACAGTCAGATTGAATCTTCTTAAGCTATAAATCTTGTTCTAAAAGGAAATATACTTTTTATGCAGCAGATAATAATTAGATATTTTCTAAGTCGATGTTCGTAGAGCGCGGCAGTTTGAACTTCCCGCGCGTAGTCAGTTATTGACGTACTGCTGACGATGTATTTTACGCCCTGGCAGTCATAGTTGGATAATATTTGTATAGAGTTTTCGTTCTAACTTTCAATAAAAGTAATCAGTTGAGTAACCATTTTAAATTTTGGGAGTTCTGTGTCTAGCTGAAGCCAAATTAGGTGCTCGAACATACGTAAAGGGACTGCTGATTATAACGTTTCCCCCCTCTCATATCGTAAAGACAAATTCAATCCTTACTTAAGGAATAGTTTGTTTCCACAGTCTCCTACGTACGGAAGGATTGTAATGGGTTTTAAGTTCTCACGTTTGTAATCTGCAATTGTTCCCTGTGTTTGTATCTTATTTTTTCTTTATTAGGCCTTAAACTTTTGATGCCGATATAAAGAACTGTAGCGTTATCTCGTTAACTGTATCTGATTATAAAAATTTGTCGGCTTTATAATGAAAATGAAACATACCTGCAACAAGGCCTTAAGCTAGTGTTGTTGTTACTAAAGTTCAGATTTGGTTCTTTCATCTATGAAGGAAGCCACAACTCTATAAACTGTTTAAGGGTGTCTGGACTGGTGATTCCGTTTTTTACGCTGTAACTATTCCGAGTTTGTGGTATAAAGGACTTGTCATTTGCAAAAAGCTATTAACCTGATTCCTTTTAATCAATTTTCTTGTTTAATACTTGTGTTGCAAGTCATTTTAAAAATTTTAAAATTTCTCGTTAGCTATCTTTTCCTTTAATGCAGTATTGTTGCATGGATTTTGGATGTTAATAAACAGTTGCTAAAATGTATTTTACTTTGATGGTGCCAGTACTTTTCCACTTCTAGCCATCTCCCTTCCTCTTCACATAGTTTCTTCAGTCGTCTATTTTGTCGACGAACTATTTAAGGTTATATAACTAGCTCATTACCTGTCGTTTCTTGGTTACTTATATAACTATTTTTTCCGATCATAAAGGTATGAGTAAAGGGTTTACCGCAAATTTTGTTGTTCTAGGTGGAGTGCAGAGTTTTGGTTAGTTTACAAAAATTTTCAGTGTGCTATTCGACTAAACATGTACTTAAACATCATTGCAGTTGTCGTCAATGACGCTCATGATCCCTAAACTTATTCATATTCCTCTAATATTGATTCCTGCACGCGCCCAATAGATGCTCCTCTAGTATTACACCCACAGTATTTTATTACAGATGCTGGGTTAAGATTATATGGTCAAAGATTTCGTTGCTTTCGGACGAATGCTACATTCTGAGATGGGGCCTGTTTGTCCCGCAAGGACTGTGGAGTGTCCGCCATTTTGTAGTGACGTCACGTCACGTTATATCCTGAGCCTGTCTACTGCTAGACTCGGCGAGTTCGTCGGCCAAAGGTCGGTCAGTGACCTACGTCTCCACTTATAAAGCGTCGGCAGAAGCGAACATCAGGTGTGCGGACAGCGTTTAACTTGGGGTCGAAGCTACTCATCTCCAACCGCCGTTATGTAAATGGAGGTCTGAAAGCCTTCCATGGCGTGGACATTATTCTACACCAATGATAACGGACAACACGAAACAGGTTGTAAAAAGACAAATATGGCTCTTTTAAACATAAGGGAGAATACAAAAAGAAAACCAAAATTTATGTACATAAGTCAAAGAGTGAACACGTATAATCATCAATACAAGCGATGACAGAAAAAAAAGCCTAGCATTCCCACAGAATATGAAACTAACTTCCCCAAGTGTTTAGCACTCTTGTTACAGAGCCAAACAAAATGTCGAAATAGAGAAATAAAATGTGAAACTACAGTAAATAGAATGATTAGTTCAGAAGCGCAAGCGGACCAGTTTTATACAGACTGCAATATTTGACTCAACACCTCAGGCAGCTGCCATGTTACGGATATAACCGTTCACTCACTGGGTATTTCAGCTGACAGTTTTGGTGGGTGAGGTGATCATGACGTCAAAAACGGGTGTCCTATGCTTTTAGTGGGGTGTCACATGACACGGCGAATCACTATCATCAAAAACGTCGTAGTTTCTTTTCCTGTAGACACTGCGTTTCTGCACAACGATTTAACATTAATGCATGAACATGTAACAGAAAAAAATGGGTGGTGTTCATGCTTTGTAGTACTTACAGGCAACACATCAGTAGTAAGTGTTTCTTTTTTCTAGAGCACGTTATAATGGAGCCGTTATTCATTGTTAAAGGCAGCCATGCAATTGTTCAAAATGAGTTTGTTATTTAAACTTTAGGAAGATAATACTACCAGGAAGATAATACTACTAATTTTTTACGCTTGCATTTTGGTCTGACTTATCACTTTTTACAGCTAGCCACAATTGACAAAGACGACATTTGGACATGCTAACGTCGTTTTCGCTGTACTCCAGTGCAATAGTATAATATCTAAAAACTACTCGTTACCCAATTATGCTTTCGTTTGTGTAGGGTAAACATCGTAGTTATAAATCGAAGGTTAACACATAAATTAATCATATACTGCAAGACGTGATACCACTACATGTACAACACCTTCACGATTTCCCCATTAACTAACTAAAATTATAGCAGTAAATAGTAGTTTGCATTTGATGCATTCGTCCTTCCTCTTAAGACCTACGAAATTACATTGCTTCTAGTACTCAATCACAGTTGGCTAATAACCTCATTTTACGATACTGTGGTAAAAACTTTCTCCCGCCGCTTTAATATGAACTTTCGCAGCGACACAGGCGGTGGTTTAAACATGACACTGGACAGAATGTTCGTCCTGACAAACTGAGGCTTGCAAAAGTACTTAATCAATAATTTCATCAATCACCAACTCGGAAGAAGTATACGTGTGTAGTAACAGGCTGAGTCTTGAAAAAAAATGGGAGTTCAGACTTGATGCCACCTAACTGACATATTACTTCTAACACTCGATATACATGATGACTAATGCATATACCGTACACAAATATATAATGTAAACGCGTTAGTGCGGGATTAGCCGAGCGGTCTAGGGCGCTGCAGTCATGGACTGTGCAGCTGGTCCCGGCGGAGGTTCGAGTCCTCCCTCGGGCATGGGTGTGTGTGTTTGTCCTTAGGATAATTTAGGTTAAGTAGTGTGTAAGCTTAGGGACTGATGACTTAGCAGTTAAGTCCCATAAGATTTCACACACATTTGAACATTTGATTTTTTTGTAAACGCGTTACGCAGCCTCAGTGTTTTTGGAATACTTACAGAAAATGTCCAAAACTTTGCTGCTAGTAACTCAGCCTGGGGTGAGTTGCCTTGCAACAGCCACTGCCGGTCCCAAGCCCGGATAAAGGAGGAGGGTTTGGCATTGGGCTAACAACCCAATCCTGCAAAAAACTCTTTGTTACGAAAAACAAACTTGCCTCGGACGTGGGTGGAGACAATGGAATACGGAAACTGCAAAGGACAAACGGCACACGATTTAGAAATTTTAATTTTGGATATTGGAATGTTCAGAGCCTGTATAGACCAAGAACCATCCACACTATGGTCTCAGAAATTAACAGATATAAAGTGGACCTCGTGGCGGTACAAGAGACAAGATGTCTAGGAGAAGGAACTCACAGAGAGGATGGATACACGCTATTCTACGGCGGATGTGTAGATAAACACGAATTCGGCACTGGTTTTGTAATACACAACAAAGCAGCAAAATCGGTGAAGGAATTCAAAGCTGTTAACAAGACTATATCCTACATTGTACTTGGAAACCAAATGTCAGACATAACATTTAGCAATGTTCATACCCCAACTGAGAATATAACAGGTGAGGAAAAGGAAGAGTTCTATGACAAACTAGAGCAAACAATTGGGAGCACACCAACTAGAAATATCAGGATAGTGCTGGAAGATTTTAATGGTAAAGCAGGAAAAGAAGATCCAAAATTAAAATACCAACTATAGGAAGGCACAGTTTGCATGATGAGACCAATGAGAATGGTCAGAGGATGATCAACTTAGCTATCTCAAAGAACATGAGAGTAAGTTCGACTTACTTCGAACACAAGAGAATACATAAGGAAACATGGTATTCGCCATATGGAAGAACCACCAACCAGATAGATCACATCTTGGTGGACCAGCGCTATAGCCATAGAGTCATGGACGTCAGGTCCTATAGAGGAGCCGACTGTGCGTCAGACCACTTCCTCATTTTGTGCAAGCTTAAACTCATGTTCACCTACAAGCATAAGAAGAAGGGTACACTAGAACTTGCTCTGATGTTGAGAAACTGCGAGAAAGTGCCATTAAAGAACAATATGCTATAGAAATCAAAAACCGTTTTGAGGTCCTAAAGATCCTAGAACCAAGAGAGAACGTTGTGGAAAGAAATAAAGTCCACGGTACTAAGTGTAGTGGAGGATATATTGGGAAGAAAGAAGATAATGAAGAAGAGGAAATGGTTCAACGAGACATGCCATAAGGCTACAGAAAAGAGAAAGAGGATGAGAGAGAAGTGGCTAGCTGACAGGGAGAATGAGCAGAAAATGGAACATTTTATCAAGATCAGAAGGGAGCCAAAGCGAGTCCTAAGAGCAGAGAATAGAATATATCTAACGAGTTTGCTAGAACAAGTAGAGGCAGAGAACCAAAACAAGAACTCAAGGCAATTCTCCAAATACATAAAAAATCGGAAACGTGTATTTCAGAACCCAACTTTTTTCATTAGAGATAAGAATGGCAACTTGATTAATGCCAAGGAAAGAATAGTAGAAATATGGAAAGAATACTTCTCAGAACTGTTGAATCGCCCAGACCAAGATGAGATATTACTTGCAAACACTACGGACGAAGGGAAAGACGAAGAAGAATAGGAAGTCAGTGAAGATGACGTGAAAATCGCAATTAAAGGACTCAGAAACAACAAAGCCCCAGGGGAGGACGGAATAACATAAGAATTAATCAAGGAGGGAGGTGAGAGCTTACACTTAGAGATATATACACTGATTCAGTTGATATGGGAGAAGGAGACAGAAGAATGGAAATTGGCTATAATATGCCCAGTATACAAGAAGGGAAGCAAAATGGAATGCGTTAACTACAGAAGAATCAGCTTGTTGAATATAACGTATCAGGTTCTGTCCATCGTTATCCTCAGAAAATTGCAACCATTCATAGAGAATAACATACAGGAGTACCAAGCTGGCTTTCGACCAAACCGATCGACAATAGATCACATTTTCACCCTAAGACAGTTGTTTGAAAAACACTAGGAATATGATAAAGATATCTACAGCCTTTTCGTCGATTTTCAACGTGCCTATGACATCATCCACAGGAATAGCCTATACAATGCAATGCGGGACTTCAGAATCCCTGAGAAACTAGTGAGAATTGCGCAAGCTTGTATGGTAGGGTCAAAGGCAGCAGTACGTTTCCGAGGAGCCACATCAGAAACATTCGAGATTGAGGCAGGCCTCAGACAAGGGGATGCTCTCTCATGTGTTCTGTTCAATGTCATCTTAGAGAAAGTAATAAAAGAGTGTAGGCAACAGGAGTGGGCTGGAGTAGAAGTGGGTGGTAACTTGAATTGTCTCGCATATGCAGATGACATAGTACTATGAAGTGAATCAAAGCACGAGTTGAAAGAAATGTACCAGAAAATAAACACTTATGCACAGAAGGTAGGGCTCAAAGTAAATCGAGAGAAAACAGAGTTCATGCAATTAGGAAGAAGACAAGAGCAGACAGAATTTCTTGAGATAGATGGCAAGAGGTTCAAGAGAGTAAGACCAGTTCAAATACTTGGGATCGTGGTTTACCACGGACAACAACATAAAAATCGACATCAAGGAAAGAACAGCAGTGGGAAGGAAATGCATACATACTCTCAGAGAGACGCTTGGCTCTAAATCGATCTCAATGAACACGAAGATGAAAATCTACAACACAGTGATATGCCCAGCAGTAATGTACGGTTCAGAAACATGGAGCATGACTAAGCGAGAAAGGGAGAAACTATTAATATTTGAAAGAAGAGTAATGAGGAAGATATGGGGACCAGTTTTAGATAATGGAGAATGGAGGAGGAGGAAGAACGCGGAAATCTACACCTTCTGATGCGACAACCAACTATCCTACAGAAGATAAAGAGCAAAAAAATACAATGGGTGGGCCATGTAGCCCGTATACCAGATGGAAGACAGGCGAAGATGCACTAGCGGGGAAACCAAAAACCAAACGCCTCATTGGGCGACCAAGGCGGCGCTAGATGGACTACCTGGAGAAGGACCTAGCAGCCCTGGGAATTGAAGACCCCTGGTGGAACCGGGCACAAAACAGGAAGGAATGGAGGCAGTTTGTGGAAGCAGCGCGTGGTCTGCAGGGCCTGTGATCGCTGAATATCTATCTATCTATGTATCTTACAGAAAATGTCTAAAACCTTGCTGCTAGTAACGAAAGGTATTAATTATGCTAACAATGGCTCAATCACACTCAGTTCACATAGACGATTCACCTTATTGTACAATTCACACACACCATAATGGCAAAATATCTTACACTGATACTCACCACCATTTTGCAGACTCTGCTATGACGTCACACAGTGCATTGTCAAAATATCTTACTTCGCCATTTTTTTTAAACTCCACTTCTCACTGCAGCAACTGACAGAAAACTATATGCGACCTATTTTGGCTTATGGTTGGGAGATACCCATATATTTGCCAAGGAGCAAGTTTTAACACTACAACCAAAGGAAAAAATCCGAAAATTATTAACTTGTAATTATACGATACCCTTTTCAAAGGAACGGATTACCTTATTTACATTCAGCCCTTATATTTTGTAAAAGAGCTTCAAAAAATAAGTCTAATTTATAATAATAATACGTTCCATATTTATGTGAAATAATTCTTCTATATGATCTTTAATTCACTTCATTTCACAAGAACGCTTACGATATTATTGTACTGTAAACGACGGACAATTAGACAAAATCATCCAATTGAGAAAAATTTTAACCTGAGCCGACATTATCGTTTTTAAAGAACCTTGGGCTTTCGTGCTTTTGACTGCACATTCGCATGTGAAAAGTCGACTGTAAGTTTTACTCTCTACTGATCTTGTCAGGGTAACAGGGAACAGCACTTTCCAAAAGCATTTCTCGCAACCCTGTGAATCCTTTATAGACAATGACTTGTACCACTGCATACTTTCTCCGAATTTACATAGCTACCAGTAGCTGGGAGGTGGAGGAGAAAGAGTGGAAGGTTGTGTACGATATTCACTAAAGCTGCTGAGAGACCAATATTTCAGGAAATTAAAAGTATCGCCTTCATTGTAACTGCATCAAACGTCAGTGGCCCTGGCGTATAGAACTACAAACTCCGACGAATAAAATTTATTACCTTGCGAGCCATTAGTGCATTATTAGCTGACGTTTCTACTCATTGTGGAGTACCACCGTTGACTCTTTAAGGGAAAGTATGTAATTAAACTTACTTGACTTCATTCACAAAGTGTTTACTTCACGACTTCCAACACACATTGGATTTAGGACTACATTCAAACACATGTTGCCCTTTAAGAACAAGTTTAATTTCAATTTTTCATCTAGCTGTCTCCCAAACAACAGTTTTCATCATTTCGAGTATTATGTTTGTACTTGAATTGATTATGAGAAAGAACATCGAACATGCTGTGTAGAAATTATCATTTCTTTTGCAGTGGTTAATTTTTATCAATGTCTGTGCAGATCATCTGGATGAAACTACAGTAAAATGTGATTCAGCACTTAACATGTTTCACAAGCATCACAATTTTAAATTTATTTATAGAAAATTATTTATATAGCTCTTAATTTACATGCATGCTATAAATGAAAGACAAGGGAAGAACTCCAGTCAGATTCTTTACTAGAGGAAGGGAAGGATTACGGACACCTCCTCCTACATCAAGAGTAGGAAGGCCACAGGCATTCGACACAAAATACGAACTTCGACCCTTAGTTTGCCTACATACCAGAGGCAAACTCATGGTGTCATCAATGAGCTTTATCTAATGACGTCATCTATGACACCGACTTCATGACGTCGTCAGTGCCAAATGTATGAGACTATCATGCCCTTCCCCTCTGCCCAGTCCTCTCCTCCAAACAACACCTATTATTTTATCCACCACTGAAACGAATCAGCCTGTCACAGCCTAGTATTTTAGCGCCATTAGAAATGAAAGTCAATCTCAGTCTTGCTGCTGTTTTCAAAAGTAGTTGAACAGTCAGAATTTGTTTTAGGTTATGTTCAGAAGTATCTGTGTGCTGGCGTAAGCTGTCGCCAGCAGTCCGGTCGGTAAAGAGGCTGCGGGAAGGTCAATAACAGGCACTGGAGTAAGTGCGCCTATCAGAAGAGAGCACAAAGAAAGACTCGCAAAGAATGTGCCGCCAACACACTCGACTGCCATTATTTAGATCGCCGCTGCGGACCGGAGGGCCCTGTCAGTCACCCAGTGAGTCACTGAGTCGAGTCACAGTCTCCAGTTCAGACAGTCAGTAGCTAGCGACCAGAATAGTGCACATAGCGGACTTTTACTTCACCAGAAGTGAGGCTAATGTGGACTATTATGGAGGAGCTTGTACCACAACAACTGGCTTTAAGATAAGTAGCTCTCTGTTTATGTTAAAAAGAACCCTGTTAATACATTGGTGCAGTTGTGTTATAGAAAGAGGACACTGGCCACCAAAGAACATCCTCTCCTTGCTTCCCATGGTACAAGCCTACAGTGACAACGTGATGATACAAAAATCTGAATGATATGTGTGATTTATCAAAACACGTAAATATTATGTAGTTTGTGTAAACTGGCGTCATGTGCAGGAGTATCCAAATTAACTGAATTTTCTGCGCTGTCTTCAAAAATGTAAACATATTGACAAAGTGTGAACTTGTAATCTCCCTCCCCCCCCCCCCCCTTAGGAAGGAGGAGGGGTGGGAAGTTACAAGTTCCGTCTATTGTCCACATTAAAATCGTTTATGAAGATTTGAGAGGAGCAAAGATTGCAATAAACTTTCTAACTTACTTAGCTTGTCATGTAGAGTTGGCTCCAGTTCTTCTTGTCTAGGGGTTTGTTTCTTGAAACTGAAAATGTCACTTCCTCACAGTTGGATTGATCTAAATAATTTTAAAATTGTTGTTGCAGAATTTTTGTTTTTACGTAAATATATTAACTCACATTTTAATATATCATACAGTCTTTTGATTTTTTCGCATTATCAAAGCCAAAATTACATTGACCGCACAAAAATACGTATAATCACGTCTGAGGCATGCTTACGACTGTCACACTCTGCGGAAATAACCATATTACAAAGGGTATACATTTTTTCTTAATAAATGAATTTCTACTAGTTTCTATTACATTTCTGCTTTCGATTATTATTTCGCAAATGAATCCAGAAATAAATATAGTAAACACTAGAGGATTGCCTAATTAATAGTAGGAATTTGAAGTGTGCAAGTAATTCGTAATTTCAAATGTTTCTAAAAAACATAATTTTAACTGTACATTCACAACTATTACTTATCGATTATAACATCAAAAATAAAGTAATTCCTTTTCATAAATTTTAGCTTTAAATATAACATACTGTGTACAAAATTATTTGAAAGTTTTCAGAAAAGCAACTGAGATAATATTGCCACGTCCAAAATTCGAAAAATAATACTGTTGTCGACAACTGCTGTTGAGGAAAAGTAATGCTAGAGGAGGATGTCCCGTTACAAACTCTTATAAATCGTCATGAAGAACAACTTACAATAAATGCTGTACCGTCAGTCAATCTGCAGCATACATGTTCTATGATGGCAGATTCAGATTAACTGTCACAAGGGTGTACTGAGGAGGTCTGGACAGGTGGAAAAGCTAGGATCAACGTTCCAGGTCACATATGTCATTTGACAGCGAAAAGTACGAGCATTGTTTTGAATTTAGTATGAACAAATGCATACAATTGGAGATTCTGCCAAGAGGTTAAAGTAAAAAGAATTAAATCTAGGGTGTTGTGTCCGCACCATCACCCAGCCCATTCAACACCGCATCTGTTTCACAAAATTGTGATGATGTGATGGGTGATCCAGTCCTTATCCACGATAAAACCATGGAACCCGAATGTCTGTGTGAGCAACAGAGAATGTTAATTTCAAATTTATTGTCACATTTTGCCAATGTCTTCTCCAGTAAACTGGGAGTGATTAAGGGGTATCAGTACCATAAAGAAGTGGTTTCCCATCAAACATATTGTAATATGATGTATTTCATCCAGTGGAGTAGGAGGGAGGTGGTAAAATGAAATATCCAAAAGGGATTTTGTACATGGCTTTTATTTTGAAACGCTTTTCTTTTTCTCATATTTTTGTGTGTTTAGTTACTTATATGTATGTAGTGGGATACCTTTTGTCTGCTATCTTGATACGCGAGTTATTGCTTACTACTTAGATCCAAGCACTAGACGTCTATTATTTTTCATGTTGTACATACACTATGTAGTAAGATAAAGTCATACAGCGTACAAGTTAATCAAACATGACTCTGACAATTCCCATATTTATGTACATGTAAAGAAAGGTTCATTTGATGGAGAGACAGTCAGTTTATTTTCGTAAGTAAATGGTTTATCAGTATTTATCAAAGTACTGAATCAGAATGGAAGGGTCTTTTAATCCTTGTAAAGAAACGGTTTTGCTATATGAACAAGTATAGATGGAGTAGAAAATGTTAAACCTGCATTTTTAAAAGCCTCATACGTGCATAGTAAATACAAATTAACCAGTAATATGTCTTTTAAATGAAAGTTGTCATTTTTCTGGCACTTCACAATCTTTTGTGGCCTTCTCTATACTGTGATAACACCATGGAACTGTTGTACAGAGGATCTTGCTGGTTAGTCCAATGTAAGATATGCAGATGACAAGGGGCAAATCACTATAGTTTTAAGTCATACCAAGACAAAAGAGAAGTATTTTCAATACGTTAATACACGTGAAGTATATTTTGTAATATTCCTTCTAGAGTAAGATAAGTAACTAATTCTTGTTGGTATTAAGTGAATTTTCAGTTTAATTATGTAAGAATGGTGCAGTGTCATGGTATTTGATGTAATGCGGGCCATGAATTGTTAGATTCATGTTTCATCCTAATTTGAGATCACGTGCTCTTTTTCCCTCCACCCTTTGGGATGCATAGTCTCTTTCACGTACACAGTGGGTTTCTTCTTGTTTCTTCTTGTTATATTTTTCGTGGTGAGGAATGTGACGATTCATTCAGTTGTAAGTATCAGGCCACTGAGTCAAATACTCAGAAACGACCACAGTATTCAAAAACGAAATGTTTGGTATTTAGGCTAATCCATATAACTACTGTAAATGTTTCCAGAATGAGATTTTCACTCTGCAGCGGACTGTGCGCTGATATGAAACTTCCTGGCAGATTAAAACTGTGTGCCGGACCGAGACTCGAACTCGGGACCTTTGCCTTTTACTGTAAATGTTATTCGACCCTTGCATTATAAAAAATAATTATCATTAAGGGTATTAATGGGAAAGTTTTCTATGTGAAAATGTGAAACTAAACGAGAATAGTCACTTGTGTGAACCTGGTGCTACTCAGCTAAATTCACAATTACGGAAAAGAAAAAAAAGGACTGTCTCTCGAATGATGGTGTTCAGTGATACACATAAACAGAGGCTGAAATACATTTGAAAACACACAATCACTGCATACTCTTCTCTGACGATTGGAAGTAAGGTGAATGGAGCGGTTAATCCACGGACACCTCTTGTCTTCTGTGAATCCTGCAGATGATGATAATACCAAGCTCTTAGAAAGACACACAAGAGCGGTACGACTGCACCATCGGGCTAAACGACTACCCTGCGGTAACCACCAGCAATATTGCTGCAGAGGCAATATTATAGCCAAGTGTCAATCTTCATAGTTCGGATGTAAAAGCAGCTAGTGCGCATTGCACGTGTTTTTCCACTACAGCGGCATTCCATCCACCAATTGTATGCGATGAACACCAAAGTGATTATTAAACGTAAGTATGTTACATACTTTGGTATGAACTGGAAAATATGGTTTAATTTAAATCACTGTTACATCGTAGAGGCAGCAAACACGGTTACCAACTTATGATTAGAAGAAAACGTAAGTCCTCTATGGAATTGGGATCGTTTTAGTGTACCTGTATACAATTTTGAAATCGATACACATTATAAAAATCGATTAATGTGTGGGTGTGTGGGTGTACGTTTCACACCACCTCCTAAACTTCTAGACCGATTTCAACCAAACTTAGTACACGTATCTGTTACTATCAGACAATTGCTGTGGCTGCATGAACCACCTACCTATCATAGTTCAGGAGATATGATATCATAAACAATGAGATGCGTGAAAAACTGCCGTTTCATGCATGACGTTTAATTCTCCTGTGCTACTAAAACTGTTAGCAAAAAGTTTCATAGACAGGATCCTCATGTGCCGCTAAATGCACCTGCAAAATTATATCATAGCACCACACTTAGTTCAGGAGACATGATGTCATAAACACTAAGATGAGTGCAAAACTGCTGCATTGTGCATGATGTTTAAATTTATTACTTCTTTGCTGGAAACTCATTTCGCAACTCATTTTGCAGAAAAATCCACATATACTTGTGAATGTATCTACAAAATTATATCATCGTATGACACATAAAACGGTAGATATGACGTCATAACCAGTCATGCATGACTTCTAAATTTATTATTTCTTTGTTACTAAGTCTAATGGCAATATATTTCGCACAGTATGCACACATGTCGCTGTACGCACCTGCACAGGTATATCATTGTACGAGACATAGAGAGATGACGGGATAAACACTGAGACGCGTGAAAAAAATGCCGCATCATACATCAAGTTTTAATACATTTATTCTTTACCATTAATACACTACTACGGTCGACTCAGCTTAAGAAAATCACTGTCACCTAGCAGCGATTTTGACGCTTTCAACTACGAAGCGCAAACTGTTGTAGGCAAAAACAATGGCCGTCTATGGAGCTATGAAGAGGCGTTTTTTGTCATAGAAACGTTTACAAAATCGCGCTGTAGAAGCGCGAAGCAGTTGTACATTACGCATATTTCTTCGTGTGGCTGTTTAATAATTTCAAAGATGTTTTCAAGGATACACGGAAACTGAATTTTTTTCGATATTACACAACAAACATAGTTCATTTTTGTTTTTAGTATGTAACAGAAAATTGGCAAAATGGATACCCTAGCAAAGCTAGATTTTTCAGTTAGTTTTCTCATGAAATAAATGTACTAAATAGATTGTAGTCCATAGCAGCACAGCACTTCAAACCTTCATGTGACACTGATTCTGCCTATTCGATTTCTTCATGAGTTCCTTGACGAGCTGTTTGAAGATCATCAACGTGTTTAACTTGTTGGACAATCGTCGGCTGTCCTTTGCGACGGCAACCCCTGCAGTCGCTCTGGGAGGTAAATTGGCAGCGAGGTCGTCGACATGAAGTGGCCTGTCAGTGCTGGAAGCTCGCTTCGCTCTCTCGCTGCCAAGTGCCGTTCCTTTAGTCGTTACTCAAACCACAATGATCCGATTTTTTTAATCTGTAAGAAATTCACAAAAACAGAACTTCCCAAAGTAAATTATATACGTAGTAAACAAACAAACACAATGACTTTTGTTCACCAATCAATGTCTAAAAAATGAATAAATCCAGTGCTTTATATACACAATCAATGTCTAAAAGATGAACAAATCCATTGCTTTATATACAGTGTATCTATCAGTGTGAACACTCGAACTCAAGAGAAATATGTGAAGTCATACGAAACCTTTCAGAAATAGTTATGAACTCTAAGCATATAACTTTAGTTTGTTTCTAAATCATGTGAAATGCGGTAAAGCTGAAACTGCATCAGATGATCAGATGAGAAGTAATACACGTCCGTCCAGTTTCTTTCCCATGCGCTGCAGCCTAATGGAGAGGGAGATAAATTAATACGTGACGTTAAATGAGCTATACTAATACACTTATTAAATTCTCACGGGCGCTAACATGTTATGTCAGTCTTCGCACTGCTAATTTACTTGACACATAAATCCACATCCAAATTATCCTCAAGTGCTTATCACAATGGAAAAGATTTTAACAAAACTGTTGACAAACGTTTTATTTATCCCGCGATATATGGCACCTTGTTAAAAGCTGATATAGGTGTCAAATGAAACTACGAGGGTCACTACAAAAGGAATGCACACTATTTTTTATAAATTCCATCTTTTATTCTACATGTTTGAAAGTTTTACAGTGTGTAGAGACATTCTCTAGGAAAAATATTTTCATTTCTCCACATAATTTCCATCCCTCTCAACTGCTTTTCTCCATCTTGGAATCAGCTCCGCACGGTAAAATTCTGGACCAACCTGTTGGAGTCACTGTTTGACAGCGTGCACAAGGGAGTCATCATCTTCAAACCTTGTTCCACGAATAGAGTCTTTCAGTTTCCCAAAGAGATGATAGTCACATGGAGCCAGGTCAGGACTGTAAGGCGAGTGTTTCAGTGTTGTCCATCCGAGTTTTGTGATCGCTTCCATGGTTTTTTGACTGACATGTGGCCGTGCATTGCCGTGCAACAGCAGAACATCCTGCTTTTGCCGATGTGGTCGAACACGACTCAGTCGAGCTTGAAGTTTCTTCAGTGTCGTCACATATGCATCACAATTTATGGAGGTTCCACTTGGCATGATGTCCACAAGCCACCAAGCCACCAAGAGACCTTCGGAATCGAAAAACACCGTAGCTATAACTTTTCCAGCAGAAGGAGTGGTTTTGAATTTTTTTCCTTGGGTGAATTTGCATGATGCCACTCCATTGATTGCCTCTTCGTCTCTGGTAAAAAATGATGGAGCCATGTTTCATCACCTGTCACAATTCTTCCAAGAAATTCATCTCCACCATTCTCGTACTGTTCCAAAAGTTTGCTGCATACCGTTTTTCTTGTTTCTTTGTGAGCCACTGTCAACATCCTGGGAACCCACCTGGCACAAACGTTTTTTAACGCCAACGCTTTCAGTATTCTGCAAACGCTTCCTTTCCCTATACCAACGTAGCGTGACAATTCGTTCACTGTCATTCGTCTGTAAGCAGTCACCAATTCGTTAACTCTCTGCACATTGTCTGGAGTGTGTGCAGTACGACGCCTGCCGCTGCGAGGACAATCCTCAATATGGCCGTGTCCGCTTTCATCACGTGATCTGCTTGCCCTCCAACTAACTGTACTGCAATCGACAGCAGCATCTCCATACACCTTTTTCAACCTCTTGTGGATGTTTCCCACTGTCTCGTATTCACAGCACAGGAATTCTATGACAGCACGTTGCTTCTGACGAACGTCAAGTGTAGCAGCCACCTGGAAGACATGCTGTGACGGCGCCACTCACGGGAACAGGTTGAACTAAGTTTGAAAACAAGCGGGAAGGATGTATCGAAACACTGTAAAACTTTCACACATGCTGAATGAAAACTGTATTTTTACTAAAATAGTGTGCATTTCTTTTGGAGTGGCCCTCGTATATGGCTACAGAGATCTTTTCAAGTCTCAGACATCTGTGATGAACACTCCTGGAAATTGAAATAAGAACACCGTGAATTCATTGTCCCAGGAAGGGGAAACTTTATTGACACATTCCTGGGGTCAGATACATCACATGATCACACTGACAGAACCACAGGCACATAGACACAGGCAACAGAGCATGCACAATGTCGGCACTAGTACAGTGTATATCCACCTTTCGCAGCAATGCAGGCTGCTATTCTCCCATGGAGACGATCGTAGAGATGCTGGATGTAGTCCTGTGGAACGGCTTGCCATGCCATTTCCACCTGGCGCCTCAGTTGGACCAGCGTTCGTGCTGGACGTGCAGACCGCGTGAGACGACGCTTCATCCAGTCCCAAACATGCTCAATGGGGGACAGATCCGGAGATCTTGCTGGCCAGGGTAGTTGACTTACACCTTCTAGAGCACGTTGGGTGGCACGCGATACATGCGGACGTGCATTGTCCTGTTGGAACAGCAAGTTCCCTTGCCGGTCTAGGAATGGTAGAACGATGGGTTCGATGACGGTTTGGATGTACCGTGCACTATTCAGTGTCCCCTAGACGATCACCAGTGGTGTACGGCCAGTGTAGGAGATCGCTCCCCACACCATGATGCCGGGTGTTGGCCCTGTGTGCCTCGGTCGTAAGCAGTCCTGATTGTGGCGCTCACCTGCACGCCGCCAAACACGCATACGACCATCATTGGCACCAAGGCAGAAGCGACTCTCATCGCTGAAGACGACACGTCTCCATTCGTCCCTCCATTCACGCCTGTCGCGACACCACTGGAGACGGGCTGCACGATGTTGGGGCGTGAGCGGAAGACGGCCTAACGGTGTGCGGGACCGTAGCCCAGCTTCATGGAGACGGTTGCGAATGGTCCTGGCCGATACCCCCGGAGCAACAGTGTCCCTAATTTGCTGGGAAGTGGCGGAGCGGTCCCCTACGTCACTGCGTAGGATCCTACGGTCTTGGCGTGCATCCGTGCGTCGCTGCGGTCCGGTCCCAGGTCGACGGGCACGTGCACCTTCCGCCGACCACTGGAAACAACATCGATGTACTGTGGAGACCTCACGCCCCACGTGTTGAGCAATTCGGCGGTACGTCCACCTGGCCTCCCGCATGCCCACTATACGCCCTCGCTCAAAGTCCGTCAACTGCACATACGGTTCACGTCCATGCTGTCGCGGCATGCTACCAGTGTTAAAGACTGCGATGGAGCTCCGTATGCCACTGCAAACTGGCTGACACTGACGGCGGCGGTGCACAAATGCTGCGCAGCTAGCGCCATTCGACGGCCAACACCGCGGTTCCTGGTGTGTCCGCTGTGCCGTGCGTGTGATCATTGCTTGTACAGCCCTCTCGCAGTGTCCGGAGCAAGTATGGTGGGTCTGACACACCGGTGTCAATGTGTTCTTTTTTCCATTTCCAGGAGTGTATAAATGCAGGCTGAAATGACGAATCAAAACTTGTACTAACGCCAGGATTCGAACCCAGGTCTCCTGTTCAATAGGCAGATGCGCTAACCGTTATGTTACCCCGACACAGTGATTGTTGCTCAACTGCACGTCCTACCCTATCTTGCCTCCCTCCTCCATCCAAATACTCGAGGGAACATACCAAGTGGGCTGGGCATAAATGGGAATTTGTATTGAGGCGTGCTGTGGTAGTCCATGCAGCTGTGTAACACTCACAGTGCCAGGGTGGCACAGTGGCCAGCGCATCTGCCAAGTGAGCAGACCCAGGTTAGAATCCCCACCTTGGTATAAATTTTCAGTCGCCGCCGAAAGACAATTCACCGATGCTGTAATTGAATGGTCGAAGAATATGCCGATGGCCCTGAGCTATGCGCGGCTCGTATTCATGGCGTTTATTGTTTGTCATCTTCTCGTACGGTACTGGCGCCTCGTTTTCTTATTCAATTTACTGGCGTCACTAACATCCTGCCCATGAGTGGCAGCAGCAGCGCTTATCGATAGGTGCACTGTCGTACCATCTCTGGAGCGACCGATCGTATTTGTGGGTCGTCGTGTGTCTGGAGGTCAGTTGCAGACGGACCAGCAGTGGACTCAGTCGGGGACGAAGCAGCAGCTGAGTCGGGACGGAGCGCCAGTGAGGTGGGAACAGCCAGTGCTCACCGACCGCTGGCGACACACATGAACTGCCCGACGGAAGGAGATTGGAACGGGACGACCGTTGGTTGGTCGTTCGGTTGGTCGTCTCATCTGGTGACGTGATTTGGTCTTTTGACCGTTTCTGGGCCTCGTCAGTTAGTCATCTTGCCGGACATGGGTCGGTTCCTTGCTTGTGCAGAGATGTCGTGGCCAATGGGCAAGAGTTTCCTCTGCATGGTTGGGTACGAGCCAGTGTGCACAGGTCGCCTTGTCTCCGAATTCTGAACGGACATCGAGTTGAGTCGGGCTGCAGCTGCAGTCAGCTTCGGACAGCCAAGACTCGCCCAACCGTTGCCGACACACGTAATTTCAGTGCGAACGACCTGGATTGGTCGTTCGGTCCGTCGTCTCACCGGACGACGTGTATTTGGTCGCCGACCACTTGAGGAAACTCTGTGTGTCGAATTGATACGACCTTGTTGTTCCACAGTGATTGCTTTTACGATTATTGGAGTTCTTGTGCAAGTGTGTTTACGTGGAACTGTGTGTAGCTTCTGTGATTTCAGCTGAGCAGATGAACGCTGTCTGCGTACTGGAGTAGGCAGTTGGTTGGTTGCGACAGAGGGAATTGATTAGGTTGTTGGTTGCTTCTTCAGCCGTCCCTTGGTTGTGTTGCCACCTGGTTATTTAGTGTTACGCTTGGCTGCCTGTCTCACCTAAACTGTTGTTAGAGTTTCCTCCTCAGGCCGACCCTTGGAACACTTCTGAGCACCACTGTTTGTTGTTTGTGATTGTCATTTTATTTGGTCGCAGGTACTGTGCCAGGCCTTCAGCCGTGTATTAATATTGTCTGTTTTACGTTTAGTATATGGCATTCAGCCGACTTCATGACAACTATTTTAGAATTAGGCCTTCAGCCGTGTTTTATTTAACATTGTTGTTGCTCGGTATTTAGGCCTTCAGCCGTGTTTGTTTCAGATTCTGTGGCTTTAATACGTAAATCCTTGTCTGTAAGGTTTCACTTTAATTATCTTGAATTCTTGAAACGGCGTTCAGCCGTGTTCTGTAAATGTTTATGTTAATTATTCTTGACTAATTGTTTGGGCCTTCAGCCGACAAGATACTTCAAGTTTTCTTAAGATGTTTTTGTTGTACTGTCTAAAAGCTTATCTTTAAAGCCTCTTTTTTATTATGTAAAAAAAATTTATTGGGCTTTCAGCTGCAGAATTTATTTGAATTTTCCTTAATGTGGCCTTTAGCCGAAAATTGTAAATGCTTGGCTTCTAAAGAATTTCCTTAGCTGATCTGAAATATTATTTCGGCCTTTAGCCGAGAAGGTATTGCAATTTTACTTGAGTAAGACCTTCAGCCGTTACTCTGAATCCCGGTGTTTTAAAACGAATCATTTAAACTTATTCTGGAGAAATTACTTGGGCCCTCAGCCGCGAATTGACCTTTGTTGTTTTAAAGAGAAAACTTGTAAGTAGGCTGTTTATGTTTTCTTATTGGCAACGTTACGTAGCGCTCTGTACGAAAATCACTGGCTGTGCTGTGTGCAGTCTGTGGCTAGTTTGCATTGTTGTCTGCCATTGTAGTGTTGGGCACCGGCAGCTGGATGTGAACAGCGCGTAGCGTTGTTCAGTTAGACGTGCCGCTGCCCAATACTACAATGGCAGACAACAATGCAAACTAGCCACAGACTGCACACAGCACAGCCAGTGATTTTCGTACAGAGCGCTACGTAACGTTGCCAATAAGAAAACGTAAACAGAAGTGTGTGCATTTGATTTCTTTGTTATTGTAATTACGATTATGAAAAATTTTAACAAATATGTATTGCCCAGTGCCCAAAACAATTTGTAAAATTTTTTGTGGGGAGCATAGGGGCTATGTAAGTAGGCTGTTTATGTTTTCTTGTTGGCAACGTTACGTAGCGCTCTGTACGAAAATCACTGGCTGTGCTGTGTGCAGTCTGTAGCTAGTTTGCATTGTTGTCTGCCATTGTAGTGTTGGGCAGCGGCAGCTAGATGTGAACAGCGCGTAGCGTTGTGCAGTTAGAGGTGAGCCGCCAGCAGTGGTGGATGTGTGGAAGGAAATGGCGGAGTTTTGAAATTACATATATTATGACTTTTGATGATATTAAGGTAAATACATTGTTTGTTCTCTATTAAAATCTTTAATTTGCTAACTATCCCTATCAGTAGTTAGTGCCTTCCGTAGTTTGAATCTTTTATTTAGCTGGCAGTGGTGGCGCTCGCTGTATTGCAGTAGTTCGAGTGTTTTGGTGAGGTAAGTGATTTGTGAAAGGTATAGGTTAATGTTAGTCAGGGCCATTCTTTTGTAGGGATTTTTGAAAGTCAGATTGCGTTGCGCTAAAAATATTGTGTGTCAGTTTAAGCACAGTCATGTATAAATGTTCAAAGGGGAAGTTTCAAACTATGCATTTAAGAAATGGTTCATATGGCTCTGAGCACTATGGAACTTAACATCTGTGGTCATCAGTCCCCTAGAACTCAGAACTACTTAAACCTAACTAACCTAAGGACATCACACACACCCATGCCCGAGGCAGGATTCGAACCTGCGACCGTAGTGTCGCGCGGTTCCGGACACCGGCAACTGTGCAATGGTTCGAGCAATAAGGTTGTGTGTTCTAGTAATGGAACTTGGCCCCTTTACACAATCTGAACCGCTATGTCCTGCCACAACCAAGATTTCAGGCCCGATAATTCCGAGCATTCAAGAGGGGCATAAAGTGTTACCTTTTATATTTTACTTCACGGACGTTCAAAATGATGCAGTTTAAAGGAAAGATAATTTGTTTCTGCATTTATTTTGTTCCTGAATGTATTTGGTGAAATATGTTGTTGTTTAACCTGTCAAGAAACCAGCGAACACTTTTATTATCACACTGAACATGTATATTTAAAGAAATTTCTGTATATGTGATAAATGTGAGTTTTATATAGCTGAGAACAAACGATAAATGTTACTTCACTTGCTTTCTCCCCGCCATTTTATCTTCCTGCTGCCTGACAACATGTTAGTAGAACCCGTACATATTTGCTGTCTTAATAATTACTTCATTTTCTATACTTCCACGTCAATTGTTTAAAGTGATTACCATCCTACTCCTTGTCATACAAATAACTTTTATTGCGTTTTGAATGTTTTTTAGCGGCCAAATAAGAAAAGTTGGAGGCGGTTTGTTCGAAGGTGAACGACCGAGTACTATTTGTGGTTTTTCGTTAACGTCTTCCTTGCCTGAAGCTAGATCCTTCTGAGATTCTTTGTCGATCATTTTCGTTACTTTGGACAACATTTTATCGTAACAGTTTTATGGGTTTGATCGGTCACCAGCCATAGGACAGTGATCCCAAGCTATGTACTCAGTGGGTTGGCACAGCCCCCCATTTATAAGAAATAAGATGATAAACAATTGTAGATATAAATCCAGATAAAACTATAGATTTATCAGTGCTGCACTGTTCGATGCCCTCAAAAACGAAATTGTTCTCGATCATCGTTGTGGCTTGTCTTCTCTTCACGACAAGTAACCTAGGTCACATCACATATTTCATGAAATACCATCTGATGTCAGATAGTATTTCACGAAACTTTCAATTAAATCGTTCTTTGAGAAACTTTTAGTTAAATATGTCACTGTGAGGCAGAAGGCAACACTAAAGTATAATAATTAGCTATGGCAGTTAACGAAAGTATGAGGACTCTATCTTTTTTGCTAAATGAAGTCTTATGAGACTTCTCGAACATATTTTCATCAAAATTACTTTACAAGGTAAACGAGGTACAACTTACTCTTATCAATTCATGGTTATTCAAAGAAATGGACCGCATTTAATTAATTTTTATGTTATGAAATACAAATTCGATATTAGTAATCTACACACTGATGGAAAGAAGGGGATATAAATTTTCGATTACTATTGTTAAGTTGCACAAACGATTACTAGGGTGTTCGCCTCAATAAATAGCAAGTCTGTGTCAGTTGTAAGTTTGCTGCAAAAAAATGGCTCTGAGCACTGTGGGACTTAACATCGGAGGTCATCAGTCCCCTAGAACTTAGAACTACTTAAACCTAACTAACCTAAGGACATCACACACATCCATGCCCGAGGCAGGATTCGAACCTGCGACCGTAGCGGTCGCGCGGTTCCAAACTGAAGCGCCTAGAACCGCTCGGCCACTCCGGCCGGCAAGTTTGCTGCAACTCAGCATATTACTTCCTGCGTCCTTGACGTCAGTTTAATTGGTGATGGTTGCAAAATACTAACACTAATTCTTTACATAAGAATGAAAAAACTGATAGAAGCCGACCACGGAGTATATCAATTTGAATCCCAAAGAAATGTAGGAACACGCGAGGCAATACTGATCCTGCGACGTCTCTCAAAAGATAGGTTGTGGAAAGGCAGACAGACGCTTATAACATTCGTGGAATTGAGAAAGCTTTTGACGTTGTTGACTGGAGTACTCTCTTTGAATTTCTGAAGATAGCAAGGATAAAATATAGAAATCAGATGGCAGTTATAAGAGTCGTGGGGCATGAGAGGGAAACAGTGGTTGAGAAATGAGTGAGACGGGGTTGTAGCTTATCGTCTATATTATCCTATCTGCGCACTGAAAAAGCTGTAAAGGAAACTGAAGAAAAATTTGGAGTAGGAATTAAAGTCCAGGGCGAAAATATTAAAACTTTTAGGCTTCCGGCGACAATGTAATTCTGTCAGGGACAGCAAAAAAGTTGGAAGAGCAATTCAATGGAATGCACAGTACCTTGAAAGGAGGAGAAACACTAGCAAAATGAAAACAAGGATAATGGGGTAGTCGAATTACATCAGGTGATGCTGAGGAAATTAGATTAGGAAACGAGACACTGAAAGTAGTAGATGAGTTTTGCTATTTGAGGAGCAAAATAACTGATGATGGTCGAAGTAGAGAGGACATAAAATGTTGACAGGAAATGGAAAGAAAAGCGTTTCTGAAGAAGAGTAATTTGTTAGCATTGGATATAGATTTAAGTGTCAGGAAGTGTTTGCTGAAAGTGTTGATATGGAGTGTAGTAATGTATGGAAAGTGAAACATGGACAATAAGTAATTTATACAAAAAGAGTATAGAAGCTTTTCAAGAGTGGAAGTACAGAAGAATTCTGAAGATTAAACGGGTACATTGCGTAACTATGAGGAGATACTAAATAGTATTGGTGAGAAAATAAATTTGTTGCACAACCTGACTAGAAGGAGGGTTTATTTGATAAGACATTGATAAGACACGTTCTGAGACATGAAGTGATCATCAGTTAAGTACTAGTGGGAAGTGTGTGAAGGGTGGGGGCAGGGGGAAGTAAAAATCGAGGAGACCAGGAGATGAATGCAGTAAGAAGACTTAGAAGGATTTAGGATGCAAGTTGCAGTAGCTATTAGGAGACGAATAGGCTTGCGCGTGAAAGCATGGAGAACTGCATCAATACAGTCTTGGGACTGAAGATCACAATAACAACAACTAACGTCTGTAACTGCTTTCGCTCATTCCCGCTATCTTCAGACCAAGGCTCCAGACGACGAGAGGGGAATGTGCTTAGAGCCGATGAGTGATAACAACTGGTATCTATCACGAGCATTTCCCATCACGCGGTTCTGAGCAAGGTATTCGTGAGGTTCCATCGGCTATTAGATAACCGACGGAGCTGGAAATTCCGCTCCCAAATATTTTCGATTAGCATTCACTAAACGTTGCTGCCGGAACTTCCAGTATTTTGCTGAAGAGACCGTCTCCATAGTGCGTCAAAATTCAAACAGCCCGGTGTACGCAGAGACTGAAAACTATAGTTTAAAAAAAATAACACGACGATCAGTTGCCACTGATAATGGCCGAGAAACACTGGATTGAAAGCTCTACAAAGGAGCGGAAAGTACAGAGTACATCGCTCAAAACTTGCACCGCATATATTGCGGAAATGGGAAAGTGCTGCTGACGTGAGGTTTTCGTAGAATGGACTGGTAATCAGGGGCTGGTATTGTCAGTCAATATAAATTCTAATAATACGTAGAAAGTGAAGTTTTTCTACAAACACGCTTTTTAAAACGGAACAATGCCTATTGACACCAACAAACTAAAAGTAAGGTAAATTAGAATGTTTATGGTGTTTGTTGCAGGATTCTAGTGTGAGTCGTATCAAGATATCGCATTTTGAAATGTTTCCACATCATTAAAGAACAACACAAGTGCTACACTAGTTATGTAAGTTCTAACCAGTAAGCAGACAACTGACCATAACAGGTTGTGTTCAGTAAGACCACCGGCAGCGGCAACAGACACCTCCAGTCTGGTATGGAACGACTGTTGCACGCATGCTAGCATTTCAGCGCGGATGTTCGAGTAGGCTACAGTAATACTTCGTTTCATATCATCGGTTGTAGTTGGTATGTCCTTGTAGATAGCGTCTTTCACCTTCCCCACAGAAAAAAGTCTGCAGGCGTCAAATCAATGGAACGTGCCGGTCAAGGCACAGGTCCTCTGCGTCCATTCTAACGATTTGGAAACAATTCGTGAAGACATGCTGTAGTATTTCGTACGATATGTACTGGACAGCCATCATGCTGACCACAGATTTCTCATAGCAGAGGAACGTCCTCTAGCATCCATGGAAAATGATCTGTTAGGCGGTGATACTAGAGCGTGTTCAGTGTTCCGTCTCTGAAAAAAGGATCTATGAATATATGGTTCACTGTCCCGCACTACAGGTTTATACTCCATGGACGCTGACGATCGACCTGGCGAAGCCAACTGGGATCGTCAAGAGTCCAACAGTGCATATTTATGGGATTTATCCGCCCATGATTGGCAAATGTGGCTTCACTCTAAACAAAATATATGATAGTATCCTGTCTTAATGCCCACGTACAGAAGCTAACACTGTTCTCATAATCGTTTCGATGCAACTCTTGATGGAGATAGATGTGATCAGGATGGAACCTATGTCGATGGAGATTGCGTAGGACACTTACCTGCCGGCCGGGGTGGCCGAGCGGTTCTAGGCGTTACAGTCTGGAACCACACGACCGCTACGGTCGCAGGTTCGAATCCTGCCTCGGGCATGGATGTGTGTGATGTCCTTAGGTTAGTTAGGTTTAACTACACTACTGGCCATTAAAACTGCTACACTACGGAGATGACGTGCTACAGACGCGAAATTTAACCGACAGGAAGAAGATGCTGTGATATGCAAAAGATTAGCTTTTCAGAACATTCACACAAGGTTGGCGCCTGTGGCGACACCTACAACGTGCTGACACGAGGAAAGTTTCCAACCGATTTCTGATACACAAGCAGCAGTTGACCGGCGTTGCTGGTGAAAAGTTGTTGTGATGCCTCGAGTAAGGAGGAGAAATGCGTACCATCACGTTTCCGACTTTGATAAAGGTCGGATTGTAGCCTATAGCGATTACGGTTTATCGTATCGCGACATTGCTGCTCGCGTTGGTCGACATCCAATGAGTGTTAGCAGAATATGGAATCGGTGGGTTCAGGATGGTAATACGGAACGCCGTGCCGGATCCCAACGGCCTCGTATCACTATCAGTCGAGATGACAGGCATCATATCCGCACAGCTGTAACGAATCGTGCAGCCACGTCTCGATCCCTGAGTCAACAGATTGGGACGTTTGGAAGACAACAACCATCTGCACGAACAGTTCGACGACGTTTGCAGCAGCATCGACTATCAGAGACCATGGCTGCGGTTACCCTTGACGCTGCATCACAGGCAGGAGCGCCTGCGATGGTGTACTCAACGACGAACCTGGGTGCACGAATGACAAAACTTCATTTTTTCGGATGAACCCAGGTTCTGTTTACAGCAACATGATGGTCGCATCCGTGTTTGGCGACATCGCGGTGAACGCAAGTTGGAAGCGTGTATTCGTCATCGCCATACTGGCGTATCACGCGGCGTGACGGTATGGGATGCCATTGGTTACACGTCTCGGTCATCTCTTGTTCGCATTGACGGCACTTGGAACAGTGGACGTTACATTTCAGATGTGTTACGACCCGTGGCTCTACCCTTCATTCGATCCCTGCGAAACCCTACATTTCGGCAGGATAATGCACGACCGCATGTTGCAGGTTCTGTACGGGCCTTTCTGGATACAGAAAATGTTTGACTGCAGCCCTGGCAGCACATTCTGCAGATCTCACCAATTGAAAACGTCTGGTCAATGGTGGCCGAGCAGCTGGCTCGTCACAATACGCCAGTCACTACTCTTGATGAACTGAGGTATCATGTTGAAGCGCATGGGTAGCTGTACCTGTACACGCCATCCAAGCTCTGTTTGACTCAATGCCCAGGCGTATCAAGGCCGTTATTATGGCCTGAGGTGGTTGTTCTGGGTACTGATTTCTTAGGATCTATGCACCCAAATTGCGTGAAAATGTAATCACATGTCGGTTCTAGGATAACATATTTGTGCAATGAATACCCGTTTATAATCTGCATTTCTTCTTGGTGCAGCAATTTTAATGGCCAGTAGTGTATTTCTGCGGTTAACTGCCCATGATTGGTAAGTGTGGCTTCACCTCTAAACAAATATGTGACACATCTGGAGTAGCCCACGTACAGAAGCTGACACTGTTTTCATAATCGGTTCGATGCAGCTCTTGATGGAGACAGATATGATCAGGATGGAAGCTATGTCGATGGAGACTGAGCAGGACACTTGCCAGACTCATGCCACTTCCTCGTGCGGTTGCGCGGGAGCTAACGTGCGTATCAACTGTAACAGCATCAAGAACATTAATTTCCTCCTCTTTTGTCGTCACTTGTTTTCATCTGTTACGCTGTTTAGGTGTTACACTTACACTTTCATGTAACTGGTTGAAGAGACTGATAAATAATTGCCGAGATTGTTGACGTATTATGGGATATCTTGCCGTATGCACCGTAAAAGCACGAACTGCACTCCCTACACTCTCCATGCACCACGAGCATTTCAGCTTTTTCTGGATTGGTAAATCCCATCGTCCACTCACGATCTATTGCTTGGACTGTCGCGCGCCATTTGGTTAGCAAGTCGCACTGCACATAAGGAACACACAAACACAATGTAAGCAAACTTAACAACATCGTACCTGGCAACTACGCGGTTTAAATTATACAAACAAGAGTCGCCGCGGCAACTTTTCAAATTACGATGTCTCTAAAAGACTCGCACTATAATTCTGTGACAAACTCTACTGACGTTCTAATTTACCCTAGTTTTAGTTTATTAATGTCCGCCCCCGGTAGCTGAGTGGGATGCCGGCACGGTAGCTCAGCGTGTTCGGTCAGAGAGATGGTTGGCCTCTGTAATAAAAAAAAAACTGTCTGGAAGGATCAACAGACAAACTTGAACGGATGTCATGTGACGTCCGCAACGACCAAACAGAACCATCAACAACGGAAAAAAAAGTTGTCAGTCCGGCAGAATTCAATCCTAAGGGCTCGGGTTCGATTCCCGGCTGAGTCGGAGATTTTCTCCGTTCAGGGAATAGGTGTTGTGTTGTCCTAATCATTATCATGTCATCCCCATCGACGCGCAAGTCGCCGAAGTGGCTTCAAATCGAAAGACTTGCACCCGGCGAGCGTCTACCCGACGGGAGGCCCTAGTCACACGACAGTTTGTTAATGGCAATAAGTATTGCTCCATATACAAAGTGTACACTTGCATAAAAACTACACTTTTTAAGTATTTTTACACTCTTGTGACTGGCTAAGAGTACGAGGCCCAAACTATCAATCCATTCTATGAAACCCGCTCATCAATGGCACTTTCCATTTCCAAAATATTTGCTGTGCAAGTTTTAAATGATTCACCCTGTATGCTTAAGCGACATATCTCTTAATATATGTGACTCTTGTACCAGTTTATTTACGCTTTACGATCCAACGTTCAATTATTTATTGACAGCCGTCTGCAGCCATTGGTGTCACATGTGTGATGGAAGACCAGTATGAACAAATATAGACTGTTGTCCAACATAAAAAAGAGTTGCAAGATGTTTATAAGAATTCTGCACCAGTACTCCAGTTCCATAAGTGAAGAAATGAATTGAAGCATGGCGCAGGCTGAGTATTACAGTGTCACCCCGAATGCAGTTCGTTCTGAAGGAATAGTTAATAATACTGATGATATCGTAATAAGACTGTCGCATGACACATGTCAGCTAATATTGAAGCAGTTTTGCAGTTTAATGTGAGTGTAGCTGGGATAGCAGAACGGAGAGATGATGGGGATGCCTTACGAATAAGTACTGAATAACCTGAACAAAATTCTGCATGTGAAGAAATCTAGTATGTGTCAATATCATTTTTGTCTACTTGCGTAAAACTACACGATGACGGACAAAGTCTTCATTTCTAATGTTGAAGCACTTCTGAGGTCGTTATGTGAGTGTACGGAAGAGCGGAACAGACACTTTACTAAAATTAAAACAATTGAATGGCTCAAATGAACGGGCTACTACAAAACAATTCTCAAAATGGAAAAATCGTGTATTCTAGAAGACACGAAGCATCAACATAAGTGACTGTCTAGAAAGTCTATCAGCATCAAATCTTACTATGCTTCGTAAAAAATTTCCATCCATTCGATTCCTATAATTCGATCCCCCTGATACTTTCTTTCATAACTTCCCAAAATGGATTGGAAGGAGTAAAGCTTAGTGAGGTGAAGATATTACGTGAGCTTCGTCTTCTCCTCCTCCTCCTCCTTTTCCTTGTACCTTTGTCCCGAATTGGCGCAGGGTCGGCACGGTTATTAAAGGATTTGGCATGGTTAGTTTAAGGGGTGGACGGAAGCCCTTCCTGTCACCACACCGTTATAATGTTTGTATTAGGGAGCCCAGATGCAATTGTTTAAAAATGAGGACAAACAGCTTCAAAAAGGAGGACAAAGGAAGAAAAAAAAGAGGACACATCAAACGGGTCAACTGCAGATGAGGATACCACCCGTCATGTGACTGCCGGGAATTACCGGTAAAACTAATAGTTAATTGTTACTGGTGGCCAGGTGGTGATTCCCAGAGCAATATTTTTTTATTTTAAATTAGAAACATTGATTGTGGTGACATTGTGGCATCATTTGTTTTTATATTTGCGCTTAGTTTTAAGATTTAACAAAGACGGCTGCCTAAACACCACTCCTGATTGGCTAGTTTCATGTGGCTTGTCCAAAGCTGACGGGTGGTATCCTCAACTGTAGTAATCCCCATAAAACATACGTTCAATTTTAATAAATGAGTTTATTATTTATAGACATAACATACATACATTCCTTAACAATTGTTGATACTTCTCGGAGGAACCAATTTTTTGCAGAAGTTTAGGCTTACTTAACAGATAATTGTAAAATGACACACATGAAAATTCTTTTAAATTATATTGGACTATCAACAGACCTTTCACTGATTCACGGTTTAATCTATTCCTCTCATCAGTCCACTATGTGGTAATTTGAGAAAATATTCTTTCGGCATTAGCATTATGCCCTGAAATACTGAAAAAGTATTCAGCAAGTTTCAGCAACTCTGAGTGACACTCAACTGACTTACTGTCACAAAAAACTTTGACCATTTTTTACTACAAGGTAAAGTCCTAAATTCTGGATCATCATTATTCCTTTTTAGAAATTGACTGAAATTGCACAACTGATCAAAACATTTTGCATCTTCAGTTTCAAAGGTTTTACATTTCTCCTGCTTTTCTCAACATCACTGTAGCAAAAATCATTTTAAGTGACATCCATCTACAACATGAGAAATCCTCAAACATACAGAGCCACCGTTTCAAATATTCATGGCATGATTGATAAAGTAAAATAGCTTCCTCCATAAAAAGTTTGACTTCTTTCTCGAAGCTTTCTTCTGCTGCAATTTTCAGGATGTGCTTGACTTTAAGCCAAATGAATTTTTCACTTAATCGGTCTTCAAGCACCTTACATACCGACTCCAAAATTTCAGTGACATCAACCACAGAGTTATCCTCCTTTTCTAATTCCAGAATACTTGTACTGAACAAAGACATCAATGAATGCAAGTACCATAAGTAAGCTTCACTCAACCTGTACTCAAAAAATTGAAACAGAACCTTTGGTGGTTTGCTTTCAGAGAGAAAGTAAGCTTTAAGAACAGCATACATTTCCAATACCCTTTCAATGGCTGGAAAAAGAGACAGCCACCTAGTCTTCACATGAGACAGGATTTGTTTGTAATTAACTTCAACAAATTCACAGAAAAACCGCAAATGTTCTGTTCTAACGGTGTAAATAGAAAAATAATTATGTAATTTTACAATAATACACTCTAAATCAATAGAAAGACAATCAGCTCCATGCTGAATTGTATTGTGTAAAATGTGAGCTGGACATCCCGCCCCAATTAAATGCTCATTTTTCAGAGATGTCTTTAATCTGCTGTATATATTATTGCTTTCCTTGCGGGTAATACAACCAAAGTTTGTGTCTGCATTACCACAAGTAAATGACAGACACTTATTAACAATACCTAAATGCTGTAAAGTTTCTGTAATGTACTTTGCAACTGTCTCAGATGTTTCATTTGGAGTAGATTTTAGATCGATTACTTTTGTTTTTGCATCACCCTGTTTGAACCAAAATATTGTATAGCAATCGAAAACATTTTTATATTGCCCTGGTTACTTCCATCAGTAGAGACACCAAAACAAGATATGTCACTCAAATCTTCCGTCGTTACAGTCAAGGCATGCGGAGCAATCACATTATTTACAATACTTTGAGTATTGGTGCCACCTTCCAACACCGCCTTCGTGTGTGTTTATCACGAAGGCTGTGTCAATAGTTAAAGTATTTAAGAAAAGGGCAGTAGAACGGGACGAATTGTAAATTTACCTGTATTACGCTCAACTTTGCGAAAAAGCCGGACACTGTAAAAATCCTCCCGGACCCCGGACAAAGAGCTAAAAAGGAGGACATGTCCGGATTAATCCGGACGTCTGGTCAGTAGCATATGAGGTACAGAAATATGGTATCAAAAAGGCAAAGCTGCAGCTTATTACCGCTATTGCTTAAATTGTATGTCAAGAATCGTTGAAGGAAGTGAAGACAAATTTTAAAAGAAGTGCAAGATACTAGTCAAGATACCAGTGCTAAGGACTGTGGACGACATAACGTTCCTGACATAAAACCCGTAACACGAACGCTTTATATCACTGTTGCTATAACACGTACACTTTTGTGCCATCTATGTACGTACTGGTTACGATTATTGTTTGTTCTCATAGGCAAGTATTTATTTTATTGTATGTTACGTTGATTCAAATACTAAAAAAACGATTTTGTAATTTCGCTTGTTCATCCATAGAGAAACGGAAGTTTGTAATGGTCAGAAAAGGTGGAGGGAAGTCCCTCCATGCCTGGGAGGTGTTAACGTCTCAAAGGAAAAGGTGGAAGGGCACTTAGTGCACCAGCAGAACGACAGTCTGTCGGTAGCCAGCCATCGAAGAATCTGCAAACTGTAGTGGAAAGCGAGGCAAAATTATCTGCTAATTATATTAAATAAGCATACTATGTAGATTCTATTTGTGTGTTACAACATGGCGTAATGTGAAAAGCTCTAAATTAAGCTTCATCGCCAAGAATAAATTTCAGAGGGCAAATCCTATGAAGAGCCACAGCTGCTTAATGTTGTCCAGCGCCATCGCTACAATAGATCATCACTTCGGCTTCTCCAGGAAATTTACGAGCTGAGTAGAATTGTGTCAGTGCATTTATCAGAAATCTTGTTTCAGTGACAATATAAACTGACAGGAAAAAATCACAACACCAAAAAATAATTAACATAGAGTAATGATATTTCGGAAATACATTTGTCAGTGCAACATATTTAAGTGATTAACGTTGCAAGATTATAGGTTAACGTAAGCGCGAGATAATCCATTGTAAATGTGAAATGCTGCTACATTAAATAACAAGTGTAACAGCCGGAATGTAGAATGGATGCATGCAAACGTGCATGCGTTTTGTTGTACAGGAGCCGGATGTCAGATTGCAGGATGAAGTTACATGCCTGCTGCGTTGGGTCGGTTAATGTACGGATCGTTACGAGCGTTTGTGGATGAAGCTAGAGTTGTCGTCCGATGATATCCCATATGTGCTAGATTGGAAACAGATCTGCTGATCTAGCAGGCCAAGGCAACATGTCGATACACTGTATAGATTAAGTTGGGCTACTACAGAGACTAGTGGGCGAGGGTTATACCGGGTGTTCAAAAAGTTAGTTTAAATTTGAAAACTTAATAAACCACGGAATAAAGTAGATAGAGAGGTAAAAATTGACACACATACTTGGAATGACATGGGGTTTTATTAGAACAAAAAAAATACAAAAGTTAAAAACGTCCGACAGATGGCGCTGGACAGCAAAACGTCAGTGACTGCGCATGACAATCGTGTATAAAAGGAGCTGTAATGAGAGAGAGAATCAGATGCGCCAGCAGTCGCAGCATGTTGACGTTACCTGAAAATGCGCTTTTAGTGAAGCTGTATTATCAGAATGGGGAATGTGCTACTTCAGCGTTACGATCGTATCGCCACAGGAAGGGGATTCGAACGGGTAAAGGTCCTTTGACAAATGCAGCTGTGGCGAGAATGATTTCGAAGATCGAAGAGACGGGTTGTTTAGACGATAGACCCCGTAGTGGCCGACCGAGCACAAGGCGTAATGCTGCTGAGACATTTCAGGAAGAAATGGAAACTGTAGCGGGTTCGTCTATGCACGGGGAAGTCAGCCCTCGTGCAGTCGCACGTCGCACCGGCATTCCATATACTACTGTTTGGTCGGCACTGAGGCGTACCCTCCGACGCTATCCGTACAAAATCCATCGGCATCATGAACTGTTACCTGGCGATTTAGTGAATCGAAGAGCATTTGCGGTGTGGGCGTTTCAAAAGATGGCGGAAGATGACGATTGGTTGAGTAACGTGTTGTGTACCGACGAAGCTCATTTCACGCTCCGAGGGTCTGTCAACGCCCACAACTGGAGAATTTGGACTACCAAAAATCCTTGAACTGTCTTGGAAACTCCATTGCACGACGAGAAAGCCACGGTATGGGTTGGATTTAGCACATCTACCGTTATCGGGCCTTTTTTCTTCGAGGAAATGCGTGATTCTGGTTTTGTAACTGCTACCGTGATGGGTGAGAGGTACGCCGATATGTTACAGAATCGCATCATCCACAGCCTGGCTGATAAACACCTGCTGGAACGTACGATGTTTATGCAGGATGGCGCTCCATCCCATATTGCTAGACGCGTGAAAGATCTCTTGCGCGCGTCGTTTGGTGATGATCTTGTGCCCAGCCGCCACTTCCGTCATGCTTGGCCTCCCAGGTCCCCAGACCTCAGTCCGTGCGATTATTGGCTTTGCAGTTACCTGAAGTCGCAAGTGTGTCGTGATCGACCGACATATCTAGGGATACTGAAAGACAACATCCGACGCCAAAGCCTCACAACTCCGGACATGCTTTACAGTGCTGTCCACAACATTATTCCTCGACTACAGCTATTGTTGACGAATGATGGTGGACATATTGAGCATTTCCTGTAAAGAACATCATCTTTGCTTTGTCTTACTTTGTTATGCTAATTATTGCTATTCTGATCAGATGAAGCGCCGTCTGTCGGACATTTTTTGAACTTTCGTACTTTTTTTTATTTTATTTTTTTTTTTTTTTTTTGTAATAAAACCCCATGTCATTCCAAGTATGTGTGTCAATTTGCACCTCTCTATCTATATTATCCCGTCATTTACTCAGTTTTCAAATTTATACTGACTTTTTGATCACCCGGTACGTTTGGGAAAACCTCCCCCCCCCACCCGCCCCCCCCCCTCCCCCATGAATGCCAGCATAACAGTCCGAATCATAAGACTGATGTACAAATTTGCAGTCACGGTGCGTGGGGTGACCACGAGGTCCCCCTGCTGTCATACGAATTCGCCCCCTAGACCATGGCTCACAGTGTAAGTTCAGGGTGCCCAGCACACCGACAGGTTGGGTGCTGGTCGGCAGTTGGCCTCCTCTTAATCAACCCACGACTATCACTGGCACCGAGGGAGAGCCATCTTTCATCAGAAAACACAACAGACCTCCATCCTGCCCTCTAGCGAGCACTCGGTTATCACCATTGAAAGCCGGCCGCGGTGGCCGTGCGGTCCTAGGCGCTGCAGTCCGGAGCCGCGGGACTGCTACGGTCGCAGGTTCGAATCCTGCCTCGGGCATGGATGTGCGTGATGTCCTTAGGTTAGTTAGGTTTAAGTAGTTCTAAGTTCTAGGGGACTGATGACCTAAGATGTTAAGTCCCATAGTGCTCAGAGGCATTTGAACCATTTGAACACCACTGCAGCCACAAATGGCGGTGGTTTGAAGTCAGTGTAATGAACGGTATAGGAGGTCTGGCTCGGAGCTGTCCTCGAAGTAACAGATTTGTAACACTTCGGTGGGCCAACTATTGCTCCTGTTACTGCTGCAGGTGCAGTACAATTCGTCAGAACCATACGCTGAACAGTGTGGTCTTTCCTCGCGGTAATACCACGTGGTCCTAATGAGCCCAGCCACCTTGCGACCGCACATTATCGTCACCACCGCTGCCATCAGTCACGTACAGTGATTACATTCGTGCCAAGTCTTTCTGCTGTATCACAGAAGGAACATCCAGCTTCTCATAGCCCTATTACACGACCTCGTTCAAATTCAGTGAGGTGTTGATAAAGGTGTCTTTGTCGCCTTAGAAGCATTCTTAACACCGCATCACCACCTCAGATATCAACGGTAAGTAACTTTCAGAACCGTTACAGGCTGTATTTCAAGTAAACTTGATTTGCATTGGCGGTATTAGCAGCACTCTGACGCGTCTGGCACGGAAGTCGAACAGCCACCATCGCTCAGACGTAGAAACACACCTACCAACTTTCGTTTATGTCTCACAACTCCTTCTTGGCGTTGCGATTCTTTTCCCCATCAATGCATGTGTGAATTTTATAGTATACAGTGTGGTCCATTGATCGTGACCGGGCCAAATATCTCACGAAATAACCGTCAAACGAAAAAACTACAAAGAACGAAACTTGTGTAGCTTGAACGGGATGCAACCAGATGGCGCTGCCATAGGTCAAACGGATATACACTGCGGTTTTTAAAAAAATAGGAACTCCCATTTTCATTACAAATTCGTGTAGTACGTAAAGAAATATGAATGTTTTAGTTGGACCACTTTTTTCGCTTTGTGGCAGATGGCGCTGTAACAGTCACAAACATATGGCTCACAATTTTAGACGAACAGTTGCTAACAGGTAGGTTTTTTAAATTAAAATACAAAACGTAGGTACGTTTGAACATTTTATTTCGGTTGTTCCAATGTGATACATGTACCTTTATGAACTTATCATTACTGAGAACGCATGCTGTTACCGCGTGATTACCCGTAAATACCACATTAATGCAATAAATGCTCAAAATGATGTCAGTCAACCTCAGTGCATTTGCAATACGTGTAACGACAGTCCTCTCAACAGCGAGTAGTTCGCCTTCCGTAATGTTCGCACATGCATTGACAATGCGTCGACGCATGTTGTCAGGCATTGTCGGCGAATCACGATAGAAAATATCCTTCAACTTTCCCCACAGAAAGAAATCCGGGGACGTCAGATTCCGTGAACGTGTGGGCCATGTTACGGTGCTTCGACAACCAGTCCACCTGTCATGAAATATGCTATTCAGTATCGCTTCAACTGCACGCGAACTATGTGCCGGACATCCATAATGTTGGAAGTACATCGCCATTCTGTCATGCTGCGAAACATCTTGTAGTAACACCGGTAGAACATTACGTAAGAAATCAGCATACATTGCACCGTTTAGATTGCCATCGATAAAATAGGAGACAACTATCCTTCCTCACATAATGCCGCACCATACATTAACCCGTCAAGGTCGCTGATATTCCACTTGTTGCAGCCATCGTGGATTTTCCGTTGCCCAATAGTACGTATTATGCCGGTTTACGTTACCGCTGTTGGTGAATGACGCTTCGTCGCTAAATAGAACGCGTGCAAAAAATCTGTCATCGTCCCATAATTTCTCTTGTGCCCAGTGGCAGAACTGTACATGACGTTCAAAGTCGTCGCCATGCCATTCCTGGTGCATAGAAATATGTTACGGGTGCAATCGATATTGATGTAGCATTCTCAACACCGACGTTTTTGAGAATCCCGATTCTCGCGCAATTTGACTGCTACTGATGTGCGGATTACCCGCGAAAGCAGCTAAAACACCTACTTTGGCATCATAATTTGTTGCAGGTCGTGGTTGACGTTCCACATGTGGCTGAACGCTTCCTGTTTCCTTAAATAACGCAACTATCCGGGCGAACGGTCCGAACACTTGAATGATGATGTCCAGAATACCGAGCAGCATACGTAGCACACGCCCGTTGGGCATTTTGATCACAATAGCCATACATCAACACGATATCGACCTTTTCCGCAACTGGTAAACGGTCCATTTTAACACGGGTAATGTATCACGAAGCAAATACCGTCCGCACAGGCGGAATGTTACGTGATACCACGTAACGTGACTATTACAGCGCCATCTACCACAAAGCGAAAAAAGTAGTCCAGCTAAAACACTCATATTTCTTTACGTATTACACGAATATATAATAAAAAATGGGGGTTCCTATTTAAAAAAAACGCAGTTGATATCCGTTTGACCTATGGCAGCGCCATCTAGCGGGCCAACCATAGCGCCATCTGGTTTCCCCCTTAAAGCTAGACGAGTCTCGTTCTTTGTAGTTTTTTCGTTTGATGCTTATTTCGTGAGATATTTGCTCCGATCACTATCAATGGACCACCATGTATACACCCAGATTCAGAAAAAACAAGATCTTGAACGACTGGAGGCAGGACGTTCATATTGGCAGGGCATGTACACTAGTACGTTCTGTGGACATGATTAGCGTTTCAGACACCTCGGTTCAGCATGCGTTCTGTTGCCTAGTAGGCACAGGGTCACCCATGGACCCTGATAACTTGTTTCACGCGTGATGCCATCGAAGTGTATAAGGCACTAATGGCGTCCTGTGGTATAGCCATCCACGTTGCATTCACCTGGCTCCAAAGTTAATCTATAGTGATTGGCACTGGGTCACAGCACTGCACCCATCGCTTCACCATATTCCACACATTTTCGATTGGCGCCAAGTCTGGTGATCTGGCAGGCGAGGTCAAAAATCTGACATCATGTGACGCCAAGAACGCACGTGTTTGTGCAGCAACATGCGGTCATGCATTGTCTTGCTGAAAAATGGCGTCTGTGGCGCGGTGCAGAAAGGGTGTGGCTACGGATTGCAGTATCTCATACACGTGCGTCGTACTGGTCACACTGCCTTGGACACAAACCAACTATGATTTGTGTTTGTACGCAATAGCACCCCACAACACAAGCCTTTGAGCTGGCGTTGTATGCCTTGTGCGAATTCAGTTACTGTGATGTTGCTACAACTGTCTGCAGCGAACGAAAATCCGACCATTTTCGAACAGAACGTGGATTCGTCCGAAAACGCTATGTCGCCATTCCTGCTCGCAGTAACGTTGTTCTGTACACCATAGCTGTCTAGCAGGTTTGTAAACAATCGTCAAAGGTAGGCGTTAAAATGAAGGACGCACACGTAACCAATGCCGCAATAAATGGCGATGGACGATGGCCATGGCAGTGTACGATGTGTTAAACTGTTCCGTCGTTGCGCCAGAGCCGAGGAGGACGCAGATCTGTTCTGCAGCGCCATTCGGATGAAGTGTTGATCCTCTCGGGGAGGCGGTCTGAGCACTGCAACCTGACCCATCTCGTACCGTTCTTCGGCCTTCCGTGAAACATTTTGCACACACCCGTTGCAGTGCCGAAACCATTCGTCCCAAACGAGCAGCAATTCCCCGGATGGATGCAGCGCAGCACATTCCCTCATGCCAATAATGCGCCCTCTTTCAAACTTATTTCACGGCATGGTTCGCGCATACGTCTGCGAGGCATCTTGCACGCCGGCTCAAGTCACTCTCCATTACCTTCGGTATATCGCCAGCGAGAGCCACAGACACATTTTATGAGTAGTCGGTGTTGCGCCGCGATATCGATGCTGACCTCGAACTAGGGCCCGAAATTTTTCAAATGCCAATCATTTCTGCAGAAAATCCTGTTGTACATGTCCTGTAAATATGAACTTCCTATCTCCAGTCATTCAAAGTTATATATTTTTTCTGAACATGTGTGTTTGTTAGGTGAACTTCATTGATCTAAGTCACGGCCCCCGTCTTACGGTCCTGTTCCTGTTCCGATCCTGTAAGTTTCCGAGTGTCTAATAGGTCAACGTAATTATTTGACACTTTGATAATGCACTGATGGAAAAACGTATGATCTTGCAATGTTGATCACTTAAATACGTTACCTAGACAAATGTATTCTAGAAATTTCATTATTCTGCATTAATATTTTTTTTTTTTTGTGTTGCGATTTTTTGTCAGTCTATTAATAACTAAAAGTGTTCAAAAACTTGAATCAAATAATCAATTTAGCCGGCCAGAGTGGCCGTGCGGTTCTAGGCGCTGCAGTCTGAAACCGAACGACCGCTACGGTCGCAGGTTCGAATCCTGCCTCGGGCATGGATGTGTGTGATGTCCTTAGGTTAGTTAGGTTTAATTAGTTCTACGTTCTAGGCGACTGATGACCTCAGAAGTTAAGTCGCATAGTGCTCAGAGCCATTTGAACCATTTGAACCAAATAATCAATTTAGTTTGAAAAATCCCGCAGTACCTAAATTGAACTATGTGATCAAAGAACTGCAGCAAAATTTGGTTTCAATTTCCTTACTTTTGCTTAAATAATTGTTACAAATTCTAGCTTAAATGGTGTATATTTAAGTGGACGGAAGATAATTATAAAAGTGGTGTGGAGTGCCATAACAATTTAAGGTCACCATGTTCTTGGTACAGTGTTGGCCAGTGGGTATTTATCTTTAACTAAAGAGTAGTGCGTTTATTAATTCGGTCAGCTTGAAAACGTTATAGTGCGACAGTGTTTATTAATTTGTTCTTGATTAACGGTAGGATACTACATAGAAGTTATAAGTGATTGGTATTTTTAGCGTGTTCTCGTTTTATTCCAACGCTAGGAGTATGTATCTCTTTCCTCAGTTAATAATTACTCTGAAATTAATCGTCCGACTTGGACTGGCGACCGTTTTTATTTATCCGGTGACACACTGACACTGTTATTTAGGGTGCTTAGTTTCGAATCCCGTTTGTTGTTCCATTCCCTCTTTTCAATACGATGCTGTCTTAGGAAAGGATTTTCACAGTCTACGTGCTTTAACCCTTTAGACACACGATCACAGATACTTAATCCCGTAACCGACCGCCTAAAACCGTAAGTATTGATGAGTAGTAGATAGGGTACTACCCAATCAAGAAACGTTAAAATCGGGGATGTGTCCGTAGTTGAATAAGTGTACGAGTTCTATTTCGAAACAACAATTTCGTGGGAACGATATTAGGAACAAATTGGTACGACTGAAGAGTGCAGCCTACACCAAACGAGGTCGGAAACAGAAATTCCAGAGCATAAGAGAATATCTGTGTGGAAGTTGGAAGTTTAACAACGAGAAGAATCAGAGAACAAATTAGAATAATTTAAAATGCAGTATTACAAAGGATTTTAGAAATTAAGAAAGAAAGTACGAAAGAAAGTCCAGACAAAATAAGCAAGTAAAGAAGTATACCGAAGACCATTTCAGAAGACGTTTCGGACTTTTGGTACATGTACTACACAGTTATATTCATCTTGGCGCCAAAAGATCAGCAGAGACGAAAACTGTAAGCACCACAGTGCTTTAAAGATATGAAACATGCTATCGAAGAAGCTGAGTACAGTAGAGATGAAAATATTAGCACGCTAAAATAAGATGTGTGTGTGGATATGATAAGGCTAACCCAACATGGTAGGCAATGTTGAACATCAGCTCTGTTAACAGAGCATTATGAATGTCGTTGATCGGCGAATAAACTCCAGTTCTGACAAAAGAGGAGGACATTAATCTCAACGTTAAACCCTAGGCGCCATACGACTTTTTCAAGCACACAGAATTTTACCAAATGTGAATGGGAAGTAAAATTTCGGAAAAGATTCTTATTCTAAGGGCTGGCGTCCCATATGCTTAGATCACTGTAGAGAAAACAACAGATTCATCAAATAGCATGAAATAGTATCTACAATGGTCGAAGACTCACGCTATAAAATAATCTTTGACTTACATCGTTGCTCGGTAGACTACTAAAGCTGCCATCGTCCCTTGTTCTGATTCAGCACTATTTCAAACGTATTAAGCTGGACTAGACTTGAAACTCGATCACAAACGTGATTAGCGTCTTAGTCGAAAGTGAGCTACACAAAACTCTTGAATACGCGCAGTAAATTGGCCGTCCGTCAGAAGCACACCAGTTTACCTTTCCTCTATTACGAACAGATCGTTTTCCACCACTTGTGTCGCGACCGCTTCCTCTTGGCGTACTGTCACTGGAACGCCGAAAGAGTTCTCTCCGTCCAGTGGAGGGCACGAGAGCTGGTTCTTCAAGAGTGGCTGGATTAACGGGTTTCTTCACAAGAAACCTGTTGCGATGTGCTAACTAAATTAATGAATGGCTGCCGCATATTTTCGCAGTATGTTGCGAAACCTGCAAGATTTCACTGGAAAGAAAGAGCGAATTAGTGCAACAGTACTTTACTGTATTCTGAAGGCCTTGAGTGACTACAGAGGCGATCAAGACTGTTGTGTCCTCTGTTCCTTCTAAATCATTTCGCGAGATGGATCTATCAAGAATAACACTTCCCCAGTGATGTTCAATGTGGAGTTTTTCATTGTTGCTCAGGGGGCGAAACCAGACCAGATAGTGATGTGGTTCTGGAGGGAAGTCGACGCTCTAACTCGTCCCAAAGACGTACAGTTGGGTTCAGGTTGGAACTCGCCAGTATTGTCCACATTCTGTTTCTGTCTGAGGCAGCCTTATGAGAGGGTGCATTATCATGCTGACACAAAGAATCATCGTTCCAGAACTTTTCCTGTACTGTCGCAGTATATAATGCTGTAAAATGTTTTCATACCCTTTCGCATTTACCGTCTTCTTAAGCACATTAGGAGACCATACCCTGACAACCTCATACCGAAAGGTCACCTTCTCCGTATTTTATTGTTGGCACTACATACGCAATGTGATCAAAAATATCCGGACACCTGGCTGAAAATGACTTACAAGTTCGTGGCGCCCTCCATCGGTAACGCTGGAATTCAATATGGTGTTGGCCCACCCTTAGCCTTGATGACAGCTTCCACTCTCGCAGGCATACGTTCACTCAGGTGCTGAAAGGTTTCTTGGGGAGTGCTGCACAGAGGAAAGGTATCGATGTCGGTCGGTGAGGCCTGGAATGAAGTCGGCGTTCCAAAACATCCCGAAGGTCTTCTAAAGGATTCAGGTCTGGACTCTTTGCAGGCCAATCCATTACAGCGCAGTTATTGTCTTGTAACCACTCAGCCACAGGCAATACATTATGAACAGGTGCTCGATCGTGTTGAATGATGCAATCGTCATCCCCGGATTGCTTTTAAACAGTGGAAAGCAAGAAGGTGCTTAAAACATCAGTGTAGGCCTGTGCTGTGATAGTGCCTCGCAAAACAACAAGGGGTGAAAGCCCTCTCCTTGAAAAACACGACCACACCGTAACACCACCGCCTCCAAATTTTACTGTCGGCACTACACACGCTGACAGATGATGTTCACCGGGCATTCGCCACACCCACACCCTGCCATCGGATCGCCACATTGCGTACCGTGATTCGTCACACCATACAACATATTTCCACTGTTCAATCGTCTACGCTCCTTACACCAAACGAGGCGTCGTTGGCATTTACCGGAGTGATGTGTGGCTTATGAGCAGCCGCTCGACCACGAAATCCAAGTTTTCTCACCTCCCGCCTAACTGTCATAGTTCTTGCAGTGGATCCTGATGCAGTTTGGAATTCCTGTGTGATGGTCTGGGTAGATGTCTGCCTATTTTACATTACGACCCTCTTCAGCTGTCAGCAGTCTCCGTCAGTGAACAGACGAGGTCGGCCTGTACGCTTTTGTGCTGTACGTGTCCCTTCACGTTTTCACTTCGCTACCACATCGGAAACAGTGGACTTAGGGAAGTTTATGAGTGTGCAAATCTTACGTAAAGACGTATGACACAAGTGACAACCCATCATCTGACCACGTACGAATTTCGCGCCCTATTCTGCTCTCTCACGATGTCTAATGACTACTGAGGTCGCTGATATGGAGTACCTGGCAGTAGGTGGCAGCAAAATGCACCTAATATGAACAACGTATGCTTTTGGGGGAGTCCGGATACTTTTGATTACATACTGTACAATGTCAGGTAACGTTCTCAAGGTATTCGCCATACTCAAACTTTTCCATCGGAGCCCCCTAGGGATAGCGCGATTCGTCATTGCAAATCATTCGTTTCTGGCCATCGCTCTTTAAACCACCTAACGCGTCTCTTACCGCTGACTACAGAAACACGTAGCTAAAATGAGAGCTACTCCACCGTTGTACTCCATTTCTTTTAATTCCCTATACACAGCCATTGCGTTAGCTGGAACTACTGATTCCTTCCGCTGATTTAATGCAAGTTTTTAAAAGCATCCTCCCCAATGGTCGACGCTCCCTGTCCATCAGTTCAAAATGGTTCAAATGGCTCTGGGCACTATGGGACTTAACATCTAAAGGTCATCAGTCACCTATCACAACTAACATAAGGATATCACATACATCCATACCCGAGGCAGGATTCGAACCTGCGACCGCAGCAGCAGCGCGGTTCCGGACTGAAGCTCCTAGAACTGTCCATCAGTACATGACGTCTGCCTTCTTTTGGTTTACCTCTGGTTGTTCCTTCGCGCTTTTAGTTCACAATCACTTCATCGACAGTCGACTTGGGCAACCTTAGAAGGACTGAAATGTCGCTGATGGTTTTGTTAATCAAGTGATGTTCAGTGACTAGTCTACAGCAGAAGTCACTGAGCTCTGCTACAGACCTGTTCTGCTGTTCTGCTTCTCTACTAATAACGTAAAACTTCCCGCCTCCTTTTATAGCGGCGGATCAGCCTCTCGTGGTAGCTGGTGACAGAATGAATCTACAGATCTGATGAGATTACTTAACACATTAAGGGCCGGATATGTTTGTTCCAACTTAACAACAGTGGACAAGTACTGCGTGCCGCTCACTTTGCATGCAGCCCGCACAACGTAACAGTCTTGCAGGTCCTCTAATCTCCTTACTTTATAGTCGTCTGACTAAAAAACTTTATTCCTTCGGCTAGGAGTTTTGTTTCTGCACGTGACCTTAAACGCATTGACATTGCTCCAACTCTGCATCGCTTTTATCTCAAATTTTTATTGTGTGAACATAAGACGTTTCTCGACATTAAGACACAATAATTTTAATTAATGCAGAAAGTACCACTTTTTATAAACTGTGATCGTGATATAATTGAAAGCTACATGTCATCATAATCCACCATATTAGTGAGCACAACAATAAATGCATTACATCACACAAACAAAATTACAGCTATTTCTGTAGTGACCATTTGTCGATCTGTTCCTTTCTTATAAAAGTTGCTATCGTCTCTATGCACATAGCACCGTACTGAGACACATAGACAATTGGAAAATATTATCACTGAGCCCTTTTCTTTGATTTGTCGAGGGGACCTAATCCTTTACAGCCACTATTATTTTATTTATTGTATTTAGCTCAGAGCCTAAATATAACAAAAAAAGGTTCATAGACTTGTTCAGTCTGAGCTATTGTTTTTGTCTGTTTCAGTGATTTACATAGAACAGAACCGTAAGAAAGTTACTGAACCATATGATCAGTTCCTTTTATATGGGCCGCTTCTCATTTACATACACAATATTCAGTATATTCTCTCCGGTTTTCCTCTGTTTCTTTCCTGTATTTGGAACATAAACGTAATGAACTACTGATATCATTATGAGATTCTAATTATCTTTCCGTATGAGGAGATGAATGACAAGTTTGCCTTAGAAAACTATGACCTTTCATCGTTCTTGGTGCTTTGGCTTTCAGAGTTTGTGGTAAACTTCTTTTCACCCTAAAGTTTTTGTTTTTCAGCAATAACTCTGCAGTAGAAGTACTGGTACAATAATTTTCCTGATATATATGGTACCGCATACCAAGATAACGGCAAAGAACTTAGAGAACAGGTTCTTCCAATATGTTCGCTTCAACAGTGTAAATATCCCTATAGCAGATATAGCCAGTCCCACTTCACACATTATCCTAACATGCAACCCACACTTGGTAATCTTTGTATGGTTGTACATTCGAAACTTCAAGGCGTCCTCTCCGTGGAATCACCGCCTCGTCCAGAGACAACTGTTGCTTTCGTTAGCAACGTGTCCTGAATTTATTGAGGAAATAATCCACCCAAGTTGAACTTTGAAGAGTCTCCAAGAGATATTTTTCTGTTTAGTGTTATTATTAAAGTGCCTTAAAGTCCAAATCTGTTGCAACTCATGTTGGGTTAGCTATTAGAGGGTACAGTGGCTAAAAATCTCTCCATCCATCTTTTCTAGTTTCTACCAGTAGAAGAATTAGGCCAAGGAAATCCTTCATGTCTCTTTCTGTGTCAGGAGTCCACTTGAGTACTTTGGCCGAGGTTTTAGGTTTCACTTATGTTTGATCGGATAGACGCACAACTCCTTGCAAAAAAATTCACACAAGTCGTGACCAAACACCAGGCTAATCAAAGAGTCTACAGAGTCACATTGCGTATGAAATACAATGACTCCAGGATGACGCTAGAACTGTGCAAGTGTGACTGAATGTACGTTTCACACCAATGATTGTCACCATTATGATAACACGAGTCATTCGAACCAACAGCATCAGCATCATCGCTAGTGTTGGAATCACATGACAACACTGCCACCTTACGCTGCTTTGTGGGTCTACAAATGTCACTATCACTCACTGTCATTGGAATCATCCTCAGCACCGTAAATATTTTCCGTCAAACAATCTGGGTCTCTTCATTCGCACTAGGTACATCTGAATGCTCATCGGCAAAACCTCCTAACGTATGTCGTAGAAGTTCATTTCCTTCTATTTTCTGAATAGGATCATCTCCAAAAGCAGGAGGAACTTCAAGACGGAAGAAGTAATTATCTGAAATATCCAAATAGCTCCCACTGCTAAGTAAGCAAAAGATAAATGAAGGCTGTCACGGAACTTCCGATTAAAACTGAGAGCCGGACCGAGACTCGAGCTCGGGACCTTTCGCGAGCAAGTGCTCTACCATCGAGCTACCCAAGCACGACTCGTGACCCGTCCTCATTTATTTCCACCAGTACCTCGTCCCATACCTTCCAAACTTCACAGGAGCTCTCCTGCGAACCTTGCAGAACTGGCACACCTAGAAGAAAGGATATTGCGGAGACATGGCTTAACCACAGTCTTGGGTGATGTTTCCAGTATGAGATTTTCACTCTGCAGCGGAGTGTTCGCTGATATGAAACTTCGTGGCAGATTAAAACTGTGTGGTTGACCGGGGACTCGAACTCGGGATCTTTTGCCTTTCGCGGGAAAGTGCTCTGAGCTACCCAAACACGACTCACGACGCGTCTTCATTCTGTAAACATCCCCCAGGCTGTGACTAAGCCATGTCTCCCCAATATCCTTTCTTCCAGGAATGCTAGTTCTGCAAGGTTCGCAGGAGTGCTTCTGTGAAGTTTGGAATGTAGGACACGAGGTACTGGCGGAAGTAAAGCTATTAGGAAGGGTCATGAGTCGTGCTTGGGTAGCTCAGATGATACAGCACTTGCCCGCGAAAGGAAAAAGTTCGAAGTTCGAGTCTCGGTCTGGCACACAGTTTTAATCTACCAGGAAGTTTCATATCCGCTGCAGAGTGAAAATCTCATTCTGAAGGCATCACGTTTGCTATGCTGCCTAAGGGTGTAAACACCTAACCGAACGAAGTCTAGAAGCAGCTTGTATTAAACACGCGTTACCTTGTGATCCGTCCGCAACATAGGGCGCGCGAAACACGAGTAAACACGGGATCTGTCGACAATGTGTTTATTTATGTAGCCAGCTAAAAAATTGTTGTGTTACATATTCCACAGGGTGTTCGGAGATTCCAGTTACAAACTTGTAGGACTTGCAGAGGCCAGTGAGTATATACTATTTTGTATAGAAATTCATGTCGAGAAACATACCGTTTCCGTGCTGCAGCAGTCTGAAAACATGTTCTCGAAGCCATTGCGCAAGTGTGGCGAAAAGGGTATGCGATGGAAACGGCGTTGTGGAGAACGATCTTGATAAAGGCGACAAGGAACTCTTCCATTACCGTGAATTTCATGATTCAGAAGGATCATGTCAGTGTATTCTGCAAACATGTAACCACCCATGTTGCTCTAACACTCACAGACACGTAGGTGAGGCTCGAATCAGGTGAGACAGTAGGTCAGACATCAAATGACGTCAGCCAATCCGACGTAAGCAGTCGTCACCAAGACTATCCCGTTGTAAACCTACCTAGCACAGATGTTTTTCAACGGCTGTAGCACGAAAACGGTATGTTTCCGAACCTGGGTTCCTATTATTAATATGGTGAAGTTACTCTAGTCTATAAGTCCTAGAAGCTTGTAACGGTAACTTCGGAACATCATATATAATATTGTTCAGGAATGTCATGTGCTTCCAAATTTATTTTGATAAGACCCACTGAACTTATCTAGAGAAGAGCACGTCAATAGAAGGAGACTCTGAATTACCGAGTGAGAATATGTCTAGAGACATGAGAAAATATCGCTGTTGCAAAAATTGCAAGTAAGGAAGTCCGTTCGGTTTAATGAGAGCTCAAATTTTTTTTGTTTATTGTTATTTTAATCACCTTATACAAAGGCGGGCTGTCAGCAGCATAATACGCTGCTCTTCAGCCGCGAGTGGCACAATGAATATGACATATAGGTGGTACAGATAATACAATAAAAACGTCGGGCAAAAACTGTAGACACGAAACACAATAAACATGAAGCCGTTCACGCTGGACGAGAAAAAACACTAACACTCGTTGACACGGCGCACAAAACACGGACGATTGCGATGGCACAGGTGAACAGTGGTGGCGTGACTGCGAAAAGAACACTAAACACAAAACGAAGGCACACACACGAGACACTGATGGCGATGGTCTCCGGCGCACGAATGTCCACTGAGCGTGTACGAGTCCGGGGACCTGCCAAGAGAGGAGGAGGGGGGCTGGGAGAGGGAGCAGGAAGAGCAGAGATGCCACGGGCAGGGGAGATAGGGGGGAGGGAGGAAGGGGAAGCCCGGGGGAAGAGGGGTGGAGGAAGGGGGGGAAGGAGAGAGAAGGGAGGGAGGGTGCCCAAAGGAAAAGACACACGACGTGGGAGGGGAGGATCAAAGTTGATAGGAGGGGTAGATGGAGGGGAGGAGAACATCATCAGGGAGGGGGAGCTGGCGGAAGCCACCTTGGGAGAGGGTAAGGTGGGTGGAGAGATGGAGACCGGGTGGGACGTGGGAATACAGGCGCGGCAGCGGGCGGGGGTGGGAGAGGATGGGCGAGACAAGCGGGTGAGGAGGATCGAGTTTATGGGAGGTGTACAGGATCCGTATCCTTTCAAGGAAAAAGAGGAGGTGGGGGAACGGAATGAGGTCGTACAGGATCCGAATGGGGTAGGGGAGACGGATGCGATAGGGGAAGCAGAGAGCATGGCGTTCAAGGATTTAAAGGGATTTATAAAAGGTAGGGGGGGGGCAGAGATCCAGGCCGGATGGGCATAACAAAGGATAGGGCGGATGAGGGATTTATAGGTGTGGAGGATGGTAGAGGGGTCCAGACCCCATGTATGGCCGGAAAGGTGCTTGAGGAGACGGAGTCGGGAGCATGCCTTGGCTTGGATTATCCGGAGATGGGGGGTCCAGGAGAGGCGACGGTCGAGGGTGACGCCAAGGTACTTGAGGGTGAGGGTGAGGGCGAGAGGACGGCCATAGATGGTGAGATAGAAATCAAGGAGGCGGAGGGAATGGGTGGTATTGCCTATAATGATCGCCTGGGTTTTGGAGTGATTGACCTTGAGCAACCACTGGTTGCACCAAGTGGTAAACCAGTCAAGATGGGATTGGAGAAAGTGTTGGGAACGCTGCAGGGTGGGGGCGAGGGCAAGGAAGGCGGTGTCATCGGCGTACTGGAGAAGGTGGACGGGGGGTGACGGCGGTGGCACGTCCGCCGTATACAGAAGGTACAGAAGGGGGGAGAGGACGGAGCCTTGGGGCACACCGGCGGAGGGAAAAAAGGTGCAGGAATCCGTGTTATGGATGATGACGTAGGAAGGACGGTGGGAGAGAAAGGAGCCGATCAGACGGACGTAGTTAATGGGAAGAGCGAAGGTTTGGAGCTTGAAGAGGAGACCGGAATGCCATACGCGGTCATAGGCACGTTCGAGGTCAAGGGAGAGGAAGATTGCAAAGCGACGGGAATTCAGCTGCTCGGAAAGGAGATGAGTGAGGTGAAGGAGAAGGTCATCAGAAGAGAAGGATGGCCTAAAGCCACACTGTGTAATGGGAAGGACGCGGTGCTGGCGGAGATGCTGGTGGATGCATCAGGTGGGGATGGATTCCAGGACCTTGCTGAAGACTGAGGTCAGGCTGATGGGACAGTAGGAGGAGACGGCGGTTTACCAGGTTTAAGGAACATCAGGATACGGGAGGTTTTCCACAGGTAGGGGTAGTAACCAGTGGACAGGACTACATTGTAGAGCCTTGCCAGGGTGGAGAGGAAAGAGAGAGAAGCTTCACAAAGGTTGCGGTAGGTGACACGATCGTGACCAGGAGCGGTGTTGCGTTTTGTGCGGAGTGTAGCAATGAGATCCTGTGTAGTGATAGGGGCATTGAGTTCCGTGTGTGCAATGTTGTCCAAGTACTGGAAACCAGGTGCGAGGGGAGGGACAGAGGTGTCAGTTTGATCACGGACATCCGGGAAGAGGGAGTAATCGAACTGGGGATCATCGGGGATGGAAAAGATATCGGAGAGGTAGGATGCAAAGTGATTGGCCTTACTGAGGGTGTCAGGGAAGGGGTGATCATCATGGAGAAGAGGATAGTAGGGGGAGGGTTTAGTTCCGGTAAGGCGATGGAAGGCTGACCAGAACTTGGACGAGTTAATAGGTAGGGTAGCATTTAAACGGGTGCATGTCTGTCGCCAGTCCCGGCGTTTCTTAGCTGCGAGCAAATTTCGAATGTGTCGCTGGAGTTGCTGGTGGCATCGTAGTGTGTCCGGGTCATGCGTGTGGAGGAGGAGGATGGCCTATGGGGGTAAGGTAGGACGGTGGGGGTGGATGGCGACAGTAGAGACATGGGCCTCCATGGCCTCAGACAAGGTCTGCTGGAGAAAGGAGGTGGCATGGGTAACACCGTCAGGGTGGAGAGGGTATCCCGGTAGGCATTCCAGTTGGCTTGGGAATAGTCATGGACGTACTTTGGGGGAGGGTCAGTACGAGGGTCAGGGCGGGGGCGACGACCCTCTGAAACGGTGAGGAAGACAGGGAGATGGTAGCTACCAATAGGCTCCAGGACATCCACCATTATGCGGCCAAGGAGGTTAGGGGAGGAAAGGATAACATCAGGAGTGGAGTTGGATTTGGGACGGGTGTGCTGGGGAAATGGGGATGAGGTCACCTCGAAGGGAGGAGAGGAACCGATGCCACCGCCGTAACTGGGCGGTGGAATGACTATGGATGTTGAGGTCAGCGGCAATCACGTAGGAGGAGAAGGTACGGTCAATGTGGGAGAGGAAGTCGAATTGAATAGGGGCGTTAGGGCGGACATAGATGGTGGCGCAGGTGACGGTAAGGCCAAGGAAGAAGAGACTAAGGATCAGGTGTTCAATGGGGTCGGGAAGGAGAGGTTGGAGCCGAACTGGGATCTGGCGGTGGTGACCAATGGCAACTCCGTCACGCGCAATTGGGAGGCATTATCGGAGCGGTGAAGGAGGTAGGGTGAAGTGTGGATGCTGTGGTGGGGTTGGAGGAAGGTTTCATTGAGGAGGAAGGCATCCACGCGGTGGGTAGCAAGGGTGTGCAGGAAGAGGTTCTTGTTGGCGGGAAGGGAGTGGATGTTGTTGAAAAGGATACGGTGCTGTTGCGCCATGACAGGGATTTAGAATGGGTGTCAAGACGGGAGAAGGTGAAATGGGCCTGGTTGTGAGAGTAGGTGGCATACATTTTTAGGTGGAAAATGGAACGGGCAGCGGGGGATATCTGTTGGAGGGTGTGGGGGCGCCGGAATGGGTGAACATTTTGGAGGACGATGGTGAGGAATCTGATGCTGTCCTCAGCGGTAGGGGGTGGGAATGGAATTGCCAGGAGGGGTAGAGGTGTCCAGAGGGCGGACAGGAATGGTGAGTTCAGGAGTGGTAGGAGGGGGTCGGGCCTTACATTTCTGGGACTAAGTAGGATGAGAGAGGTTACAGGTATTACAGGAGGGGGGGGGGACTGGAGATTGGGGCACTGCTGTAAGAATTGGGCTTGCTTACAGTGCGGGCAGGTGGGGGCCTCGCGGCACTCAGTTGTCGGGCGTGCATTATACCGCAAGCACCTCTGGCAGCAGAGGGGCTGAGGAGGGGAACGGGAAGGGTCAACTTGGTAGTGTTGGTGAAACAGAAGGGCACCCTCCTTCAGGAGACGGTCTATGGAGGGGGCGTGTTTGGAAAAGACCCGCATAAGGCGGGTGGGGCCGGCTGAGTTATGGATGCGGCGAACTGCACGCACCTCCAGATGGGAATGGGCCTTGAGCTCCGCCAACACCTCCTCCTCCGTGATCATCGGACTAAGCCGAGTGATCACGGCAGTAAGGGTCGGTGGGCGACGCGGGGGTTTGGGTTGACGAATCTGCGGCCCTCGCCTCGGGATGCCACCAGCATGTGTTGGAAGCCAGGACGATTGCCTGCGGTTGCGAGCCGTGGAGGGCCCGCCACTGGCTGGCTAGCTATGGACACCATGTCGGCCTCAGGGGGTCGAACAAATGACCTGCCGTGGACTGGAATGTTGGCACCTCATCTGCTGCTGTGTGTATCCAGTGGTGTGACATGTCCAGGAGAGCTGCCACACTTGAATGAATCTCATTAGAAAATGGCACCTATTTATACTCGGCTGTGCGCCTCTACTTTGCAAATGCCCTGCTTTGCATCATGTACGCATAATACTTAGGTTGGCCAGTGGCCCCCTTCTACCTGCGACTTGCGCCATGCAAACTGTTGTGTGTGTGCGCCTTCTCCAGTAGTTCTACGCCCCTGTGGCCTCTATTTGCCTTCGCAACTGCCGGTATGCGTAACTCACTGCAATCCGGCCTACACTTGGCTGTAACTTGTGCTCAGAATACCACACAAAACTAACTTTCCCAATCCTAAAATGGTGGTGCCGCTACAATTGTTTTATCACAACTTTTTCATTTGTTTTGCACTCTCAATTTACTAATCACGTGACACCCTAGACGCTACTACTCGACACCGCAGGGTGTCGACGTACCCAGTCTGGAAAGCTGTGGTTTAGTTGGGAAGCCTGTGTATTGGCTGTAATTCCTCGAGCGCAAGCTTGGATTGTACAAGGATGGATAAAGAACTAACAGGGTATTTTCTTGCAATGGTTTAGAAAAACTTCTGCATGAGAATTTTAAATCTGGGTGGCAGCACACAGTTTGAATCCCGCCAACACAAAACGCAAGTCCAGTTCCTTAACCGGTTGGCTGCCTCACTCGTCGAAGTGGTGCAAGTATTTCTATTTGGGAAACCACTCTGCCCACAGTCATTTTACTCAGAGCTGTGCTTTACCACAGCTATGGTTTGGTAGTTTCGGTACAGCACGTATATGACATAGTAAATGGGAGGGTTACCAATAGCACAGGTAGCATTAGTAGGGAAAGAAACATAAATGAATGTGAAAGAGAGGAACTGGAAACCGATAACTTCTCTTTGTTTCTTTTGCACATAATTAGAACTGCACATCATTCAGTGTTAGTCCCCTGCGTATTTTACATCATGACAAAATATAAATTGCATTTTCTTACTAATAAAAAGTAGTCGTTCACGTAACTCTCAGCTTTTATGTAATCAAAGCAATTACTTTTGATGCAATTAAGTTTCCATGCGCAAACATAAAAAATATATACACTGAAGCACAAAAGAAACTGGTCAAGGCATGTGCATCCAAATACAGAGATATGCAAACAGGCAAAATACGGCGCTGCGGTCGGCAACGCCTGTATAAGAATACAAGTGTATAGCGCAGTTGCTAGAACATTTACTGTTCCTAGAATGGCAGGTTATCAAGATTTAAGTGAGTCTGAACGTGATGTTACAGTCGGCGTACGAGTGATGGGACACAGCATCTCCCAGGTAGCGATAAAGTGGGGATTTTGCCGTACGACCATTTCACGAGTGTACCGTGAATATTAGGAATCTGATTAAACATCAAATCTCCGACGTCGCGGTGGCTGGAAAAATATCCTGCAAGAATGGAAGCAAAGACTACTGAAGAGATACGTTCAACCTGACAGAAGTGCAACCCTTCAGCAAATTTCTGCAGATGTCAGTGTAGGGTCATTAACAAGTGTCAGCGTGCTAATCATTCAACGAAGCACTATCGATAAGGGCTTCCAGAGCTGAAGGCCCATTCACGTACCCTTGATGACTGCACGACACAAAGCTTTACGCCTCACCTGGACTCATCAACACCGATATTGGTGGTCGGGCGAGTGTTATTTCAAATTGTATCGAGTCTTATTTCAAACTGTATCGAGCAGATGGACGTTTACGGGTATGGAGACAACCTAATGAATCGATGGAGCCTGCATGGCGGCAGGGACTATTCAAGCTGATGGAGGCTCTGCAATGGTGTGGGGCGTGTGCAGTTGGAGTGATATAGGATCCTTAATACGTCCAGATACGATTCTGACAGGTGACACGCTCAGGACAATGCAACACCCCACACGTCCTTAATTGCTACTTATTGGTTCACGGAACACTCTACTGAGTTTAAACACTTCTGCTGGTCACGAAACTCCCAAGACATTAACATTATTGAGCATATCTGGGATGCCTCACAACGTGCTGTTAAGAATAGGTCTCCACCCCCTCGTCCTCTTACGGATTTATGGACAGCCCTGCAAGATTAATGCTGTCAGTTCCCTCCAGCACTACTTCAGACATTAGTCGAGTCCATGCCACGTCGTGTTGCGGCACCTCTCTGTGCCCGTGGGGACCCTACATGATATTAGGCAGGTGTACCAGTTTCTTTGTCTCTTCAGTGTATAATCATTTATGTGATCGCTCTAATCTTGTTGATACCAGTGCCTACCAATTTTAATTGTATATTACAGCACTGAGGATAGTCACTAAGTGACCGAAAATCGATTTTGCGGATAATAAAACAAAAAAATACGACCAATGCTGTTTCTCCTTCCAATTATATCCATTATCTGGTCGTGGTGCACTGAACACTCGATGGAGTCGCCAATCAAAATAATTATTGTTGTTATTTTGTACTCAAAAGAACGTACATCATCATGATCAAAGGAAAGATTTTCCTGTTATCACTGATGAATAACAAATATGTTTTACATAAGTTCGACGAAGTGTTGAAGCGCTGTTTTGCGGATCTTTCTTTTACCTTTTCATTGAGGAAATTGCGTCTTCTAGTGCTATATGACAAACCTGTTTCGTTTCCTCTATTTTTACTACAATGTCCCTCTGTATCATGTTACAATTCAACAATTTTCGAATAAAACCTTAATTAAATACCAAAAGTTTCAATTTTGCTATAAGTAGTCTTTACTTTTAAGTAGTCTGGCACTCGTGGTCTCGCGGTTGCGTTCTCGCTTCCCGATCACGGAGTCCCAGGTTCTATTCCCGGTGGGGTCAGGAATTTTGACTTGCCCCAAGATGACTGGGCGTTGTTGTGTCGTCTTCGTCATCATCATTCATCCCAATTACGGTTGGAGGAAGGCAACGGCAAACCACCTCAATTGGGACCTTGCCTAGTTCGGCAGTGCGGGCCTCACGCATCGTTCCCCAACACTCTGTCAAGAAGCATGGGAATTCATTTCCATTGCTAAGTAACAGACGGGAGAATAATTATCCATAGGTTACCCTTTCCTTTATATATCCTCACTCAGTTTCTAAACGGTTCACTACTTCCAGTTTGTAGACGAATCTGGTAGACACTCATTGCATTCGTAAAGAAGGAGATCATTATCAGGTAACGCCTGATAGGTATGCATCACACCTAACGTATGGGTAACAGGGGTACGACCTTAAGGGGACATTGTATGTCCTATGCTGCCAATGTTATATTATCGAATTTTGTGACCCATTGCCTTGGAAATTTAAGACACCAACTTACAATTTTCGATAATTATTGAACGCACCTTTCTAGATACACTGAACTAGAATTATTACTAAAAGTGTATTGTGGGGCATGTTATCTTTTTTTTTTTTTTTCAAACGCTCAATTTGTTGACAGTATTTTGTAAATGAACGAACATAAAAACAGAACAACTCGGGATATTTTAATTATTCTAGTTCCATATCCCACACTTGGCATGCCGTGAAAATTTCATGTCTCTACCATCAGCACATTTTAGGAAAACAGGTCATTCATTGCCAAAAATGTACTTCAGATATATTGAGGTTTAAAACTTTTTTATTACAAATTCTCATACAGACTTACAAACCTGCGTCTTTTATGCCTTAGAATTGCCCTGGCCCATAGTCTGTATCTTCTCCAGTGTCACAACAGCCCAGTGCTTGCCTCCTTTTCCTTCTTGTGTCTTTTGTCATTTGCTGAGCAGCTAACTCTGTTTCACGTACACGAAGCTCATCCAGTTCCCACTGTCCTTTAGATGCGTTCTGTCCAAGTCTTACCCCTAACTTCTCCAGCACCATAAGTCTATCATAGTTACCACCATTAAAAGTTGTTACAGCATCAGACACTGCTAACATTAGTGTCATCAGGCCAACAAATACATTTTTAGGCCTACGGTACCACACAACATTATTGAAGGACTCATTCACATTCTGGATCTTCCCATGTAAACACTTCTTTAGTAGCTCAGGATTTGCCAAATCTCTGTAAATATGAGTGATTGCCATAATATCATTACTTTTACCACTGTCACCCATTTCTAAAGTTACTTTTCTTTCCGATGTACTAGGGGACGTGGTCACTTCAGAAACATTATTGTGGTTTCCATCACTGCTTAGAGTCCGCCGCTCGTGGTCTCGCGGTAGCGTTCTCGCTTCCTGAGCACGGGGTCCCGGGTTCGATTCCCGGCGGGGTCAGGGATTTTCACCTGCCTCGAGATGACTGGGTGTTTGTGTTGTCCTCATCATTTCATCATCATCCAGGAAAGTGGCGAAATTGGACTGAGCAAAGATTGGGTAATTGTACGGGCGCTGATAACCACGCAGTTGAGCGCCCCACAAACCAAACATCACCCTCATCACTGCTTAGACACATGTTTTCAAGTACTTCAGAAGAAAATGCAAGTCTCACATACCTGTTACCCGCAAATTTGCGTTTCTTGAAGTTACTTTTACGCTTATTCATTATATTTACGTATGAGAAGCAATAGAAATTAGCTTACTACAAAAATAGCCAATAATCACATTACTTTCAACGAAAACTAGTATCAGAAACAAAGGACTGATTCGTTTACTCGTAATGCCAACTTCCGAAAGTAGCAGTAGGCACAAAACAAAGCAATTCACAGCCTTCTAGACTGTGTAGTTCCCAAGATATGACTGCTCAACTATGGCAGTATATGCACAGCCGTGAAATTTGACAATCACACATCAACATTTAAAATATTATTTGAAGGTCTCACAATTGTCTGATTTTAATGTATTATATACCAAAAGTTTCAGGAAAGTCTAAAGTACATTATAAAGTGGAAAACAGAAAATTCAAAATGGTTCAAATGGTTCAAATGGCTCTGAGCACTATGCGACTTAACTTCTGAGGTCATCAGTCGCCTAGAACTTAGAACTAATTAAACCTAACTAACCTAAGGACATCACACACATCCATGCCTGAGACATGATTCGAACCTGCGACCGTATCGGTCACGCGGTTCCAGACTGAAGCGCCTTTAACCGCAAGGCCACACCGGCCGGCCGGTTCAAATTCCTGTCCAGCCACCCTGACTTAGGGTTTCCTTAGTTTCCCTACATTGATTATGTTGCATGTCCAAGTGGTTTCTTTTGAAACCGACCCTGCCTATATCCTCACCCTTCCCTTGTCTTACGTGCCCTCGAATTCCATTTAGAATAACCTTGTCGACCTCGACAGGCCGTTAAATTCTAATTTTCCGTCCTTTCTTTCCTTGACATGCTCCTGACAAGCTTAATAAAAAAAGAAGGCCTGAAAGATTCGTACAGATTTATCGTAGCTTATTTTCAGAATCTGAGTAACATTTTTCTCACTCTGAACAAACTTCGTGGTTTGTTGCATCTCGTACTGCATCGAATAATTAAGGTCTTACTCAAAATTCGTTATTTTGTTTAAAGCAAGCGACTCAAACGGATTCATCGTAAGTGCAGTTTAACAAACTTTTCTGTGTTCTGCACAACAGTAAAAAATAGGCGTGGATACCTCAGTTTGGTTTGCAACCTCATTGCAGCAAATAACAGGGTGGCTTTTCTAAGGAAGCTTTAACTTTCTCTTACGCAGACTTAAGTAGTAGAGATAATGCCTATTAACATATAGTCGTCGACGGGTCATTAAATTTTGGTGAAAGGAACCATGGAGGGTAAAAATCGTAGAGGGAGGCTAAGAGATGAATATAGTAAGCAGATTCAGAAGGATGAAGGTTGCAGTAGTTACTAGGAGATGAATAGGCTTGCACAGGACATAGTATCATGGAGAGCTGCATCAAATCAGTCTTTGGACTGAACACCACAACAACAACAACAATATTTATCGATACAATGACTTTGGGGTGAGAACGCAAAACTAAGCCATGATAAGCAAGTCGATTTCACGTTCATCATATTGACATTGCTGCGCCAAACTACAAATATAGCTGTGGTCTAACTTCTTGTGGTACAGTTAATATGTACGTTGTATATGTTTTTGCGTCTACCATTTATTTTTTGTGTTATGTAAACTAAATAACCTGCCTACTGAAATGAAAGTATGCAGCTGACGCTCCCTGTGAATGAACAAGTTAAAGTGTTCACACAAAAGAGTGCAGAAATCCCACGCGTTGTAACTTAGCAACTGTTACGATGCTAACTGCAGACAGTTTCTCGTACTGCTGTGGTTTGTGGCTGTCTTGCGCAGAGTAAAATTAGCGGAATATTTAGAACTCAACCGCATGCTAGTGGAAGAGATTCTCCATCTACCCTTCACGCCTATTATTCTAGCTGGCTTTTCCCAACGAGAACGAGGAAAACTACCTACGGTCTTTGAGGTCGGAATGAAAGAATGCTCTTCCGTTTTTGTTCGTATCGTTCCCGTACATTCCGTGAAGTTAAAATTAGACTAACAACAGCTCACACAAAAAAAAAAAAAAAAAAAAACAAGAAACTTAAATTCTTCTCAAGTTTATCGGTGAGTGGAACGCGAATAAACTTTAGTATGTGACGCAATAGAAAATATCTACTGTCACTACTTTGTAGTAATTTACAGGTTACAAATGTAGTTGATCGATTAGTTTACTGTTAGTGTGTTATGATTAAAGATTATGCGTACGGACCGCAACCAGCAATAAAGTTTAAGATTATTAGTCTTATGACAATTTGTTTTTGAATCATTTCCAGCCCCTAGTGTTCATCGTCAGACACCAAGACATGTAAGTCGCTTGAATATTGTCTATACTGCTGGTACTATTAACTAGATTACTGCTAATTTCTTGAGTTTTCAAGATCTTGATTAGGTCCAGAGTATTTAATGAATTTAATGAAGAACTGGTAACACAAGAAATTAAAGATAATTTAGTTAATAGTACGTGGGCGTGCTGAAAAGTAATGCCTACCAATTTTTATGTGGAAACTTAAATAATGAAACAAACGTTATTAATATTCTCCAACTCTACACTTCATGTCTACGTATTTCTTAGCACAGTCAGTCCGCAGCGCGTGATCTAGTAGCTAAAGTTGCTGCCTCTCGATCACTGGGTCCCGGGTTCGATTCCCTACCGGGTTGGGGATATTCTCTGCCCAGGGTCTGGATGTTTGTGTTGTCCTCATCATTTCATCATCATCATCATTCGGATTGGACTCTGTAAAAACAATTGAACTGTGTAAAACTTGGGACTTTGTACGGGCGCTGATGACCGCGCAGTTGGGCGCCCCACAAACCAAACATCATCATCATCATCATGATCAACATAATCATCCTGGCTACGAACACTTTTCCCCTATTGAGAGACCAGTTTGTTGACGGAGCCACAACCTCGCCTCTGCTTGCATCGCGCCATTATTATCAAAGCGAAGTCCTCAAAGATGTTCTTTAAGTTCTGGAAACAAATGAAAATCGGATGGGGCCAAGTCGGGACTGTGTCGAGGATATTCGATGACAGTGAACCCAGGGCATGTGATTGTCGCACAGGTCGCTCGTATGTGGTCCCTCATTAAGCTGAAAGAGAAGACGATCCATTAGTGGGCGAACTCTTCCAGTTCGAAACGCGTTTACAGCACATTTTTACTCATGCACCGACATAGCTACTTTAAACACCGCCATGTTACAGGCTACAATTCGCAACCCTCTGGCGGTGGAGGGTTGCAACTATATAGGCAAGAAGAATAATGATATAGAATGTTAATAACATTTGTTTTATTTGAAAATCTTTAAGGGTTGTCACACAAAAAATTCAGAGGCATTACTTTGCAGCATGCCCTTGTATTAGTAGCACAAATAATTTTTAAGTTACTTATATGCCCTCATTCCTGAGGCTGGGCACTAGTGGCTCGGAACGCGTCGCGCGTGAATTAACGTCATAAAATTAATAATTGTAAACATTATGATTGGTTGCGGTACACATACATGTACCCCTCATAACAGATCAGTTAGTATAGTCCGCTATATATGTCACGTGAGGTGCAGTGGTGGTTAAGGCATCGAACCCTCTTTTGGAATGAACTAGTTTTAGAGTATACAGTAAAATCATTTATAACAAGACTAAAATAACTTATGAGCCACATACATGAAAGAGTGACATTTGAAAGAAAACTGCACAGATTAATAATACAAGCGTGGTACCAGTTGATGAACTTTTGAATTTAGAACAGATGAGGTCTAACATTTCATGCCCAGTGTATAAAATAAACAGAAAGAAACCCTGAAGAGATTTTGATAAACAGAGTGTTTCCAGAACCAAACTTCCCTTGTATTGGAAATAGAAAGTTTACAGTCAGTGCAAATAGCCAGAACGTATGACCATTCGAAAACTGTCGGCTGCTCTGAGAACGTTGGAGTGATGAGTTTGGGAATTTCTAGCAGTGACAGGAAAAAGTGGAACAAAGAACACACTGGATGATAGACATGATGACGAGAGTAATCAACATAAAATGAAGGTGGACGGGGTGAGTAGAAAGGCGAATGAATGGTAAATTATCAAAGGTAATTGTTTCTTGTATTCGAAGAGATAAGAAAATACGGAAAAGCCTAGTTAACTAGTGCACACTTGTTTTTTGTAACGTGACCAACACGCTGATGCGCATCGCTGAAGGCTGTAACACATGGAATAGTTCGCATGAGGTTCCATCTGACAGCAGACGTCAAATTCCTGACGACGATAGAGAATTTAACTGAAAATGAGTGGGTGGTTTTGTAATGGATAATTTTGTAATTTGAGTATTATAGAATCAACTACTTCTTTTAACGTTTGGTATAGAATGTTATAGGACGAACTCTAACAAACAAAATGGGAAACAGCTGACGCTATTCTTCCTCTTAATCTTCATCTTGTAAGCAGCAATAATTAATTTAAAACTGTTAGCTGATGTCATCGTTTCGTAAGTATCATCATAAAACACAACGTGGCTATGGTATTAAAAACGTTGAATGTCGAACCCTTGGTCTACGAGATCGACGGTTACAGGACACATTTCCTGTACAAATCATGCAAAGTAACAGCACAGGCTAGCACAACTTAACGATACTATCATGTCGAAAAAGACGCGTACACATAGAAAATATCAATTTTTATGGAAATAAATCTCTATTCATACGCCTATATTATGCTATAGATATTTAGATAATATCAATAATTTTTCTCCATGACACGGACTTTCATAATACTATTTTCTATATTCGGTTAGTGGGTAGTGAGTGTTAAGTAGTCATTGTTTTTCACATATCCTGTCAAATAATCACCACAAAATGGATGGTTGAATAAGTATTTCTAGAATCTGATTAATGTACGACATATGACAAAGGGGATTAGAAACACTGTGTGACTCGTAACTCCATAAATGCCGATAATCATCAGAGACAAAAACAAAGAATTAGACAAATTCTGGAAAGAGCTACTTTGAAAGTGAGATTGTGTGGGAGCACTGGCGTCCGCAGAAAATTTTCCAAGAGGCGATAACATTGAAAACTTGTCAGTTTTGATTTAACTGGTTCGGCGTGTATGAAAATATGTTGCCCATCAAGAATTAAATTTGACAAGAAATACACAAAAGAAATGGTATCTCAAAAGACTGATAGTTATCTACTTAGTACTTTGTAGGTATACTACTTTAGTACATCTTTTTCTGCTATTGATATGAATACGGAAGCCACCTTTTTAATTCAATGATCTGAAATTCCATCCTCGTATGACTAAATCCATTGTATCCAAAGCGTTATGTAGTAAAGAAAGCAAATATTCACAAAATTAATTTATTTATACTCTCATGATGTTAGGCTGAAACTGAAAATTAAAACTCTGAAACAGGAAAAAAGGATAATCGTTAGAATTCTGCTATATAACTACAAAAATGTCATATTAATACCCCCATGTAGAGAAACAGAGAAAAATCTTTTGAAAAAGGATTATCCAACTTGCTTATTCAACTAAACATCATCAATATGGGCCATCTATAATCTTTTCTCGCTCATAAAAAAACTCGTCACTTCTCGTTACAGGATTTACACTGAAGAGCCAAAGAAACTGGAACACCAGTCTGATATCGTCTACGCACTCCGCGAGCACGCTGAAGTGCCGCAACACGAGATCGCATGGACTCGACTAATGTCTGAAGTAGTGCTGGAGAGAATTGACACCATGAATCCTGCAGGGCCATCCATAAATCCGTAAGAGAATGAGGGGGTGGAGATTTTTTCTTAACAGCACATTGCAAGGCATCCCAGATATGCTCAATAATGTTCATATGTCAAAGCCTGATGGCCAGCGGAAGTATTTAAACTCAGAAGCGTGTTCCTGGAGCAATTCAGAAGCAGTTCTGGACGTGTGGGATGACTGGTTGTCCTACTGGAATTGCCCAAGTCCGTCGGAATGCACAGTGAATGGAGGCAGGTTATCAGACAGGATGCTTACTTTCGTGTCACCTATGAGAGTCGTATCTAGACATATCAGGGGTCCCATATCACTCCGACTGCACTCGCCCCACTACATTACAGAGCCTCCACCAGCTTCGACAGTACTCTGCTGTCATGCAGGCTCCATGGGTTCATAAGGTTGTCTCCATACCCGTACATGTTCATCCGCTCGATACAATGAGAACTGAGACTCGTCCGACCAGACAACATGTTTCCAGTCATCAACAGCCCAATGTCGGTGTTGACGGGCCCAGATTAGGTGTAAAGCTTTGTGGCGTGCTGACATCAAGGGTACACGATTGGGTCTTCGGCTACGAAAGCCCATATCGATTATATTTTGTTGAATGGTTCGCACGCTGACACTTGTTGATGGCCCAACATTGAAATCTGCAGCAAGTTGAGGAAGGATTGCACTTTTATCACGTTGAACGATTCTCTTCAGTCGTCTTTAGTCCCATTCTTACAGGATCTTTTCCGGCCGTAGCGATGTCGGAGATTTGATGTTTTATCGGATTCCTAATATTCATGGTACACTCGTGAAATGGTCGCAAGGAAAAATCGCCACTTCATCGCTACCTCGGAGATGCTGTGTCCCATCGCTCGTACACCGACTATAACACCACATTAAAATTCACTTAAATCTTGATAAGCTGCCATGGTAGCAGCAGCAGCCGATCTAACAACTGCGCCAGATGCTGTGTCCCATCGCTCGTGCACCGACTGTAACACCACATTAAAACTCACTTAAATCTTGATAATCTGCCATGGTAGCAGCAGCAACCGATCTAACAACTGCGCCAGACACTTGCTGTCTTATATAGGCATTGCCGACCGCAACGCCGTATGCTGCCTGTTTACACATCGTTGCGTTTGAATACGAATACCTATACCAGTTTCTTTGGCGCTTCACTGTATTATTACACTACTGGCATCATTTCAATTTTTTAATTTCGAGTTGTACTGAAACTGAGCAACATGTGTTTTGAAAGCTACATTTATTTTGGTTGTTCAGGAAAAGCGTATCCCAGGGCTAAAATACGACCAGATGAATGTTGGAAACCTCTCAAATCCATCCTAAAATTAGCTAGTGCAATCAACGTTAAGCTTTCTAGGACTACGCAAAGCTAACCCTCGTCTCTCCAGTTCGTCACATTATTATGCAGCGTGCTAACTGCAATGCAGAATTCGTAGCCCTCTGACAGCATGTGGCGACGTATTGCGTCCATCGACCTTGGGAAGGCGTCAGTTCTGGAGAGCAAAGATTTTCGAAATTTTCCTTTCTTTTAGAGCAGGAGATAGTACTTTCATTTTTGCACTGATGTATTTGGGATTAAATACAAATGTACGCACATATATTTCAGCTACGTTTTGTCCCTCCGAGCGTACTACGAGAGCTCTGGTGTGTCAAACAGAATGCAGAATCAGCAGGACGTTGTGGGTCTTCTTTTTCCGCAGACAAATGGTAAACTGGTAAACTGCTGTCGTGATTCCGCTGTACATCAAGAGCAGGAGACGTCCTTCCGGAATTTGGGGACAGATGGCCGGCACTAATACTGCAGCAGTCTTTATGTGTTGGGAAAGAGCGACGGAATCCGGGCGCCAGGGTCCTAGACTGGCGGTTTTCTCAAGCTCGGCAACGGCTGGACGAGGAAGACAGAAGGCCCGAAGACATTAATTTGGCACCTCTAAAGACTGCTATTCATCTTGACCGGAGATCAGTGCCGATACCGCAACTGTACCAGGGAATCGGCATAATTTCCAGTGAACGTAGTGACAACTGAGAAAATCCAACATACGTATATACTAATTGCTAAAGCTACAATATACAGTATTTCGTCACGGTCAGAAATTTTAAACTGGCAATTTAGAGGAGTCGGAGGCAATGACTGCTAGAAAAAGGAGAGACTTTAGTAATAAAAAAACCTGTATGCAGATTACAGAAGGAGTAACTGCCCTCTCCTTCATTCCACCCTCTACCTCTCCATCCACCCACTCACCCTTGCTGACACCTATGGATGAGAGGACGGGTGGCACTCCACAGTCTATGTGGCAGATCAATTATTGGTTTTATGACAATTTGTCAGTGACAGACTTGTTTTTAGATTCGAGTACCCACCCGTGTTCACTTCTGTGAGCTGGAAAGCTGTGCAGAAGTGAAGAATTTGGTATTACATTTAGAGCGTCTGACAAGAGAATTCGCCCTCAGAAACCTACTATGGCAATAGCACTACTCATTTGTTTACTTCATTCATGAAACGCTTGACCTACAAAAATAATACAGGGTGATTCAAAAAGAATGCCACAACTTTCGGAATTTAAAACTCTGCAACGACAAAAGGCAGAGCTAAGCACTATCTGTCGGCGAATTAAGGGAGCTATAAAGTTTCGTTTAGTTGTACATTTGTTCGCTTGAGGCGCTGTTGACTAGGCGTCAGCGTCAGTTGATGCTAAGATGGCGACCGCTCAACAGAAAGCTTTTTGTGTCATTGAGTACGGCAGAAGTGAATCGACGACAGTTATTCAGCGTGCATTTCGAACGAAGTATGGTGTTAAACCTCCTGATAGGTGGTGTATTAAACGTTGGTATAAACAGTTTACAGAGAATGGGTGTTTGTGCAAAGGGAAAAGTTCTGGACGGCCGAGAACGAGTGATGAAAATGTAGCACGCATCCAGCAAGCATTTGTTCGCAGCCCAGGAAAATCGACTCGCAGAGCTAGCAGAGAGCTGCAAATTCCACAATCAACTGTATGGAGAGTCCTACGAAAAAGGTTAGTTATGAAACTTGAACGTCAACTACCCGAGGCGATGGATCGGCCGCCAGCCAGCCCGTGACAGAGCACTTCATCACTGGCCTCCAAGAAGCCCCTGCGGTTTTTTCTTATGGGGGTATGTTAAGGATATGGTGTTTCGGCCACCTCTCCCAGCCACCATTGATGACTTGAAACGAGAAATAACAGCAGCTATCCAAATTGTTACGCCTGATATGCTACAGAGAGTGTGGAACGAGTTGGAGTATCGGGTTGATATTGCTCGAGTGTCTGGAGGGGGCCATATTGAACATCTCTGAACTTGTTTTTGAGTGAAAAAAAACCTTTTTAAATACTCTTTGTAATGATGTATAACAGAAGGTTATATTATGTTTCTTTCATTAAATACACATTTTTAAAGTTGTGGTATTCTTTTTGAATCACCCTGAATTGACCGTCTGTTTGAAAGCTGCTCTTTTGGAAGCTTTGAACGGCTGTTCTAAGTACAGACAGTACACTTTTAATATCTGTATACAAAAGGCAATGTCCTCACTGACTCATCATCGCCCAGCCCACACCGCTAATGATAGAAACTTGAAATTTGGGGTCACTGTAGGCGTCCTCCAAGAAGGGATTTTTCGAAATTCCAATCCTAAGGGGGTGAAATAGGGGATGAAAGGCCTTTCGAAAGTATGTCGCTATTAAGGGAATTTTGAAGGTAAAACTACGAAAATGTATTTGGTTTTTCAGTCAGAAAACAAAAAATACGTGTTTGAGCATTTCTGGAAATTCAACCACAACGGGGGTAAAAAAGTGGGTGAAAGTTTTTTGAAAACATGTAATTACTAAAGGACTACTAAAGGATTTTGAAGGCTACATCTGTGTCAACTGGTATTTGACTTTGTAGCAATGCAAGGGGTACCAAAGTTGTTCTAAAAGTCAGTAAATTACTCAACGGACAGTATTTATCAGTACAGGTATCTCGTTCATTCCAAGCAAGTATCGATTCGTGACGTCATCGTCTAGATAGGAGTTGACTGTGATCTGAATCCGTTTTAGCAGACTAATAGTTTCTTTCAGGCGATAAAATTTTATTGTTTATGAAATACAAGCTATTCAAGTTTATTCAGAATGGGAAATGTTAATTAGTAATTTCAGACCATAAAGTATCTGTTTAATATAAAGCTGTTTTGAATTTTGTGTGCATGAGAAAAATGTGAATTTATGTGCAGCTTTTACTCTGAGACGAGTTATCACTTTTCAAAAGATGCGCGTGTACAGTTCGCTGACCTGCGCGATGATCTATTTTTTTTTTTTTGTGGTTTTTACCTGAATGGAGCCAAATCCAGTTTCATTCAGATTTTACGTGAGACAGACACATCATGTTATTACAAAAGAGTCTTTTGGCCCATTAGGGAAAACTGAAACCTGCGCGCTCGATTTGAAATACTTCACACGCTAGTGCGTGATCGAGCTGTAAAGTGAATGGCGTACAATATTTGCAAACGCGCTTGGACTTAATGCACGAAGTTGGAAATTAATTTTGTGACAACTGCTGATTTTGACAAAAATGAACCGAAAGTTTATTCGAAATATTGAGGTTCTAATTGCGACACATATAACCTTGTTGATCACATTGCTTCAACACTGTAATGCAGTATATTACTTCATTAGAACGATTTGCGACGTAGTAAGTCCCATTACACATACAAACTATTACACGAAATTTGCTGACCGCAGGAGAGTATGAGAGTGATTTTATTTCCAGAAATGCCAATAAACCGGCGGTTTCAAAAGTTAATTTACTAACTGTTGTGTAACTTCATTGATTGTCACGCGCCACTAGTGAACGTATTGTATAGTGTCTCTTCACAAGAGCAGCGCGGGATTAGCCGAGCGGGCTAAGGCGCTACAGTCATGGACTATGCGGCTGGTCCCGGAGGAGGGTCGAGACCTCCCGCGGGCATGGGTGTGTGTGTGTTTGTCCTTAGGATAATTTAGGTTAAGTAGTGTGTAAGCTTAGGCACTGATGACCTGAGCAGTTAAGTCCCATAAGATTTCACACACATTTGAACATTCCTCTTCACAAGAGATCTCAAGAAGCCGGGATAAACAAGAAACAAGAAGAAGACTAAAGAAGAGGCATCAGTATAGCTTCTTGGTTAGAAATTTAAATAAAAACATGTTTCAGTGTTTCTGGATATTCAACCCCTATGGAAGTGCAATGGAGGACAGGAATTACTTAGTAAAATACTTCTTTAAATTAAAAAAATTTGGAGCTAAATTTATGAAAATTGGTATTTCACTCCTAGTATTTGTTAGGGGGTGTAACTTGCTATGAAAATATCTCCACAAGTACGCAAGAGACATGATTAACGTAAACTTTGGATTCTTTGGAGTCCAGGTATCAGACTCGCTTTTTGGTCAAAAGTACACTGGAAAAGACCATGCATATGTGGCCTTAATTTTCTAGAAAATCTTAGAAGCTGTTGCAATTTGTGAAAAAGATTAAAACTCTATTAAATGAAAACAGAAATAAATCTCTGAAGGCCTTACAGTCTACCCGAACGAAACAGTGGGCGCTAAGCTAGTAGATAGATATTTTAGGAGGCAAGGTTGGAAAATGTACATTTATTTCTAGAGCCAAACGTATCATTAAGATTTCTTAACCATATTGATAAACTCGTAGCAGCGCTTCCTGAAGGTTTCACCACGACAGGCAAACAGCCGCTACAGCGCGGAAGCGCTGCGCTGTTAACAAATATAACTGAAAAGGCAGCACACGTAATTGTGGTTTGGAGGGGAGTCTTGGTGCTCGGTTACTGTTTGAGCTAGAACATGCAGTTTTTGGTTCAACCTAGACCAGTGACCATCGGTATAGTCGTTCGAAAATCAGTCTTCTTGCAGCTACGTTACACCATATTACGCAAGGTTTGAACGACGAACCAGAGCTAGCGCCAAGACAAATTGTCTGAATCGATTTCATTTCTTTTGCAATAGATTTTACCTAGGCTAAAATTAATGCTCAGTTAGTGGTACCATTTGTATGAGCGCAGTTCGGTTTTTACTTGCAAAAACAGTAACCATCGTTTGGATTTTACGTGCAAAAACAGCCATCCTTAAATAACTCCAGACTAGAGTTACGCTGATGCTTCGATTTTTGTCCACCGGTGTGACGCCCTTCGTTTAAGATAAGTTTTAACCTTTTCAGTAAATCTCCCTTGGTTTGGATTTTACACGTAAGAAGCATGTTCTTCTGGGAGGTACAGTCGTGCTCAACAGTATCCGAACGACCTGAACTGCATTTCGCCTGATTCGCATACAACCCTCATACCGCAGCTGTCTAGCAGGTCCTCTAACCGCTCCTCGGTACAGTCGCTTGACTATTGGAAATGGTTCCAACAAATCACCACTAGAAAACACTGCTCTGTATCGCAATAACTCAAGATGTTAAGAATACCACGATATTACAAATATCAGGGAACACCATATCACAGATAAGACTCTCCTTAAGGCTTGTAAGCTCACATTTATTACAATAAATGACATACATGGAATGTAGATAGGTAATGCACGTAGTAAGTTCGTCGTATTCATGGTTTCCTCTTCAAAGTAACATACCGTACTTATTATTTAACACAAAATGACATTAAAAATTTAAGTTTTTCACGAGCTGCTGGTTGAGAATATGTATGAACTTCAAATGACACGACGAACCGTCTCGTTATGCATATGGATTCAAACCCAGGTCATGCAGAATAACCACAGATTTCGTGACTGACGGAAACTAACAGTCATTCCTGGCGAGGCATACAGAGAGTGATATACCTCGATTTTAGACAGTATCAGTTAGGAAATATCAACTTTAAATTACATAACGTAAACATTTTTAACGGACGCGAATTCCTACCCAGCATCTATTGTCTCTGTTAACGAACTACGAGAGATGTTAAATATTGCTTCTTCACAAGTAACTTACTTGAAATGCCGTGAGGTAAAGCCTTGTGTTGGACAGGGATTCGAAACCAGAACCTAATCGGATTGTTATCGAAGCACAATCAACTGTGACTTATCGGAATTTCTCGGCAGTAGCAACATGTTTTAACTGAAATGACGAGACGAAACATTAATTTTTTCCTTCCCAGGACTCCAACCCGGCGCATATCGCTGTTACATTCTAGAGAAAGCGAACGTTAAATATGGGTTTGTTACACCAGCAGCGAGATGTGAGCATGTTTGAACTAGAAATAATATGACGAAGAGTTCAGTGCTGACTGGTAATCGAATCCCACACATAGCGATGTTGACTACACACAAAGAGACGTCAGGTACCAAATTTTCTCCACCAGCAGCTCAGAATAACATCCTTGAACTTACAGTTATCTCGCAAATAGTTCTGTGTCTCACTGGGAGTCAAAAATGTCAGATATCGTTAGTGTTGACAACGAATGAAAACACATTAAAAATCAAATTTATTATCCACCAGCAGATAGGTGTTCTCATGCTAGAGCTTGATAATACATAATGAAAACTTTAGTGCCGGGCCAGGATTCGAACCCATTCACGCGCAATATGAAGAGATGTTGAGTAATCTGCAGTTTTGAACAAACAACAAATTATAGTCGAGCTGTATTGTCACGAACGGATCAAATTCCGCGTTAAGGGCGGTCTGAGTTGCATTCCCAGTTCAGAACCAATTTTATCGACATACAGAAGGTCAAACAAAAGATGGAATAAGTGTCCTGTGACCCTACATAGCGTTTGTTTTGTCAATAGAAATAAATAACTAGTATAAGAAAGGTTACTGGTGATAGAGTTCATACATATCGCCACTCCTGACTTTATTGTGGTTCAACCTAATGTCTACTTGGTAGAGAAGGAATATCATGTTTAATGTCAATTTCAGATCACAATGCTATTATACCATCTTCATAGAATAGAAACTATTTCTCCCTATAAAAAAAATTATCGGCAGAAGTTGGAATCGAACACAGACCAGGAGCATACGAATCTAGCAGGAATCCAAGAGACCACCAAATCCTCTACCCTGTAGCTAATTTTTCTATTGTATTTGAAATACATTTCAGTTTTCTCTCTCGGTCTCTTTTTCTCTCTTTTTCTTTTTAGTTTTCTTTTAATTTTTGAGGGAAGCATCAAGAAGTTCGATAAATAAGCAAGTAGGCATATAATCTATTTACAGTTATTTTCATCGGGTTATGTAACACAAAATACACCTTTTAAATGTATTATTGCGTAATTCCAATTATTGATAGTCTGTTCATGAGCTTGCGCGCATTGAGTGGTTTGAAACCTATCACAGAAGCAAGGAAAGCTCAAATATTTCTTGCACCATGCGCAACACACATACGAAATCTCGCTGCACTGACGTATTGTCTGATATATTGCTCGGAAAACATATCTGATTCTTGTTGCCAAAATCAGCTCTATCAGATATCAATGTGGATGCGTACCAAGTGTATAAAAGTATATCTTGAAATACACAGAAAGGCGCAGAGGGATATTCGACTGAAACATAGCCATGAACGAGATTGTAACTGGGGTCGACAGCATCGTCGTCTACCTCCTTGACAACTCGAAAGGTGACAGTGCTCGGCCGGTTACTTACGTTTACTGGTGTCAAAGCTACATCATGAAAACACAAAAATGTTAATAACCTGAAGATCATTAACTTTGGAACCCATAGTAAAGTAAAGCAGTCATCAGTTAGAAGATTGGTTTGAACACCACAGTGCTTTAATAGGCACGGTCCTGTTGGAGATGGTATGCCGTTCCTTTCCTCCGACCTTTGAGTTGGTTTAAATGGCTCTGAGCACTATGGGACTTAACATCTATGGTTGTCAGTCCCCTAGAACTTAGAAGTACTTAAACCTAACTAACCTAAGGACAGCACACAACACCCAGTCATCACGAGGCAGAGAAAATCCCTGACCCCGCCGGGAATCGAACCCGGGAACCCGGGCGTGGGAAGCGAGAGTGCTACCGCACGACCACGAGCTGCGGACGACCTTTGAGTTGACTTAGCTATCCAGTTAATAGGGGAAACTACAGTTTAATGTGGCTTTCGGACCACAGTGGAACTCGGCATTGCCGGCCAGTGTGGCCGAGCAGTTCTAGGCGCTTCAGTCTGGAACCGTGAGACCGCTACGGTCGCAGATTCGAATCCTGCCTGGGGCATGGATGTGTATGATGTCCTCAGGGTAGTTAGGTTTAAGTAGTTCTAAGTTCTACGGGACTGATGACCTCAGAAGTTAAGTCCCATAGTGCTCAGAGCCATTTGAACCATTTGAACCAACTCGGCATTTTTCACGTCAACAAACATTGCCTGAGGGGAAATAAGTGTAAAATGGGAGATAAAATTCGTGGGATTGGCTAGGGATCGAACCCGAGACCTTCGTACTCGTAGTATTGCTATTTATCACTTTGCCGCCATGTAGCATCCACCGTGTCTTCTGCTTGGTATTAAAACTAAGGTTCTCTTGTTCGTGCCTAAGTTGGCATTTGCGTGTCCCTACACCAAAGTAAAGAGAACTGAATTGAATGTAGTGCCTTCAAGTTGGCATAAACAGAAAAGGAGGAAAATTAAACAACATAAATGGTCTCTCTTTGATGCCTCAGTCTTCATTGCCATTATGCGTGTCATGAGAAAAAACGTACACTGGAAGGTCATGTTGTTTTATTTAAATGATTACAAAATCGCGTAAAACGAACAGTGAGGTTGTGAGTAAAAGCACATCACTGTTGTCAGTATGATGTTGCACTGCCCAGGGCCTGTAATGATAATGGGCCCGTTTAGATCAGGCATATTGCACACAGAAGTGGAAGGGAGAGCACTACTATTCTACAATCCGTATGTATTGCATACACACAGAAATTACTGTTACAGTGTACTTATGGAGCCCAATGGGGTAATTGCGTATTAGGTTACTTAAACTGGTGTCACTCTGAGCTATAATTCATGGTCAGCGACTAAGTGTAAGGTCAATGGGAAGGATGCGGGTTTTGCAACTGTGAAATACTTGACCACATTACAGAAGCGAATATTAAATTTGAACTAATATTGCGAAAATTTTGAACTTGGATAGCTTAGAATGAAAATCTTTCTGTTATTGCAAAGGAAAACAATTTATTTTCTAGAACATTCTCTGCCATACAAAGCTTGAAATAGGTCAAAAATGGTTCAAATGGCTCTGAGCACTATGTTGAAATAGGTCCCGTCGACCAAATCATATGGAAGAAGTGACAGCGACGTATAGCGGAAGGCAGTAAGATCCCTTGGCTTTTGGTTTGGCAGTATTCGACAGCCATTTCTAGGCGCAAGTAAATGAAGAAAGACAGCGCGTTTTTGTTATCAAGTGACGTCTTCATCAATTACTTTAGTTTTAATGTAATCTACGATTAATTGCTGATGTCTGATATTAACATGAAAAGAATTCCGTAGACAGGGAAAGAACCTGTTCTTGGGCAACTACTTCCATAATGACCAAAAACCATTAAATGATGTTCAAACACATGTGTTCCAGCAGCGGTATGAAGAAAATGATAGTAATAATGCCGGTAATAATCGAATTATCCGGTAATTTCACACTTCACAGTGGACTGTCTCGAACTAAGAACTTTGCTGAATTAGTGGAAATTTCAAATGGCTCCACATCGAGGCTATGATGCCTAGAAGAATCTTTACATCCTGCTGACATGAGAACAGTATACTCTCCGCGTCAGGATCTTGCTTCTACTTAACCATTTAATAGACTCGCATTTTTTCCACCGTGACTAATTTTGTAAGCTAAGCATATGATCCGTTACAGCACACTCCTGAGACTGGGAAATGTGGTCACAATGGTCTGGTGGAACGAACTATCACAGGTGCAGTGCGTGAGTTCAGGCATTTACATTTATGAGGCACAAACAGATTTACTTTACCTCTGGTAACCTCAAGAGAAAGATGTTATAATTCAGAATCCGCATTAAACATCACGTTCCTTCATTACCAACTGGGCAGAGCCGGTTTACGTTGGGAAATGACATAGGAGGAAGTCATGGTAAACAGAAATACTGCCGCCAGCGTAAACTTACTTACATTAGAAAGTTTTATTTTATTTGATGAACCGATAGCCATTTAAAGGAAGAGGGCTCTTATTTTACTTGTACTTGATTGGTCTAGAGACGTTGAAAAATTTGGTGCTGGACTGTGATTTGAATTCGTATCTCCTCTTTTGAGGATCTGAATCTCTCGGAACAGTATAGTTCAGTCATTTCGTTCCTTTTCCCAAGACTGCAATCTTCTCTAGGTCTCCTCCAAAGGTTAGAATGTGTGTCCGAATACTGATCCAGTACAAAAATATTCATAATTTCATTCCAAGCCCTTTCACGTGCACACCGGTCTGCTAGTGAAAATTAACATGCATTTATACTGTCTGTTCATGTGTTGCCAACATTCGCAATAGGTGTCGTTATTTCTGGTCAAACACACACACATCTTACTGTTGGTGAGTAACTAGTTGATACTTATGCTATATTCGTGGATGGTAATGATGAACGATAGGAGTGCGGTTCGATTGTCGCGCAGGCACAAAAAATTGCATCCTTATTTTAGATTCAAACACCTAGCAGCTGGTAAGAAAAACCGATACATAACATTTGATTTTACTTAGTTAACAATCCGATAACGTATTGGGTTCGAATCTCCGTCACAGAACTTCACATCATGCGCTTCATCTTTAAATGCATGCACACTTTGTTACTTCTGAATGGAGGCATGGCAGACATCTTTCATGGTTAGTTAACAGAGTCGAAAGGGTCTTGATAGGAGTCCCGGTTTATTACAAAAACTGTGGTCTTTTATTTTCAAGTTTAGATTTGGTTACTGATATTGGCGACAATTTCTATAATTCGTGACTCTTCATGGCTAGTCAGCAATATGATTAGATTAGATTAATATTTGTTCTATAGATCATGAATACGACATTTCGTAATGATGTGGAAGGTGTAATTTTAATGAAAGATTTCTTTACACACCATGATGCAACTTCTTTACAACAATTGTTTACTCTCTTTCTCTCATTCTTTTTTATGTTTATGTCTCTCTCTCTCTCTCTCTCTCTCTCTCTGTCTCTCTCTCTCTCTCTCTCTCTCTCTGTCTCTCTCTCTCTCTCTGTGTGTGAGAGAGAGACAGAGAGAGAGAGAGAGAGAGAGAGAGATATGAACACTGATTTTTATTTTTATTTGTTTGCTGTGCTCGACTATCGGCCAGGCACGAAAACGTCCATGAATGAGTTTCTTAGTTTTGAGAATACTTACGAAACAATTATAAAGACAGCTATGAGAGTTACTGATTTATGATGCTAAGTTTACAGTCAGTTCTGAGTGTTATTAGTAACTACGCTCCAGTCCCTAAACCAGGTTACAGAATTGCGAATCAGACGCATTACGTATTCCAGGCCGTGCCAGCCGTGTCTGAGACGTCAGTTATGGTCATTTTCCAGCCCTCTGTAGGAACACATCGGTTCGTCTTTGTCCCGCTGGTACTGTAACTGAGATTTGGCAACAAGGCAAGGTATGTTTGGCAACTCTATGATCGGCGAGTTACTTCCTGGTGTCCACGGAATTAAGCCTCAAAGTTCACTTGATTTTTCCTGTCATTTACATTGAATAATCTGAGTTATTATCGCTCGAGATGTAGCAAAAGTTTGTAAATTTACGGTTTTCAGCCTAGGAAAGTCGTTGTATGTGGAAATCGCAACTAATATTGTCCTTTGGATAGCGATTTACGAGTTCTAGTCACTATTGGCCTAGTAATAGTTCTTGGCTCCAGTCTCGCTGGCTGTGACGTTTTTATCCCTTCTATGAAAGAGCTACAAGCAGTCAGATCAAACATCGATAATGAAAACGCAAGAAAATACTTACGGCTCATAGTGCAATGGTGAAAAACTTACAATGCTGCACAACAGGTAATGCCTCTTTCCGTCGCTGACAATCAAATTTTGGGATTCTAGGAATACGTAACTTTATTTATGAAATGTTACAATTGCTTACCTCTTGAGTATGACACAGCATACCAATTAAACACAGATCCAATCGAAATCTAATTGAGTAGTATTTTACTAATTCGGTTCGACAGAGGCACGCTTCTGTACAGATACTCAGCTTTATTGAGACAGACTTTCGTCGTAAGGATATCGTGGATAGTTTTATTTCATTTCTTGTAATACAGTGCACAATTTTCGTAGGGTTCCTTTTAGTGTTGTTTAAACAATAGTAAACATTAGGGAGAAATTAATCATCAACGATATATGCGAATTCCATAATGTTATCTGTAACAGTCTTACAATGCACATGCAGTTTATTGATTACATGCATGTAGAAAACTTCTTCTGTGTTAAAGCTGTCAAACAAGGTTGAAGAAGAATAAAATGCCACTACCACACGACAGTTAATGTAGAAAATACTTTTATGACGTATTTTGGCACGATGCGCTCTCCCCACACATAATACAAAAGTTTCGAGATGCATCTGCTGCCTGCCCGTCTATTAAACCTGAAAAGAACAAAATGTCACAATAGTTGGCCCTTTTTCCACGTGCGGCTATTTTGGGTTGAGAAGTGAAAAGAATTATGTTCAAGGTTCCATTAGATTGATAACTTCAGTAGACAGCAGAACTGCGTTTTAAAAAATATAGCAGCGAATGTGTTTGAACTCGCGACGTTTTGCTTACGGTGCACTACACTTCCCGTTACACTACTAGCTGAACCATAGCTACAGCTGCTCCAGAAGTCAACAACAAATCCTCCAGAACTTCCGCATTCCACAGTGTTGTGAGATAATGCATAAGGCCGGATGTAGACTTCTGAGAGACAGACAGTTACAGCTTCTCATTTGCACTGCACGACGTTTTCAACAAACGGATAGCGCAATAGAATAGCTCAAGTGGAAAGGAACACTTCCTATTTAAATTCCTGCATCCTAACTGTTGGCAGTTCTGTGTAGGTGGCAGTTACGCGATTTTGTTTCGGTGATTACAAAATAGAGTCGAATGTACGCACTGGGTAGCCAAGGCAGCTAGTTCATGGCGATATGGTCAACTAAGTAAATGAATGTACTGCACATGCTCCAAACCACTGTAGGGAGACTGTGTGAGAACTCTCATCCAGTGTGACGCAACGGCGTTACAGTAGAAGAATGAGCAATAGGGTAGAGGATTTGGTGGTCTGTTGGATTGCTGACAGGTTCATATACTCGTGGACTGGGTTTGCTTCCAACTTCTGCCGATGACTTATGACAGGGAGAAAAAGATTCTATTCTCTTCTGGCTACGCCAAGTGAAGAAGGTATAATGGCATTGTGGTCTGAAATTGACATTAAACATGATATTCCTTCTCTACCAAGTAGACATTAGGTTGAACCACAATAAAGTCAGGAGTGGCGATATGTATGAACTCTATCACCAGTAACCTTTCTTATACTAGTTATTTATTTCTATTGACAAAACAAACGCTATGTAGGGTCACAGGACACTTATTCCATCTTTTGTTTGACCTTCTGTATGTCGATAAAATTGGTTCTGAACTGGGAATGCAACTCAGACCGCCCTTAACGCGGGATTTGGTCCGTTCGTGACAATACAGCTCGACTATAATTTGTTGTTTGTTCAAAACTGCAGATTCCTCAACATCTCCACATACTGCGCGTGAATGGGTTCGAATCCTGGCCCGGCAATAAAGTTTTCATTATGTATTATCAAGCTCTAGCATGAGAACACCTATCTGCTGGTGCATAATAATTTTGATTTTTGATGTGTTTTCATTCGTTGTCAACACTAACGATATCTGACATTTTTGACTCCCAGTGAGACACAGAACTATTTGCGAGATAACTGTAAGTTTAAGGATGTTATTCTGAGCTGCTGGTGGAGAAAATTTGGTACCTGACGTCTCTTTGTGTGTAGTCAACATCGCTATGTGTGGGATTCGATTACCAGTCAGCACTGAACTCTTCGTCATATTATTTCTAGTTCAAACATGCTCACATCTTGCTGCTGGTGTAACAAACCCATATTTAACGTTCGTTTTCTCTAGAGTGTAACAGCGATATGCGCCGGGTTGGAGTCCTGGGAAGGAAAAAATTAATGTTTCGTCTCGTCATTTCAGTTAAAACATGTTGCTACTGCCGAGAAATTCCGATAAGTCACAGTTGATTGTGCTTCGATAACAATCCGATTAGGTTCTGGTTTCGAATCCCTGTCCAACACAAGGCTTTACCTCACGGCATTTCAAGTAAGTTACTTGTGAAGAAGCAATATTTAACATCTCTCGTAGTTCGTTAACAGAGACAATAGATGCTGGGTAGGAATTCGCGTCCGTTAAAAATGTTTACGTTATGTAATTTAAAGTTGATATTTCCTAACTGATACTGTCTAAAATCGAGGTATATCACTCTCTGTATGCCTCGCCAGGAATGACTGTTAGTTTCCGTCAGTCACGAAATCTGTGGTTATTCTGCATGACCTGGGTTTGAATCCATATGCATAACGAGACGGTTCGTCGTGTCATTTGAAGTTCATACATATTCTCAACCAGCAGCTCGTGAAAAACTTAAATTTTTAATGTCATTTTGTGTTAAATAATAAGTACGGTATGTTACTTTGAAGAGGAAACCATGAATACGACGAACTTACTACGTGCATTACCTATCTGACGTAATAATGAGACAGGTAACATTCCATGTATGTCATTTATTGTAATAAATGTGAGCTTACAAGCCTTAAGGAGAGTCTTATCTGTGATATGGTGTTCCCTGATATTTGTAATATCGTGGTATTCTTAACATCTTGAGTTATTGCGATACAGAGCAGTGTTTTCTAGTGGTGATTTGTTGGAACCATTTCCAATAGTCAAGCGACTGTACCGAGGAGCGATTAGAGGACCTGCTAGACAGCTGCGGTATGAGGGTTGAATGCGAATCAGGCGAAATGCAGTTCAGGTCGTTCGGATACTGTTGAGCACGACTGTACATTAAGCGCGCCAGTTCTATACCTCAAACTTGTACGAATCGGTTCAAACTTTGAAAGAAGGTAGATAAATGGATGAAATTCTTTTCATACAGTAATATTTATGCGTTGTTGAGATACGATGGTTTAAATACGAGCTAAATGTAGCATGTGAAATTCGTTCCTAGGTGGAATTAATGTGTGTAAACGGTTTGAAGCGAATCAAATAAACAATAAAAATGCATTGTTGTGATAAAATTGGAAACTCACTTTCAAGAATCTAGATTCATTCCGATTTCATATGCAAAAAATTTTTACGAGATTTTTATGCGCACCAACTTTCAAACTTGTTGCATCGGTTCTAAGTTTGTAAGAAGGTGGAAAAGCACATGTAATGAGTGGTCTTCCTGTCGTTTTGCGAAAGCTTTATGTCTTGCCATCTTATACGAGCAAGTAACAAGGTTCGAAAGACAATTAAAAAACCTAACCCGGATCAGTCGTCGTCCGAACCTACAGAAATTACAACGGTGCCAAGTTATAGTGAGCTAATGAAAAAAACAGTGGTAGAGTACATCTGGGGACCAGAATAAAAAATGCTCCTATCGTAACACAAAAAAGGCGAGTATGACCTCGATAGAGTTAGGGATGCAAAAGAAGGGAACTAGCTTTTCGATTTGTCTGACAGCTTCAAAGACATTTAAATCGAAACATATTGATATATTCGTGCTATTTTACGAATTAACCCTACTTCTTCTGCGCAGTGAGCTCCTTTGAACCCACCCCCTGTTACATGTGTGGCGATCGGTGTAAGAAAAAAATAGACACTAATTTATTGGCTTCTAGAGCAGTGATTCCCATTCTGGGGGTCATTACCCACTGAGGGGTGAAAAGTAATTTTCTGAAGGGTAAAACAAAAAGGTCCTATTGTGTTTCCGCCGCAAAACTAAACTATTTTTAAGAGATCATTACTGGTATCAAATCTCCTAACACTGAAAGAAGTATTCCAAAAGTTACCAATAATTACTTTTTTTAATACAAACATTAGTGCCTAACGCAATGTGGTGGAGGCTACAGCTTGTGAGAGAATGTAGAAATATTAGTTCCTCGCATAGTCCATCCACTACACACATGCTTTGTTCCTTGTGCCATACATCTACAGTAGTAAAACTGAGATATACACGTGGTGTGTGGTTAAATATCTCGTCAAAATGCCTTCTCCGCGTTGTTGGTAGTTCCGGCAATAGACCAGAAATTGCAGAAAGTGTCCACCCTCACTGTGGATAGTTGGTGGATTTCTCTTCTGAGGAGGAGCAGCTATCATACGCGACGTACCGGGTACTATTCCATCATCATAAAACTGGATTGTAGAAGTAAGTAGTATACATTGTGTCATTGACTAGTTAGTGCGTGGTTTAATATCATACATAGAAAGCCGCGCGGGATTAGCCGAGCGGTCTAAGGCGCTCCAGTCATGGACTGTGCGGGTCGTCCCGGCAGAGGTTCGAGACGTCCCTCGGGCATGGGTGTGTGTATTTGTCCTTAGGATAATTTAGGTTAAGTACTGTGTAAGCTTAGGGACTGATGACCTTAGCAGTTAAGTCCCATAAGATTTCACACACACACACATTGAAAAATTAAAAACTTAAAATTATTTATCTTTGATGATTTCAAAAAAGAAATTGTTCAAAGAATTCTTTTTCATTCTAAGGTTTAGTTGGGCACTAATGTTGTTGACGGTGGGGCGATTTTGTATGTGGGTGGGTGGGAAGGGGGGGGGGCGGGTGAGTGTAAGGTAGTTAGCTAATATCTGATTGCATTCAGGGATAATGCTCGCAGAAACGGTGGGCACCACTGTAATGGAAAGTGTGATGCATCTACAATAGGAGCTATCCGAGAGTATGGGTGCATCTACAGTATGAAGTATCCTAGAGTGGGTATGCATGCATCCTAAACCTTAATGACTCATTGTATCATACTGCACATGATACCGCGTTGGATGACACGCTGCCATGTTATACGACATGACATTATGTATCCTGTTATATTTTTAATTGACACGACGTATTGTCTTGTAAATAATAGATTTCATCTATCAGTCGTCATTTTTTAAATTTTATTGGCAGATGTAGATTTCAGCTAGAAACTAGCCATTCTCAATGCACTACCATTTGTGATCAGTGCATGTAATGCCTGTTGGTGGGGCTTCATCCACAGTTCAATGAATACTCATTGAGAATGGCTAGTTTCTAGCTGAAATCTAGATCTGCCAATAAAATTTAAAAAAGGACGACTGATAGCTGAAATCTATTATTTACAAGTCAATACAACAGTCGCTGCGAGCAACAGCCTTCTGAATGGAAGGCACCCTGATGACGATGTATTGTATTGCGTGAGATGGCTCCTAAAACTAACAAGTAAAAATGCGCCAATATATCTAGATACGTTGATTTAAATGCCTTTAAAGCTTTAGTTCCCTTCTCTTACAGCCCTTACTCTGCCCAGGAGCTGCGCGGGATCGCCGCGCGGTCTAGGGGGGGGGGGGGCCTTGTCACGGTCCGTGCGGCTCCCCCCGTCGGAGGTTCGAGTCCTCCCTCGGGCATGGGTGTGTGTGTTGTCCACAGCGTAAGTTAGTTTTAGTTAAATTACGTAGTGTGCAGGCTTAGGGACCGATGAGCTCAGCAGTTCGGTCCCATAAGATCTTACCACGATCGTTTTTTTCTGTTCAGGGCATATTCGCCCGTTTTGTGCTCCGACAGGAGCATTTTTCATCGTGGTAACATTATGGTAATACCACCAGTCGCTCGCAGTGAAAATATCCAAGAAAATGGGAGCGTCCTTGTCCTATGCCGTCAGTCCACAACACGTACACTATTTCATGAAAACTATCCACATACCCCTACGTAATGCGGAATAGCGCAGTACATGTAACGAGAGGCGGTGCTTCCAGTATTAACGGGGGCGAGGAGTGCTGTGGTGACAGTATAGAAGCAACAACAGCAGAATGCGTCGATCAGGAGAGCGCCGTGAGTTCGAAAGTGGACCAGTCACTGGGTGTCACCTGAGAAGCAAATCAATCAGGGATATTTTAACGCTTCTAAAGCTGCCCAAGTCAACCGTCACTGATGTGCTTGTGAAGCGGAAACGCGAAGGAACAGCCACAGCTAAAGCCACACCAGGTAGACCTCATGTACTGATGTACAAGGAAGGTCGGGCATTGTGGATGGTGGTTGTAAAAAAAAATCGCATAAAACCAGCAAAAGAAATCGCTTGTAAGTTACATATTGCTAACAGAACTGCGACTACACTCATGCTCATAAATTAAGGGTAATTGCAGAATGTGGTGCCACACAACGTGGCACTACACAAAACTAGTGGTAATAGCATAGGCACATAGGCAACACACACGACACAGATCTGTATGTCCATGGTATTGGTGTTAAGTTGAGAAAACCTTCCCGAAACACGTGTGCTACAAAACGCAACTGTTTCCTGCGCTTGTACCCCGTCATCAGAACGGGATATGATCACCATGCACACGGGAAGTCGCAAAACTGGTTGGCTTACTCTGGATCAGGTGGTCGAGCAGCTGCTAGGGTATAGCCTGACATTCTTGCATCAGTGCCTGTCGGAGCTCCTGAAGTGTTCAAAAATGGTTCAAATGGCTCTGAGCACTATGGGACTTAACATCTTAGGTCATCAGTCTCCTAGAACTTAGAACTACTTAAACCTAACTAACCTAAGGACATCACACACATCCACGCCCCAGGCAGGATTCGAACCTGCGACCGTAGCAGTCCCGCGGTTCCGGACTGAGGAGCCTAGAACAGCACGGCCACCGCTGCCGGCTCCTGAAGTGTCGTAGGGGTTTGAAGACATGCAGCAACACAGCGACCGAGAGCATCCCAGACGTGCTAAATGGAGTTTAGGTCTGGAGAACAGGCAGGTCACTCCATTCGCCTGATATCTTTTGTTTCACGGTACTCCTCCACGGTGGCAGCTCGGTGGGGCCATGCGTTATCATCCATCAGGAGGAAGGTGGGACCCACTGCACCCCTGAAAAGGCGGACATACTGGTGCAAAATGACGTCCCGATACACCTGACCTGTTACAGTTCCTCTGCCAAACACATGCAGGGGTGTACGTGCACCAATCATAATCCCACCCCACACCATCAAACCACGACCTCCATACAGGTTCCTTTCAAGAACGTTAAGAGGTTGGTATCTGGTTCCTGATTCGCGCCAGATGAAAATCCGGCGAGAATCACTGCTCAGACTTTATCTGGACTCGTGTGTGAACATAACCTGGGACCACTGTTCCAATGACCACCGTACTCTGACATGCACCAACACACCTCTGCCTATGTGGACTGCTGCCAGAGCCACCGTGCGACGATCACAGGTCAAATGCACCACATGGTCAAACCCCGAGGTGATTTAAACTCGCAAACCGCACACCAGAGCGTTGTTTCACCATGTATCATCATTATCCTTAATTTATGAGCATGATTGTAGTATAATGACTGTGCGTAGTGAATCAAAAAGAATGGGGTAGAATGGTAGAGCAGCTCCTCATAATTGCTGCAGTTAGTGCTGAGGGCTGGTGTGAAGAGGTACACCACTGGACAGTAGATGGTGGAAACGAGTAATCTGGAGTGCGGCAATTCAATGGAAGGCTAATGCCTCGAGAACGTTACTTGTCATCATGTGTAATGTCATCAGTGAAGTACAGGGAGGCGGTGCTACGGTATGGTGTTATTTTTCGTGGTTAGGTGTGTCTCCTTATCGTGCGTAAGAAAACGACAAATGCGGAAGGATATGGACACATTTTACAGCATCGTGTACTGTGTGCACTAGAGGAACAGTGTGGAGACGATGAACGTTCCAGTATGACAACACCTTGACAGAGGCCAGCATCGGTGAGGCAATAGTTTGTTGTCAATAACGTTTTTGTACTGGACTAGGCTGCCTAGAGTACCGACCTGAGTCTAATGGAACACCTGTATGATGAGTTAGAACGTCGACTTCGTTCCACATTTAGCTTCCAATATCATTACCCTCCCTGGTTTCAACCCATGAGGAAAAATGGGCCGCCATTGTTCCACATTCAGACTTCGTCATAGAGGCGAAAGGTGGAAAACATCATACACTAATAGCGCTGACAGATGTACGGATACTTTTGATCAGATAATGTGATTTCCTGCTCGTGCCTGTATGCTCCTCCTGCTACCTATTCTGGACGCTAGAGCCGCTTTTCGGGGAACGGTGACTATTGCTCAGCCTGGAGACCTTCCTAAATGCTTTCTTGCCGAGGCCCACGAGGCTGGTTTAAGACTTGTGACCTTCCTTAGAAGGCAGGTGTTTTGCGACCTTTAGTAAAAGTACTTTTGAAAATCCCTGACAGAGAGCAGGATTTTTGACAGGAGGTTTATTAGTACAAGCAGGGAATGGCGAATGAAAATGCCTGAGGCTGATTGGGTAACAGGACGAAGTGTTACATAATTTCTTGGTGCGGTTCAGAGATTCTAAAAGCGAGACGTGGCTGGCAGCCATCAGGGGAGTACAAAGTAACTGACCCAGGAATGGAGTTTGTGTTTTATAGTGGTTATCGTTTTTGGTAGTTAGGAGTTCGTGAGCATTCGAAATCAACGACGTTGTTTGTCGATAACGGAGAGCCTACAATCATTCTCAAGCGCCTCCCTGGCACCTGTGTGTAATTCGGCTTAGGGAGTTTCCGATTTTCTAAATCACGGTGGCTCTTTCATCGGGTGCTCGGTAGGCGAAGTAATTATACCTGATCGCGAAGCCAGTACTTAAGCCATCTTTTGCATGTTGCAGTTCTTATTTCCGTGCTTGCTAAGGAACACTGGAGAGGAATTATGCCTTATGTGAGACACCGTTTTCTAGTCTTATTTTCACCCAGACGTGTTTCATCACTTTTTGTGGGATTTTCAGTGGGTTTACGTTTATTTTCTTCTCACATGAAGTTATTACTTGTGTGTGGTGGTAGTTTTAAATCTACTATACAATCGACAGCCTGTCACGGTTTCTGATGCTGTGGTGTTATCCCCCTTGCTTCTGTCACGTTAGCAGGCTTACTCTACATCTACATCTACATAGACACTCCACAAGCCACCGTAAGGTGCGTGGATGACGGTACTCTGTACCACTACTTGCAAATCGAGCGAGGGAATAAGGAGTGTCTGTATGCCTTCGTATGAACCTTAATTTCTCGTACCTTATCTTCGTGGTCTTTACGAGCGATGTACGCTGGTGGGAACAGAATTGTTCGCCAGTCAGCTTCAAATACCGGTTTTCTAAATTCTCTCAGTAGCGTCCCCTTGGTTCTTGCACATATTGTCTATTGCCCGTCTCTCCATATACACTCCTGGAAATTGAAATAAGAACACCGTGAATTCATTGTCCCAGGAAGGGGAAACTTTATTGACACATTCCTGGGGTCAGATACATCACATGATCACACTGACAGAACCACAGGCACATAGACACAGGCAACAGAGCATGCACAATGTCGGCACTAGTACAGTGTATATCCACCTTTCGCAGCAATGCAGGCTGCTATTCTCCCATGGAGACGATCGTAGAGATGCTGGATGTAGTCCTGTGGAACGGCTTCCCATGCCATTTCCACCTGGCGCCTCAGTTGGACCAGCGTTCGTGCTGGACGTGCAGACCGCGTGAGACGACGCTTCATCCAGTCCCAAACATGCTCAATGGGGGACAGATCCGGAGATCTTGCTGGCCAGGGTAGTTGACTTACACCTTCTAGAGCACGTTGGGTGGCACGGGATACATGCGGACGTGCATTGTCCTGTTGGAACAGCAAGTTCCCTTGCTGGTCTACGAATGGTAGAACGATGGGTTCGATGACGGTTTGGATGTACCGTGCACTATTCAGTGTCCCCTCTACGATCACCAGTGGTGTACGGCCAGTGTAGGAGATCGCTCCCCACACCATGATGCCGGGTGTTGGCCCTTTGTGCCTCGGTCGTATGCAGTCCTGATTGTGGCGCTCACCTGCACGGCGCCAAACACGCATACGACCATCATTGGCACCAAGGCAGAAGCGACTCTCATCGCTGAAGACGACACGTCTCCATTCGTCCCTCCATTCACGCCTGTCGCGACACCACTGGAGGCGGGCTGCACGATGTTGGGGCGTGAGCGGAAGACGGCCTAACGGTGTGCGGGACCGTAGCCCAGCTTCATGGAGACGGTTGCGAATGGTCCTCGCCGATACCCCAGGAGCAACAGTGTCCCTAATTTGCTGGGAAGTGGCGGTGCGGTCCCCTACGGCACTGCGTAGGATCCTACGGTCTTGGCGTGCATCCGTGCGTCGCTGCGGTCCGGTCCCAGGTCGACGGGCACGTGCACCTTCCGCCGACCACTGGCGACAACATCGATGTACTGTGGAGACCTCACGCCCCACGTGTTGAGCAATTCGGCGGTACGTCCACCCGGCCTCCCGCACGCCCACTATACGCCCTCGCTCAAAGTCCGTCAACTGCACATACGGTTCACGTCCACGCTGTCGCGGCATGCTACCAGTGTTAAAGACTGCGATGGAGCTCCGTATGCCACGGCAAACTGGCTGACACTGACGGCGGCGGTGCACAAATGCTGCGCAGCTAGCGCCATTCGACGGCCAACACCGCGGTTCCTGGTGTGTCCGCTGTGCCGTGCGTGTGATCATTGCTTGTACAGCCCTCTCGCAGTGTCCGGAGCAAGTATGGTGGGTCTGACACACCGGTGTCAATGTGTTCTTTTTTCCATTTCCAGGAGTGTAGCTTACCCCAATTTTTCTCAGAATTTCTAACATCTTGCACCATTATACATTGTCTAACGCTTTTTCTAGGTCTACAAATCGTATGAATGTGTCTTGATTTTTCTTTAGTCTTGTTTCCATCAGCAACCGCAACATCAGAATTGCCTCTCTGGTGCCTTTACCACTCCTAAGGAAAAACTGGTCATCTAAAACATCCTCAATTTTCTTTTCCATCCTTCTGTATATTATTCTTGTCAGCAACTCGGATGCATGATCTGTTAAGCTGATTGTGCAGTAATTGTAGCTCTTGTCAACTCTTGCCGTCTTCGGAATTGTGTGGATGATGTTTTTCCGAAAGTCAGATGGTATGTTGCCAGACTCATACACTCTACACACCTACGTCAACAGTCCTTTTGTTGCCACTTCCCCTAATGATTTTAGAAGTTGTGATGGAATGTTATCAATCCCTTCTTCCTTATTTGATGTAATGTCCTCCAAAGCTCTCTCTAATTCTGATTCTAATACTGGATCCCCTATCTCTTCTAAATAGATACCTGTTTCTTCTTCTATCACATCAGACAAATCGTCCCTGTCACAGAGGCCTTCAATGTACTCTTTCCACCTATCTGCTCTCTCCTCTGCATTTAGCAATGGAATTCCGGTTGCACTTTTAGTGTTACCACCCTTGCTTTTAATTGCAACGAAGGTTAATTTGACTTTCCTATATGCTGAGTCTCTCCTTCCGACAATCATTTCTTTTTCGATTTCTTCAGATTTTTCATGCAGCCATTTAGTCTTACCTTCCCTACACTTCCCTTTTGTTTCATTCCTCAGCGACTTGTATTTCTGTATTCCTGAATTTCCCTGAACATTTCTGTACTTCCTTCTTTCATCGATAAGCTGACGTATTTCTTCTGTTACCCATAGTTTCTTTGCACTTACCTTCTTTGTACCTATGTTTTTTTTTCTAGCTTCTTTTTTGCTATTTAGAGATTAGCATTCCTCTTCAACTGTACTACCTAATGCACTATTCTTTATTGCTGTATCTAGATCCTTAGAGAACTTCAAGTGTATCTCATCATTCCGTACTACTTCCGTATCCCACTTCAGCCTACTCTTCATCACTACCATATTGTCATTTGAGTCTATATCTGCTCCTGGGTACGCCTTACAATCCTGTATCTGATTTCGGACTCTGTGAGTGACCATGATGTAATCTAAGTGATATTTTCCCGTATCACCCAGCCTTTTACAAGGATACCTCCTCCTCTTGTCATTCTTGAACAGAGTATTCGATATTACTAGCTGAAATTTATTACAGATCTCAATTAGTCTTTCTCCTCTCTCATTGTTTGTCCCAAGCCCATATTCTCCTGTAACCTTTTCTTGTACTCCTTCCCCTACTACTGCAATCCAGTCCTCCATGACTATCAGATTTTCATCTCCCTTTGCATATTGCATTACCCTTTCAATATCCTCATATACTTTCTCTTGCGACGTTGGCTTGTATATCTGAACTACAGTTATCGGTGTTGGTTTGCTGTCGATTGTGATGAGAACACTCTGTCATTGAACCGTTCACAGTAAGACACTATCTGCCCTATCTTCCTATCCATAACGAATGCTACTCCCGTTATACCATTTTCTGCTTTTGTTGATATTACCCTATGCTCTTCTGACCAGGAACACTTTTCTTCTTTCCATTTCACTGACCTCTAATATATCTAGATTGAGTATTTGCATTTTCCTTTTCAGAATTTCTAGCTTCCCTACTACATACAAGCTTCTGACATTCCACGCCCCGACTCGTAGAACGTTATCCTTTCGTTTATTATTCAATATTTTTGTCATGGACACCTCCTCCTTGGCAGTCCCCTCCCGGAGATCCGAATGGGAGACTATTCCGGAATCTTTTGCCAATGGAGAGATCGTCATGACGCTTTTTCAATAGCAGACCACATGTACTTTCGATATGCGTTAAGTGTCTTTAATGCAGTGGTTTCCATTGCCTTCTGCTTCCTTGTACCGTTGATCATTGCTGATTCTTCAGTCAGTCAGTTTCCCACCCCAAGAGCAAGAGAGTGCCCTGAACGTCAGTCTGCTTCTCCGCCGTTGGCAGAATGAGTGTCACTTCTTATGCCAGAAGTCTTTCGGCCGCCAATGCTGATTTTAATCAAAATTTAAGCGGTGGTGGGTTTCGAATTTGGCACCGAGGACGTTTGGATTATAAATCAAAGACGCTATCCGCAGCCCCTTTTTTGTTTTGGTTTGTTTTGTCTATCTCGTTTGGTTCGTTATTGTTCGTTCTGCTTGTTCGGGGCAGACGTCCCATGACGCTTGTTCAAGTTAATCGTTGCTCCATTAACTCTGTTTTTTAATTACAGAGGGCAACTAACCCTCTGACAGAACACGATGAGCTACCGTGGCCTTCTACTTATATTATAAAGCAACCTGCGGTGTCGTCGACAATCGACCACCGCAGAGAAGCTGTATGTTGAAGCAGTATCGCCATGCGCCTGTGACGGAGTAGCCGGGGGTATCGTCAGGAGCGACCCAGGGGAGCGTGATAGGACCGCTGTTGCTCTCTGTATACATAAGTGATTTGGTGGACAGAATGCGCAGCAGTCAGTGGTTGTTTTTGGTGACGTTATGGTGTACCGTAAGGTGTCGAAGGTGAGTGACTGTAGGAAGACACAAGACGACTTAGACAAAATTTCCAGTGGGTGTGATGAATGGCAACTAGCCCTAAATGCGGAAAAATGTAATTTAATGCGGATGAGTAGGAAGAACAACCCTGTAATGTGTATTACTAGTGTCAGTCAAGTCGCTTAAACATCTGGGCGTAACGTGGCAAAGTGATATGAGGTGGAACGAGATTGTGAAACTATGGTAGGGAAGGCAAATGGTCGACGTCGGTTTATTGGGAGAATTTTACGAAAGAGTGGTTCGCCTGTAAAGGAGACCGCATATAGGACCCCGCTGTTGCGATCTGTTCTTGAGTACTGCTCGAGTATTTGTGATCCGTACCAGGACGGACTGAAGGAAGACATCGAAGCAATTCTGAAGAGGGCTGCTAGATTTGTTACCGGTAGGTTCGAACGAAACTTAAATGTTACGGAGATGTTTCGGGAACTCAGATGGGAATATTTGGAGGAAAGGCGGCTTCCCGGGAAACGTGGACGACCAAGAACGAAATGCTCGGATTAAAAATGGTGTAAGACAGGGCTGTAGTCTTTTTCTCCGACTGTTCAATCTGTACATCGAAAAGGTAATGATGGAAATAAAAGAAAGATTCAGGAGTGGAATTAAAATTCAAATTGAAAGGCTATAGCCGGCCGGAGTGGCCAAGCGGTTCTAGGCGCTACAGTCTGAAACCGCGCGACCGCTGCGGTCGCAGGTTCGAATCCTGCCTCGGGCATGGATGTGTGTGATGTCCTTAGGTTAGTAAGGTTTAAGTAGTTCTAAGTTCTAGGGGACTGATGACCACAGCAGTTGAGTCCCATAGTGCTCAGAGCCATTTGAACCTTTTTTTTTTTTTTCTTTGAAAGGCTATAAATGATACGATTCAATGATGGCATTACTTCCCTGAGTGAAACTGAAGGAGAATTACATGATCTGTTGAATGAAATGGACAGTCTAATGAGTATAGAATGTGGATTGAGAGTAAATCGAAGAAAGACGAATGTAATGAGAAGCAGCAGAAATGGGAACAGCGAGAAACTTAACATTAGGATTGATGGTCACGAAGTAGATGAAGTTAAGGAATTCTGCTACCTAGGCATTAAAATAACCAATGACGGGCGGAGTAAGAAGGACATCAAAATCAGACTAGCACTGGCAAAAAGGACATTCCTGTGTAAGAGAAGTCTACTAGTATAAAACATACGCCAAATTTGAGGAAGAAATTAGAATATACGCGTGGAGCACTGCATTCTATGTATGGTAGGGTAACATGGACTAAGGGAAAACCGGAACAGAACAGAATCGAAGCATTTGAGATGTGGTGCTACAGACGAATGTTGAAAATTAGGTGGACTGATAAGGTAAGGACTGAGGAGGTTCTGCACAGAATCGGAGAGAAAAGGAATATGTGGAAAACACGGACAAGTAGAACGGACAGGATGATAGGACATCTGTTAAGACATCAGGGACTGACTTCCATGGCACTAGAGGGAGCTGTGGAGGGCAAAACTGTAGAGGAAGGCAGAGATTGGAATACATACAGCAGATAATTGAGGACGTAGGCAAGTGCTACTCTGAGATCTAGAGGTTGGCACAGGAGAGAAATTCGTGACGGACCACATCTAACCAGTCAGAAGACTGATGACAAGAAAAAAGCTAAAATCGCTTCATGCACGTGTAACAAGACAATTGACTGTTAATATTTCATTTCTCTGGGAAAAGTGGTTTCAGAGAAAAGGTGCATGAGACTAGAAAAAAGTTACAGGAAATCAAGTTTTAGGTTTTGCTGTACTTACAAACTCTTTGATAGTTCCTGCTACGCACACATCATTTAAATTGATAGCTTCTTTCACTGCATCTGCTTTACATTACTGCCGGCCGTTGTGGCTGGGCGGTTCTAGGCACTTCAGTCCGGAACCGCGCTGCTGCTACGGTCGCAGGTTCGAACCCTGCCTCTGGCATGGATGTGGGTGATGTCCTTAGGTTAGGTTTAAGTAGTTCTACGTCTATGGGACTGATGACCTCAAATGTTAAGTCCTATAGTGCTTAGAGCCATTTGAACCATTTGAACCTTACATTAATCTGCCATTAATTTGCAAGCAGCAGGAAGTAAAGAATTATATTTCTGAATTTTTGTAGGAGAGTTTGGCGAGTTCATAACGGCCGACAAGATATTCCTTGCTGTCGACTCCTTTCGATCAGTACCCTTGCGTTACACAGACCGAATTTTATTTTCATTATTTTCACTGTTTTCTTTCCTCAAGGCGATCCAGATCCTTTTTTGACAGTTTGGTAGGTCTATATCGGAATTTTCTGCTCAGAAGCAAAGAACAGACGTGTTGCGTTATTACTACAGGAAACAATTGAATGGAAGACGAGAAATAGTGTAGCCTGCAACTGAAATCTCACATACACAGAAAAAATCCCCCTAGGCTTATAAATTCAAAGAACTGAAGTCAGCGAGCAACAAGTGGGCGTGTGTGACACTCCAGGCTGCCATTTAAACTCACGTTTTGGAATTTCAGATACGGATTTGGTTCAAAACACTTTTATATTCGCATAAAGCAGACGTGAAACCATTACAATCACCAATAAAAAGGAAAGTCAGATTTTCATCATTTTAAGGTACCTTCTGCCCTTAAGAAAGAAGTCAGATAAGTACAACGGTTTATTTATTTATTTTAGAATAGTGAGAAACTTAACGCTGTCTCGCTGGCCAAAACGAGGCGGGCGACACTCATTTATATTAGTTTTATAATGTGACTGTGCAGAGAAATAATCCGGACACGTCAATGAATATTCCGTGGTAGATCTACCGTTGTGAAATTTGTCTCTCGCACCACAGAAAGTTCAGAGCGCGTGGGAGCAGCCGCGAGTGGTACTCTGCATGACGCCACGGAGGCTCCGAGACGGAGAAAGATTCGGAAGATATATCCCTATACTTGTCAGCACCTGCAGCTGCCAACGGAAGAGTAAACCCTGTAGAGACAAGGTGGAAATCTGAAGCAAATGCACGCATCACTGTTTTGGCAAGACAGAAATTCAAATGGCTCTAAGCACTGTAGGACTTAACATCTGAGGTCATCAGTCCCCTAGACTTAGAACTAGACTTAGACCTAACTAACCTAAGTACATCACACATATCCATGCCCGAGGCAGGATTCGAACCTGCGACCGTAGCAGCAGGGCGGTTCCGGACTGAAGTACCTAGAACCGCTCGGCCACAGCGGCCGGCTTAACAAGACACAGTTTGTATATTTCTTGCTCTGTAACTGTTTTCAAAGACTGGCAGCTACATTGAAAAATGGAAAGTATTTGGAAAGCTGTCCCAAAAGGTCTTTTTCTTTGGAATGCCGCTAAAATATTGGAAATATGCGTATGTTACTAGTTAGTGTAAATGATGTACACTGTCTGATCAAAAGGAAGAATGGGCATCCACTATTCCTCAGTTGCCAAAATTAGATAATGTAGTGATACTGGAGGCTGGTGTATGGAGAGGAGTCTACGTTCTACATCATCCCAATAGTGCTGAATTGGGTTGAGGTCGGGCCTCTGGGAAAGGCAGCCCATTTCACGAATGTTATTATTCACAAACCATTGCATCACAGATGATGTTTTACGACAGGATACATTTGGTGATGCAAATAATCGTCATCTCCGAACTGCTCCTCTACTGAAAAAAATTTAAAACACCTGCAGTCGCGTCTTTTGCATTTAATCTATTTACGCAGCCAGTTTCGGTGTTCCATTATACCGTGTTCAGGCGCCTCCTCGACCAAAGTAAATTGAGGAGAATCCAATCTCGTGTGCAGTCATAACAGGAACCAATATTAAATAAAAGGTGTGCTCCAGGGATCTACGGGTACTAGTTATTTAATATAGATCACTGTTATGACTGCACACGAGATTGGAGTCTTCCCAGTTTACATTGGTCAAATAGCCTGAAGATGATGTAACAGGACAGCGAAACTCGTTGCCTAAATAACTTAAGCGCAAAATAGATGGCTGCAGGTGTACCATCTATCACAAGAATTGATATACAAAGATTCGTTTTTCTACTTTCCACAGTACACAATACTGTTAACTGCGTTCATATCCTTCGGTATTTAGCATTTCCTTCAGTACAATAAGGGACAATATTCAGATCACGAAAATATACCTTTACCGTTACACTAACTCCTGTATACCTCACTGTTGACTCTATAGACGATGGCAAGCAACTTTCTCAGACATTCGCCAACCCAGACACTTCCATAGGGTTCCCAAAGCATACAGCGTAATTCGTCACTCCAAATCTCTCGTTTCCAGTCATCCCCCGTCCAGTGGTGTAGCTCACATTACCTCAAGCGTTTCTTAGCAATGGCTACAGAAATGTGTGTCTCATGAGAAGCTGCTCGACCGTTATATCCCATTCTTCTTAATTCCGTACACATACTCATTGTACTAGCTGGAGCGCCGGTAGCACTTTGTGTAGTGTCGTCAGCAGAACGAGTTACCATGCAAAAGATGGTACTTCAAGACGGCACCAAAAGCGATGACACTCGCTGCTAAATGAAGCAAAGAGTCGGAGACATCGGCATAGACACACCACCATGTGTTTGTTTAGCCGCCGCAACCGGAAAGTTATTTATGTCGGAACGCAGAGCTGCTCCCCCAATGTCTCTCTCTATGATGATGATGATGTTTGGTTTGTGGGACGCTCAACTGCGCGGTCACCAGCGCCCGTACAAAGTTCCACTTTTTTACACAGTCCAATTTTTTCACAGTCCTATCTAGCCACTGTCACGAATGATGATGATGATGATGATGATGATGATGATGATGACGAAATGATGAGGACAACACAAACACCCAGTCCCCGGGCAGAGAAAATCCACAACCCGGCCGGGAGTCGAACCTAGGTCTCTCTCTATGCTTTCGGCGATCAATTGTAATCCATTTTGTAATGAGTTGCTACATATTATAATTGTCTTTTGTATGAGACAGAGGATGGAGATACTAGTGCATCCACACTGAAACAAACGCAAAGACGTGTCGCGCTCTTAAAGAAATGTTTATATTTGAGTCCTACAGAACAGACACCACTCAAATGTATACAATTATGTAACAGCTCGACGGCCCTTTGTCGTCTGTTTGACTGCAGATGCACTAGTATCGTACGAAATTCCTACGGGGAACAATAATTTGCGAATAGAGGGTTAATGGACGAGCGACGCTGCACTGGAGCGTACGATAAGTTGAAAATCTGGATCGAACAGAAAACGAGTCCGGATTGCAGAGACAGCTCACGCAACCTTTCTAGAGAAGCGAAGCGTCCGGGTCCGACACCCAGTCTGACACAAATTTTCAAATTTCGCCATTGCATTACGACAATGCCCTGTGTGGCTGGAAGTCAGGAGTTCTCACCCATTCTGTCTCTTTCTTTCTCCAGCCTCTATTTCGGACATCTCTGACAGAAGAGACTGAGATGCTTGGGCTAGCAGGACAGAGCGCGTTAGGTTGTGGAAAGGGGCCAAAATAATTTGCTGTCAGTTGCACTCAACATACAAACTTTATTTATCAACACACAGTATTACAACAAGGATGCAAAACACTCAAAACTTTAATCGACGTCCTTTGATTAACTTTAGATCGGCTGAAGGCCACACTCGAAATCCAAGACACAAGGCCTAAGCAAGAAATTAAAATACAAGGTTCTTCTGGAGGTTTCACCCAAAAATATTTTCTAAATCTTCAATCTAAACAGGCTGAAGCCTTAGCAATTTAATTTTAATGGAACTTGTCTGAGGCTGCATATAAAGCAATAAGAAGGGTTTCAATCAGAAGACAGAAGGCCTTCTTATCTTGAAACATTTCATGCAAAATTCGGCTGAAGGCCCCACACAAAAGCATAACAATCTTATGCCTTAAGGGCAAGACAAGAACATGAATTTAATAGATATTAAAACTCGGCTGCAGGCCGCGCATCAGCAAATAATTCAGCGGCTTAAGCCCTAGAAAGAAGAGTTTCTGTTTTAAAAGGCAGAAGGCCATATCTTAAAACTTTTCATATAAAATTCGGCTGAGGGCCCCTATAAAGAATAACAATCTCATGCCTTAAGGGTAAGACAAAAACATTAATTTACGAGATATTGATACTCGACTGAAGGCCACACATCAATCAAATAACTAAAACCCAAACAGCGAAATTACTATGTAACACACAAGGAACGGCGCTCAGAAATTTCCAATGGTCGGCCTGAGACTGTAACACCAACGCCCAAAGACTTTTTAATCTGAAGGCAACCCAACCGACAGACAGTCGACCGACCAATCAACAAGATCAGTTCCGCTCCACGCAAACAGCAAAATGGACCACAAGATTTCAATACAACGACACACAGAACATTGGCGCCCACAACGACCAACAACACCTCAGCTGTCGAACTACACGCCGCGCTGGACAGCAACAACATGATGAGGAAAATACACTGCCGAAAATTACGTCAACGACCAGTGCAGGTAACCGGAATGTCAACGGCCACAAGGCAGAAGATACCGGTAGTCAACTTCCGATAACAGGGAATACATTAAGTTAAGTTAAACTTCATAGAAAGATGGCTGGAATCTTAGCCGACTTGAACACACACACGTTGTTGCTGGTGGGAATGTCCCAAAAGCAACAACCAGGATGAAACGAAGAAATGTCAACAGTTAAGGCTCGATAGTAGGTTAAGTGAGAACTCAACTTTCATGTCCAAGATCGGTGGGCCACGAACTTCGTAGCACCCGCAAGCAGCCCCTCACACTCCAACGGCGCGTGCACACTGCCAGTGGCCCCGGCCAGAGCACGCACGACGGAGACTTCCTTACTGCTCCACGCCAACCGACCGACTGGTCACACACCGCCCAGCTGGAAACTACACTCCTGGAAATGGAAAAAAGAACACATTGACACCGGTGTGTCAGACCCACCATACTTGCTCCGGACACTGCGAGAGGGTTGTACAAGCAATGATCACACGCACGGCACAGCGGACACACCAGGAACCGCGTTGTTGGCCGTCGAATGGCGCTAGCTGCGCAGCATTTGTGCACCGCCGCCGTCAGTGTCAGCCAGTTTGCCGTGGCATACGGAGCTCCATCGCAGTCTTTAACACTGGTAGCATGCCGCGACAGCGTGGACGTGAACCGTATGTGCAGTTGACGGACTTTGAGCGAGGCCGTATAGTGGGCATGCGGGAGGCCGGGTGGACGTACCGCCGAATTGCTCAACACGTGGGGCGTGAGGTCTCCACAGTACATCGATGTTGTCGCCAGTGGTCGGCGGAAGGTGCACGTGCCCGTCGACCTGGGACCGGACCGCAGCGACGCACGGATGCACGCCAAGACCGTAGGATCCTACGCAGTGCCGTAGGGGACCGCACCGCCACTTCCCAGCAAATTAGGCACACTGTTGCTCCTGGGGTATCGGCGAGGACCATTCGCAACCGTCTCCATGAAGCTGGGCTACGGTCCCGCACACCGTTAGGCCGTCTTCCGCTCACGCCCCAACATCGTGCAGCCCGCCTCCAGTGGTGTCGCGACAGGCGTGAATGGAGGGACGAATGGAGACGTGTCGTCTTCAGCGATGAGAGTCGCTTCTGCCTTGGTGCCAATGATGGTCGTATGTGTGTTTGGCGCCGTGCAGGTGAGCGCCACAATCAGGACTGCATACGACCGAGGCACACAGGGCCAACACCCGGCATCATGGTGTGGGGAGCGATCTCCTACACTGGCCGTACACCACTGGTGATCGTCGAGGGGACACTGAATAGTGCACGGTACATCCAAACCGTCAGCGAACCCATCGTTCTACCATTCCTAGACCGGCAAGAGAACTTGCTGTTCCAACAGGACAATGCACGTCCGCATGTATCCCGTGCCACCCAACGTGCTCTAGAAGGTGTAAGTCAACTACCCTGGCCAGCAAGATCTCCGGATCTGTCCCCCATTGAGCATGTTTGGGACTGGATGAAGCGTCGTCTCACGCGGTCTGCACGTCCAGCACGAACGCTGGTCCAACTGAGGCGCCAGGTGGAAATGGCATGGCAAGCCGTTCCACAGGACTACATCCAGCATCTCTACGATCGTCTCCATGGGAGAATAGCAGCCTGCATTGCTGCGAAAGGTGGATATATACTGTACTAGTGCCGACATTGTGCATGCTCTGTTGCCTGTGTCTATGTGCCTGTGGTTCTGTCAGTGTGATCATGTGATGTATCTGACCCCAGGAATGTGTCAATAAAGTTTTCCCTTCCTGGGACAATGAATTCACGGTGTTCTTATTTAAATTTCCAGGAGTGTATATCAGCCACACCAAAGATAGTACAGTACTACTAGTATCGACACACGCTGCTGCTTCCACTCAAGGAGGGGACAGCAATATTATCGCGATAACCGCAGGAGAAATAAAACACAAGACTGCAACCAAGGTTTAACTCAAGACAAGCATTACTCGATCCAGCCACGGCTCAGAGACACCAAATATATACATTTCTGTTATAACTGTCAGTGAAAGTATAAAAAAAAAGACCTGTCATCTCTGTGGGCAGTACTTGTTTCGAAAGTTAAGAATTTACCGTGTTTAACTATCTGTAAATTACTAATAATATGTGTGTGGTTATGTGTTGTAGTATCAGCTCGACCTACTCCTGAACTAGATTTGCTGCAATACGTCACACTTTGGAACTCACAAGTGATTCCTTCTGCTGATTTCATTCATGTTTCACAACCACCCTCCACAGTGTTGGACAGTCGTTGTCCATCAGTACATCCTGGTTTAGCTGTGGTTGTTCCCTCACGTTTCCACATCACAATCACGTCAGCAACAGTCGCCTTGGGCATCTTCAGAAGGGTTGAAATGTAGCTGACACATTTGTTACTTAGGTTGCCTCCAATAACCAGTCTACGTTCGAAGGAACTGGCCTGTCCTCACCGACCCGGGTATTCCGCTGTTGCTGTTTCTATGCTGACAACACAACAGTCCACGCCTCCTTTTACGCCTGTGGGTCCACTTCTCGTGACATCTAGTGCTCAATTCGGCATTACATAGGGGTGTCCGTATAATTTTGAGCAGAAAGAGTATTTATATAATTGGTGCAATTCTTAGTTTTATCAGAAAGAAAATGCACGTATAGTGGAAACAACGTGAATATCACGCAATTTTTGACGCATCTTTCAGTTGTCAAGAGTGATTTTTCTTGAATTGGTAATTCTTATTGGTATTAAAGTTACATGAATGTAGACCTCCCTAGTGAATACTACTCACGAAAATCTAATATTTGCAATCCAATGGTAGCGTTAAAACCCAGCGCCGTTTCAGTAAGTGTAATACTCAGCATTTTCTGGAGACGATCTCCAGTATTACTTTTGTCCAAACATCACGGTAGCTCAACAAATCCATCCGGTAAGAATCTCCAAGTGGCATTCATGAGTAGTACTTAAACTGAAAATAGTTATGAATATCTTTCCATTGAATCAACATCGAATTTAGATACGAAGTAAAACATTAAAAATGATTGATTATGTTGGTGATATGTAAACACTATTTCCAATTTAGAGTACCTGTTTTCTCTCTGACATATGAATTAGTAGGTTTATAGGTTAACAGCTTTCGCATTATTAATGAATTTTCGTAAATGTAAAAGAAAAGAAAATCTTAATTTTTTCTATAAAAATTACCTTAGAAACTTGCTTGAAATACAACAATCCTTTTTCAAATAAATGTCACACATTTTCATATATCTGCAACTTGGTATATTAAAATTTCAATATTTTGCTCGTTATACGTTATCATCATTCTTATCGCTAGACAACTTATCGAAAATTTCATACAAAAGCGTTTCTGGCGATTTTCCATCCCTAGTTAGGAATGACAATCGGACTAAACAGCTCAAGTGTGGAATAACCGAGAAGGATCGCTTCGGCTGCACAACGCAGAATAGTGTATGACAGAGCGATAAAGGTAATAAAAGTCAAGACACATGTACTTTGAAATGATCCAAAGAATCTGAAAATAATATTATGCTATGTCAAGTATTTATTAACTTTCAGTACAACACATAGACTCACAAATGCACACACTCACAAATACGACACACTAATTTCAGCCAACGGACATGAATAATCCCACTCAGCTCCGCTCGTGTCAGCGGTTTCACACATCATAATTGAGACACACTTCAATTTCGGTGAGACTCAGTAGTGCAATGAGTCTCGTGTATTAATCACGACATGCGGTAACTTGGCAGTCATGAATTTGGAATGCGCTGAATCAGAGCATTGCAGCGTGTGGCAAATAAATGTAGTTGAGGCGGATTTAGAGGATCCCAAACGGCCGGCGGTGCTGTTGCTAGCATTCAGTTACGAAGCGCAAACGGCTGCGGGAGAAAGCAAAAGCCGTGTGCAGACCTTCGACAACGCTGAGGCGTTGCCATCCGGACTTTTACAAAGTCGCTAAACGCGCGTAATTGGGATAGGCGCCCGAGGCTTCTGCGCCCAGCCCACTGCAGCTCAAAAATGGTTCAAATGGTTCTGACCACAATGGGACCTAAATTCTGAGATCATCAGTCCCCTCTGATTAGAACTACCTAAACCTAACTAACCTAAGGACATCACACACATCCACCCCCGAGGCAGGATTGGAGCCTGCGACCGTAGCGGTCGGACGGTTCCAGACTGTAGCGCCTAGAACCACTCGGCCACATCGGCCGGCCCGTACCTCAATATCGACCAGGCAGTATCAGTCGTGGTTTCTTGAAAACGGAAATAATTTTTGCTTCGCACTAGCTGATACAGTTTACAAAGAATTATTCTGAAGAAAAAAAATACCCTTAGCTCCCTTTTGACTACGAAAGAGTCAGGTCATTGGTGGGCAGCGACTAAACCGAAGAGTGGATAAAGATCACAGTGGCTAGCCATCCAGGCCAGTCCTCCAGTTTACTGTTTTATTGTGAATAGCATATCCTTCTTTCACATTCCCTTCATGGGTAGAATGCGTAGCAGGGCGTTACTTGGACCGTGGCCATCCTCGTTGTGTATGTGCTTAATAATTGCTAAAGTGGGACCACAGCATGTCTATCTGGACTCTACAGTTGCTTCTGTATGGTTCTGTCTGCAACTCTAACATTTTCCACGTTCCTAAATGCCCTCCATGAATAGCGGTTCTCTTTGTCTATTACTGTCTCATCTCCAACTTGAACAGAAGAGAGGCTGTAGAAATATCCTGCTCATCAGCCAGAGTATTAAAAAATACTTAAAAGTCGAAATGAAATAATTAAAATGTAAAACAACATATTTCGAAGACAAAGACAAATGATTTTACTGATATAACTTAGTTAAACTGTTGACTTTCCTCGCTCTTCAAATTAAAACCAAAACTTGAGAAATAGAAAATAATAGAACCTCGTCTAACAGACAATACTGCAGTGGCCGTATTGTTCAAAAGTACGATGCAATGTTCCTTCGGACATACGTGTCTGATTGCATCGTACTTCTGAACAAGACACGCACTGCAATATCGCATTTATCCATCGACACCGGGCAAACGACTTTCAATTGAAATGTCTCCCCTCTTTGAGAATGTACACTACTGGCCATTAAAATTGCTATACCAAGAAGAAATGCAGATGATAAACGGGTATTCATTGGACAAATACATTATTCTAGAACTCACATGTGATTACATTTTCACGCAATTTGGGTGCATAGATAAATCACTACCCCGAACAACCACCTCTGGCCGTAATAACGGCCTTGATACGCCTGGGCAATAAGTCAAACAGAGCTTGGAAAGCGTCTACAGGTACTGTTGCCCATGCAGCTTCAACACGATACCACAGTTCATCAAGAGTAGTGACTGGCGTATTGTGACGAGCCAGTTGTTCGGCCACCATTGACCAGACGTTTTCAATTGGTGAGAGATCTGGAGAATGTGCTGGCCAGGGCAGCAGTCGAATATTTTCTGTACCCAGAAAGGCCCGTACATTACCTGCAACATGCGCTCGTGCATTATCCTGCTCAAATGTAGGGTATTGCAGTGATCGAATGAAGAGTACAACCACGGGTCGTAACACATCTGAAATGTAACGTCCACTGTTCAAAGTGCCGTCAATGTGAACAAGAGGTGACCGAGACGTGTAACCAATGGCACCCCATACCATCACGCCGGGTGATACGCCAGTATGGCGATGGCGAATACACGATTCCAATGTTCGTTCACCGCAATGTCGCCAAACACGGATGCGACCATCGTGATGCTGTAAACAGAACCTCGATTCATCCTAAAAAAAAATGACGTTTTGCCATTCGTGCACCCAGGTTCGTCGTTGAGTACATCATCGCAGGCGCTCCTGTCTGTGATGCAGCGTCAAGGGTAACCGCAGCCATGGTCTCCGAGCTGATAGTCCATGCTGCTGCAAACGTCGTCGAACTGTTCGTGCAGATGGTTGTTGTCTTGCAAATGTCCCCATCTGTTGACTCAGGGATCTAGACGTGGCTGCACGATCCGTTACATCCATGCGGATAAGATGCCTGTCATCTCGACTCCTAGTGAGACGAGGCCGTTGGGATCCACCACGGCGTTCCGTATTACCCTCCTCAACCCATCGATTTCATATTCTGCTAACGGTCATTGGATCTCGACCAACGCGAGCAGCCATGTCGCGATACGATAAACCGCAATCGCGATAGGCTACAATCCGACCTTTACCAAAGTCGGAAACGTGATGGTACGCATTTATCCTCCTTACACGAGGCATCACAACGACGTTTCACCAGTCAACGCCGGTCAACTGCTGTATGTGTGCAAATGGCTCTGAGCAATCCGGGACTTAACGTCTATGGTCATCAGTCCCCTAGAACTTAGAACTACTTAAACCTAATAAACAGAGGACATCACACAACACCCAGTCATTACGAGGCAGAGAAAATCCCTGACCCCGCCGGGAATCGAACCCGGGAACCCGGGCGCGGGAGGCGAGAACGCTACCGCACGACCACGAGCTGCGGACTAGCTGTTTGTGTATGAGAAATCGGTTGGAAACTTTCCCCATGTCAGCACGTTGTAGGTGTCGCCACCGGCGCCAACCTTGTGTGAATGCTCTGAAAAGCTAATCATTTGCATATCACAGCATCTTCTTCCTGTCGGTTAAATTTCGCGTCTGTAGCACGTCATCTTCGTGGTGTAGCAATTTCAGTGGCCAGTAGTGTACATAACGGATGTACGAGTGCAGGTTGTAGACTCATCGTTTACGACATATGGAAGTTTTGGTCTGGTTGGGAAGTATGGTATGTTCGGATAGCCCAATGGTAAGCCGGCTGCTCATGAAAACCGGTAAATCCGGGTTCACGTCCCAATACGGCACAAATTTTCTTCGTTGGCTTTCCACATTCGTAACTGTGAATATATTTCACGTATATCATAACGGCTGTAGTCGCCGTAGTGCCTGTAGCTTCGGACATGCATGCACATCCGGTTGCACATCGCACTTCTGAACAACAGAGTCACTGCAATATTGTATTTATTCTCGAAACCTGGGCAATCGACTTTCAAGAAAAATGTCTCGTTTGCATAGGTTAATACATAATGGATGTACGATATAGGATATAGACACATGGTTGACGACGTATGGAAGGTTGGGTCTGGTCACGAAGTGTGCTCGGATAGACTAATGGCAAGGCGACCGCTCGCGATAAGTGGGAAATCCGGGTTCGATCCTTGATCCGGTGCAAATTTCCGTAATCGTCATTCTGTTATACAGCTGATGGCTCTCATTATTTGCAACCGCGAATACATTTCATGTACATACAACAGACGTCGCACGCAGTTGATACAGCTGCACTACATTTTCATTAAAAGTTGAAGGACTTCTACACATACATATGACAAGGAAACGTTATGCATTCTGAAGGGTTGGATGTGGGCCTGGATACGAGAGTACCTGTTGAGATGGACTGTAGGAAATGGAAAGTCAATAGGAGACTGGGTCAGGGGCTAGCCTATAGTAACTGTACACAACGCAACACTATTAAACGCTCACTTTTTCGAAACCTAGTTATTGCCTTCCACTCCGATATTAAAATTTCGCTCTAAAGTCTCTACAACCTTTGTCTGTAAAGGTGCAAAAGTGAAGCGACGCCTCAAATAGCAAGAGCCACGCGGTCTGTCGCCTTGCCACGGTTGGCGTGGCTTCCTCCGTGGGAGGTTCGAGTCCTCCCTCGGGCATGGGTGTGTGCATTGTCCTCAGCGTAAGTTAAAGATAGATTAAGTGGTCTGTAAGCCTAGGGACCGATGTCCCCAGCGGTTTGGTCCCACAGGAACTTACCACAAATTTCCAAAATTTCAAGTAGCAAGATGGCGACGCATGAAAGGAGAGGCCAGAGCACAGAAGCTAATGTGACGTTTAAAGTGGTTTAATGATGTCATATTGGCACCAAATTCGCGACAATTACTCCCAACGCCGCCGTGTACAGTTCACATGGTAAGGTCGTCACAACCCCTCTTGCTCATATTTCACCTCTTCTCTTGACGCTTCTGCGATGAAGAGCAGAACCACGACATCCACAGTTCAAATCACGCGGTTTTCTTATGGGTGACCGAGAAAAACATTTCAGGCACATAGCAGCTCCGAATCGACAAGAAAAGGTCTCAGGAGGTGACATGAGGTGGCATTCGATGAAACCGCCCCTCCTCTTGCGTTCATTTAGACACATTTCACGGTGGAAAACGACGCTTTGTAGTGCTATGTGCAAGAGAACGACATTTCTGACAACCTTTGACACAGCTGACATCCCCGGACAAGTCAACCATTCTCTAAGGACTTCGTGGAGCTGCAATGTCACTGAACGTGATTTGGTCCCATGTGGAGTGTAGCACGATTGCAATTTTTCCTCTGGTCTACAGGGTGTAAACTACTAGAAATCGTTAAAACCACCTGACGAGCATTGAACGTGATCTGAAGCAGCAAAGCATGTTTATGCTTTTCAATCCCTCCTGTTTAGCTACCTCCTGTGATGTGATCTTGGGATGGTGCAACACTGGGATGGTGTGAATAAAATGGGAAAGGGACGCTATAAGATTCCCTAGTTTGGCCACATCCACAGCGTCACCCGTGCACCTTCATTGGATACTTTAAAACATTCCAGCACAGATACAGCCATTCACTGATTCATGTGCATCGGTGTGACAAGCAAGAATGTCGACATACCTCAGCTGAATGGCGCTACGTCATTGAACTAGCGCCTGTTGGCTGCATGCAAAATCTAAGAGCTGTAGAAAAATCCAGGAAAAATAATTCAGCTTTCATACAAAGAATAATGTTGATCACATTCCGTTCAACAGAAAAGATAAGATTCCACCTTTAGAACATAGCGGAATTTATAGAACTTCCTGCAAATCTGTGTGGCAAATTATATGTAGGTGAACCAGGAATCCCAACTAGACTAACTGGTCCTGTAAGAAGTTGGAAACCATTTGCCGAACAAGCTCTGAATAAATGTCACTTTCTGATATTAAATGTGATGTTCTCCATAGAGGAACTAGGGCAGAAAAGTAACATTACTCGAAATTATGACTATTAATAAACACCAGTCAAAGAATCCTGACCCAGATCTTGATGACTGAACACAATTTCATTATTCACCCTTATTAAAGTACCAGCGCCCAGGTAATATTTTGTTATATATGTATTAGATAATTTTCTTGTTATAGCTGTTCCACACTCCACATTCCGTAGACTTTCACCCCTCGACGCCACCCCCCCCCCCCCTCTTTATTGCGCTGTTCATCACATTCATCAGTTTGTCAATATAATATAGTTGTATGTGACTTACTTGTACAATGTTGTTAGCTTCCACGTTCCTATACTTTTAATCTTTGAGTATAAATTAATAAAAGATTTATTGGTTAAGAGCTTCTTTGTGAATTTTTGTGTTTTGTATCGATATACAGTCGAAAAAATGTCACATGTATATTTGAACAGCGCTCTTTGCACAGATGTTGTCTATTTAGTAGTAAGTTATCTGAGGATGTCCTAGAAAGCAGAATACCAGGTCATAATGAACTATTAAACGATTATTATTGTGGAACATCAATACCATGTAATTAAGTTTTTAATCTGAATAGTTTAACTTTTGTGGATCAATTATATTCCCTTCAAGCCGTTTCCATGTGGCTTCTCTTACATACCCGTTCAACACATATATTGCACAGATCTTCTCCTGTTTGTCTGTCTACCTCATTCTCTCATCTCTATCTGTCCATCTCCTCCTCTCCACTCTCACTGTCTCTCAACGTCCCCCTCCACTTCGTCACTCTCTTTGTACATTAGTTCTGACTCTCTCTCAAGCCATATCTCCCTCCATATTCTCCTCCCTATATTCCTGTCCATCTCCTCCTCACCTCTACCTTTTCTACATGCCAACTTCCCACCACATTTTCCACCCATCTCCCTCCCCCACTTCTCTCTGTTGATTTTCTTTGCCGCCCTCTCTCCATCTCATCCTCCTTCACACTTTCACTGTCCATCACCTCCTACCCACTCTCTGTCTATCCCATCCACCACCTCTCTCGATCCCATGCTCCACCCTCTCTGCATCCATCAGCTCCACTCCCTCCTCCTTTCTCTGTCTCCCTCTCTCTCAGTATCCATCTACACCTCCCTCTTCTTATTCAGCTGCGCATCTCCAAATGTGTACTCCCTGCACGACATGCAGATACCACCCACACAGTACACCTCCTTCCCCCTCTCTCTCTGTCCCATCTCCTTCTACCTGCTCTCTCTGTCCATCTCATCCTTGCCCTCTATGTCATCCATTCTCCCTCTCTCTATTAATTCCTTCCCCCCCCCCCTCTCTCTGTGTGTTCATATCCTACTCCTCTCTCTCTCTCTCTCTCTCTCTCTCTCTCTCTCTCTCTCTCTCCCTCTCTCTCTTGTTCTCTCCCTCTCTCTGTGTGTCCATTCTGTCCCCTATTCATCTCAAACTTCCCCCAGCAGAGCCACTTGTGGCCCTTCCAAAATGGGTCAATAAGGCATGCCAATAATACTGCCACAACATGCATGTTGCGCAGGGCTTCCTGCAAGTCAGAGGTTTCAAATCATATTTTTGCAGATGATGTATAGGTTGCCTAAGGGGGTTGTAATGGAAAACGTAACCATTTATTTAAAAATTCGCAACAGCCATATTTCTTAATGTACAAATCTAAAATTTTGCATGTGTAAAGCAAAAGAGCTGTGTTTCAAAGGAAAAATATAATAAAATATGCAGGATTAATATTTTCCCAGAAATTTGAAATTTTAATTTTCTATTGTTAAAAAGGCATAACTCAAATTCTAAAGATGCATTTAATCTCAAAATTTTATTGTAGTGTCCTGAGAGTGTTATAAGACCACTGAACTACAGGTATTAATTTATGGTACCAATTATATCATTAACAGAGTTTTTAATTTTACACATCCAAAATTAACTTTTTTTCACATACAATCATCTAAAAATCAGAATGTAATTGCAGAATCTCGTATTTTTTAGTTCCAGGGAGACAGCACACTGCGAACAGTTTGTGAAAATTTCACAGGATTAGCGAATATACTTTTTGAGAAAGGGCTTCTAATAACGTGAAAAATGTAAAACAGAGAAAATGAGGTTCAAAGATTTTCTTCTTATACTTCTACATGCAATGAGCTTACCTCAATTTTAAAATCCTCCATACTGATACTCCTCATCCTCCAGGTTTCTCTTTTCTTCGCATCTGCCTCGTCTGTATTTGCAGGTAATACACTGATCTGTTAGCTTTCTTGACCCTGCTCTCGTCGATGGTATAAAATGCTTTTTTGTGGACACACCACGATCTATACCAGCTCTCTTCAGCACTTCAATTCTGCCATTACTTCCGTTATTGTAGCATAAAACCGCATCATGGACACCTATTTTGAGTACTTCAAGTGCAGAGAATGTCCTTTTTGAGCATCTATCCAAATTAAATTATTGGGGCTTTCATTTACATTTTGTGTCTTTTCGTGAAGAGAATTCCTCAATAAATCAGGGTTTGCAAGAAACCTGAATGTGGGGTTAATTACATTCATAACAGGTTCTGGTAATGAGTGTTTATGTGGATACGTCTCATTTCTGTTATGAATTTACAGTAGCTGCCCTTCGGACACTGTGCATTGGTGTTTGGCCAGTGGACAGTTTGCGGAAAAAAATTGTCCACACAGCACGCATCATTTCCTCTAAATTATGTGTGTTTTTCATGATAGTTATCGCATGAAATAACTGAAGAGAATCAATTTCTTTCATAGTAAGCCTACCTTTTCCTCCTAGCGATTTTCCATCCTCAAGTAGTTCACCTTTCTTCTCTTTCAACAAGCGACAAAGCCTACCACCAAGCCTCTTTTGGATGTGGGCAACACATTCCAACTTTTCTATTGTTACATTGAACGGACCTTTATCTCTTACAGCTTTGAACGAAAAGGAGTCCCCATCACCAAGGTATTTAGTATATCTAACACCATACTGGTCCTCAGATCTGTAGAACATCCTCACAACTGCAGCAGTTTCCATGCCCCCACTTGAGCCATTATAATTTTTAGGGCATGCTACTGCATGCTTTTCTTGCCACAGTTTCTCACTGTCTTCACTGTTGGACATTTTCCTTATTGCACACTGGTGGCAGTATTTAGGCACAATTTCTACATCTAACTTTACCTGAGTCAATACCAATAACAGATGCAACTCCATACAGAGATGTGTGACACCTTTTCATCCAAATCCCATCTACAGACACACCCAAGTCAGTAACATTTGTAGGAGATTCACTGTCATGAATATCTACCCCAACATCTATCTTTTTTTTTTTGTTTATTTCCACCAATTCCTCCACTGCTTTCTTCATAGAAACTTTGGCACTTCGCATACAGCATCAGACATTTCTTTATTCATTTTTTCAAACCTTGCACAAGGTAGAGGCATGTTCAGAAAACCACACAATAAATTACCTCCTCCCCTGGCCTTTCCAAGGTATCTCAGAGCATGTGCTAATCTAAAATTGCTTTCAGAGTTACGAGTGTTAGTTTTTTTGGAGGAGGAAAATGAAAATTCATAGCCACACGAATTACAAATTAATTTAAAATCACAAGCTATTCCCACTCTTCTGTCTTCAACAACTATCATTCATTCCGTATTTTTACAGCCAACACGTGAACATGTAAACTTAACTTTACAGCCTGGCAGAGAAACTCTAAATCAATAAGTCTGAATCCAGTGGAATCCATATCAACATCATTCGCGCACCTGTATAATTCTCCTGCCCCAAATTTCGGTGCTAAAACTGAGAGCTTATGTTCTTCATTTCGAGCTGCTTCCTCTTTTTTGTTGGTGAACCGATTTCCATGAAACTTCTGTTTCCTAAACACAGTTTTTCCACCACCCCTTATACACAAATCTTTACTTCTACTTAACTGTTTGCGAATTCAACTTTCCACCTACTAATATATGTTAGTATTGTCAAAACGTAATTAAACCACACACAAGAAAGTTTTCAGGCAAAGTTATAGATGCCAGCCAAAGATATAGAAAGAAAATAGCCTTCATACTGACAAAAATTCCGCTGAAGCAAGCAGTTTCCCAAATGTCGGAAATGATGAGAGTGTCCGCCAGTGCAGAGTTAATCAGTTTAATAATTTAAAGGCATTTCTAAAGCTGCTATCACGATAAAATTCACACACAACGTAGATTAAACAGTGTAGATTAAGAAAATAATATTATTTAAAAATAGATTTTTTGCACCAAAATCCATTACATCCCCCCTTAAGAAACAGGTCTTTAAGACGTACCTATACTACTCCTACACAACATACCTGATGGTGCAAGTCCCAAGCTAGAAAGCCTTTTCCCCACAGTTTCCCTTGCATACATATTTGACACACATACTGCGTGCATTTCCCCCCTCTCTTTGCCCACCTCTTCCTCTCCTCATCTTTCTGTTCATCTCATCCTCCTACTTCTGTCTATCTACTCCTCCTTCACTTCTCTCTCTCTCTCTCTCTCTCTCTCTCTCTCTCTCCACCTCCTCCTCTCCCCCTCTATCCATCTCTTCCTCCCCTGTAGTCCTTATCCACCTGCAGATTACCATCCTGCACCTTCCATCTGGTTAGTGCACCTCCCCCTCCTCCACCCATTTCTGTCTAACCCTTCCTCACCCTTCTATGTGTCTCCTCAACTCCCTTTCCCTATCCAGCTCGTGCTCCTCCAAACTGTCCATCCCCTCGTCCTCCCATTCAATTTCCATCCCTCTTTCCCCTCTCTCTGTCCTACACACCTCCCCTCTCTCTGTCTGATCCAGCCTCAACGTGATTCATCGCTGAACACAAGGCGACGCGATTCATCATGAACCCATACTTACTGGCTATAGAACCACGCAAAACGTAGCCGTTTGTGTAGTGTCATTAATGGCAGCCAATGAATGGGGAAGTGATTCCCTAGTCAAGCTGCTGCTAGTCAGAAATTTGTATGACTACACACAATGTTACAGGGAGACCATTACTTGTTCTCACATGGCTGACACAGATGTGAAGAAGTCGTCTATTGTGGTGGTCAGACATGTTCAACTGGAACCTTGATGGCGAATATACCTGTCCTTATGTTCGCAAGCGGTTTGACATCAAGCCACTTTAAGCTTCTCGTCCAGGCAGTGAAGTCCCAATGGATGGCTACCAGTTATCGTGTAACCCACTGCCTTGTAACGTCATCCAAATGGGGTGTGGAGGGGCATGTGGTCAACACAACGTCCTCCTGGCCGTTTTACGTCTTTCCAGTCTGTGGAGCCGTTACTTCTCGTTCAAGTATCACCTCAATTAGCATCATGAGGTTGAGTGCACTCCATTATAGACCTCTGATCAAGGAAAAATCTTGGAAGTACTGGGAATCGAAACTGGGTTCTTCACAAGACAGTCATTTCCGCTGACCACTCAGTTATGGAGGCAGAGACATTGTGCCTCTGTTACAAACAATTCGACAAGTCAGTCATATGGAGACCCACAATTGTGTCATTTAAAAGTTCGTCAGGTGTTGATAACGCTGTTTCAGACCTACTTTTCCTTCGCAGTAATCATTCCACATCTGACGCTGTTCAAGCCCCTGATATACAATACCAGGCCTGGTTACAACTTTAAACATAAACAGCACTAATGCACTCTGGTGACCGTTCTGTCTGCCATAGGGCCGCTGACGGTCGGTATGTACGCGAAGTTACATTGACATCCGATCATGTCTTCTGGGTGCTTCACTTTTTATGTCGAGCAGTGCAGATGACCTGCTGTTTCACCGAATTTAATGCCATTGTGTAATTTTATCCACACGAAATCTGTAACCTGATCATTCTTCTTTGCTTGATGATAGTGTACGATACCTCAAACTGGTTATCTGGTCCCTGAGTAATCCAGATACACAGAAGAGGTGCACACTCGATAAATCGAAACAACTGCCGTAACAGATTTCACACAAACACTTTGCACATCGAAGTTGGCTGATATGTAACATTCATCAACTCGAATGTTTTGTAAATTGATTGCATAGTTCTATCGATCTCTTTCCGACACTGTTTTGTTTATTCAACAATGATTAACGTACTGCAGTATATAAATCAGTTGTAAAAATGACTTCAAAGAAGCACAAGTGTGACTTTCGCAGGACCAAGATGATTCTGATTTCGAAGAAAATATGATATGCAATGATTTTTTATATTATGATGATCATCTGGAATTCTCGGGTGACCTGACTGAAATCAGGCTCTTCTGAGTGACAAGGTCGCAGACCATTAAAATGCAATTTTTTTAATTTCGGCTCTAGTTGTTATTTTTTGATTCCCTTTGTAAAAAACACGAACGTTTTGGAACTATTTTTCTGTGTTAATTTTTTGTTTGTAGCCCACAGAATGAGCTTACGTCGACTTTTGCCTTATTACACCTAAATCAGTCAAACTATCGTTTTTCGAACTTTTATGAGATTCCTTCAAATTCGAATTTTCGAGAGTCGACTTAGGTAGCATTTCCTGATTACAAGAGACTTTGTGAGGCGGTTATTTTTACTGCTCTGGTGATTTTAAGAAAGATTATGTGCCTCCGTAAATGCGAATATCTTAGCTATAAATATGGCAGCATCACTTTGTAGTTGAAATCTCCTTTCTTCCGTAGTGTGTGGATGCTCTCTAACAATTCACAGATCTATAAAATACTGATAGATTCTGGGGACACGAAATAATAGCAACAATAATAAATGTACCCTGTATATACCAAATGATTATGAACTTATTATTATTATGAACACTAAAGCAAATCGCGAGTGTGACATGCTTGTTTGCGGAAACACAATGGATGAAGAAACTGAATAAATCTCTGCTCTAAAATTAAAGGCGGACCCATTCCTGCAACCTGTAAACGACTAGCATTAAAACCAAGTAATAATGTCATGTCATCAATCATAAAGTGAGTGCAGGCAGAAATCGAAAGCTAGAAGCAGGAAACATTAGGGTTTAACGTCTTGTCTACATTGAGAAGACTAGAATTCACCTGGAATTATGTAGAGGCAGGACTGTGGAGTCGTGTTCTCATTCACTTTGGTCACGGAGGGGAGACGTTCTGAACGCCGGCCAACAAGGATGAGCTGTGGCTGCGTGCGGGTCAGAAGTGTGTCCCAGGGGTACGGGGTGCAAACAGCCTCGCACAACCCGCAGGTCGTGGTAAGCATTCGCGACTAGGAGAAAAACGGTGAAACGTTTTGTGAAGTGATTTGTCTAAAAGCAGTAAATGAAATATACACTCTAAGACAATAAAACTGATGCGCCACGAAGTAAGAATACGAATGGGACGAAATAAGCAGATGTGACGTACGTGTACAGACAAACAAATGGTTACAATTGCAGAAAAATGGATGATTTATTCAAGAGAAAGAGCTTCACAAATTGAACACGTCAGTAATGCGATGGTTCACCCCTGGCCCTTATGGAGGATGTCATTCTGTTTAACACTGATTGATATTGTTGGATGTCCTGCAGAGGCATATCGTGCCAAATTCTGTCCAACAGACTCGTTAGATTCTCAAAACCGCAAGGTGGTTGGGTATCCCTGCCCATAATGCTCCAAACGTTCTCGACTGATTAGAGATCCGGCGACCTTGCTGGGCAAGGTTGGGTTTGGCAAGCACAGAGACAAGCGGGAGAAACTCTCGCCGTTCGCGGGCGGGCATTATCTTGCTGAAATGTAATCCCTGGATGGCTTCCGATGAAGGACAACAAAACGGAGCGCAGAATGTCGTCCACTTGTGGTTGTACGGCAAAGGCTCCCCGTATGACAGCCAAATGGGGGGGGGGGGGGGAGTATGGAGCGTGATAGTCAGCTGGTATCTCACCACTGTCTGGGGAATCTCCTGACTTCGTTTCTCTGGTCGTCGGGCTCAATTCGTTCAGAGCGGGAATCATCAGTGAAAACCATTCTACTCCGTTCAATAAGATTCCAGACAGAAGACGCGTCAGCAGACGCCCTGGCCGATAGTGGGATACCAACCTGACTGTCGCCAGCCAGGAGAGATGGTCTGGGGTGCCACTTCTTTTCATCTACATCTACATTTATACTCCGCAAGCCACCCAACGGTATGTGGCGGAGGGCACTTTACGTGCCACTGTCATTACCTCCCTTTCCTGTTCCAGTCGCGTATGGTTCGCGGGAAAAACGACTGTCTGAAAGCCCCCGTGCGCGCTCTAATCTCTCTAATTTTACATTCGTGATCTCCTCGGGAGGTATAAGTAGGGGGAAGCAATATGTTCGATACCTCATCCAGAAACTCACCCTCTCGAAACCTGGCGAGCAAGCTGCACCGCGATGCAGAGCACCTCTCTTGCAGAGTCTACCACTTGAGTTTGTTAAACATCTCCGTAACGCTATCACGGTTACCAAATAACCCTGTGACGAAACGCGCCGCTCTTCTTTGGATCTTCTCTATCTCCTCCGTCAACCCGATCTGGTACGGATCCCACACTGATGAGCAATACTCAAGTATAGGTCGAACGAGTGTTTTGTAAGCCACCTCCTTTGTTGATGGACTACATTTTCTAAGGACTCTCCCAATGAATCTCAACCTGGTACCCGCCTTACCAACAATTAATTTTATATGATCATTCCACTTCAAATCGTTCCGCACGCATACTCCCAGATATTTTACAGAAGTAACTGATACCAGTGTTTGTTCCGCTATCATATAATCATACAATAAAGGATCCTTCTTTCTACGTATTCGCAATACATTACATTTGTCTATGTTAAGGGTCAGTTGCCACTCCCTGCACCAAGTGCCTATCCGCTGCAGATCTTCCTGCATTTCGCTACAATTTTCTAATGCTGCAACTTCTCTGTATATTACAGCATCATCCGCGAAAAGCCGCATGGAACTTCCGACACTATCTACTAGGTCATTTATATATATTGTGAAAAGCAATGGTCCCGTAACACTCCCCTGTGGCACGCCAGAGGTTACTTTAACGTCAGTAGACGTCTCTCCATTGATAACAACATGCTGTGTTCTGTTTGCTAAAAACTCTTCAATCCAGCCACACAGCTGGTCTGATATTCCGTAGGCTCTTACTTTGTTTATCAGGCGACAGTGCGGAACTGTATCGAACGCCTTCCGGAAGTCAAGAAAAATAGCATCTACCTGGGAGCCTGTATCTAATATTTTCTGGGTCTCATGAACAAATAAAGCGAGTTGGGTCTCACACGATCGCTGTTTCCGTAATCCATGTTGATTCGTACATAGTAGATTCTGGGTTTCCAAAAACGACATGATACTCGAGCAAAAAACATGTTCTAAAATTCTACAACAGATCGACGTCAGAGATATAGGTCTATAGTTTTGCGCATCTGCTCGATGACCCTTCTTGAAGACTGGGACTACCTGTGCTCTTTTCCAATCATTCGGAACCTTCCGTTCCTCTAGAGACTTGCGGTACACGGCTGTTAGAAGGACCCCTTTGGTTGTCATCCGCGGTACCCTTACTGTACAGCGGTACTTCGCCGACATTGTACACCCTGTTTTGTTATCCTTCACGGCACATCATCCTGGGCTTACATTTCAGCAAGATAATGCCGACCCACACACGGCAAGAGTTTCTAATGTTTGTCTTCATGCTTGCCAAACCATACCTTGGTCAATAATGTCGCCGGATCTCTTTCCAATCCAGAATGTTTCGACCACTATGGACAGGTCCCTCAAACCAAATCGGGATCTTGACGATCTAACAAGCCTGTTGGACGCAATTTGGCACGATATGCCTCTGGATGACACCCAACAAGACGAATAACTGCTTGCATAAAGATCAGAGGTGGACCAACGCGTTATTAACTTGCTCAATTTGTGAAGCTCTTTCTCTGCAATAAAACATCTACTTTTGGTGAATTTATAATCGTTTCTTTGTCTTTGCTTGTACGACGTATCTACCGATTTCCGCCCCATTCGGATAATTGCTTGTTCGTGCGTCGGTTTTTTTTCCTCCTTAGAGAGTAATAGAGAAACATTTGATGCTATTTTGAATAATGTTAGAAATCACGTACAGCAAATGAGGAGGCATTAAGAATTTAAAGTTCAATGTGTAACTTCACGTAGCAATAGAATCTCAATGCCTCAAAGCAGCAAGATGCACTGTCTACAGAAACTATCAGACAAATTTCCTGTAATACTCTAAAAAGAACCACCTACCCATCATAGTTCAGAAGATATGTCGTCATAAACAATGAGATGCATGAAAAAATTGCCGCTCATGCCCGAGGTTTAAATTTATTACTTCTGTGCTACAAAGTCTACACGCAATAAATTTCGCAGGTAGTATCCACATAATCCGATAAATGCACCTACGAAATTATACCATGGAATCTGGCATAATTCAGGAGATATGACGTCGTAAACACGGACATGAGAGAGAAACTGCCGCACTGTGCATGATGTTTACATTTATTACTTCTTTATTGCTAACTCTGTTCGCTACATATTTTGCAGCCAGTAACCACATATGTGGTTAATGAAATCGTTGATACCTGGCAGCACTTTTGACAGCTTTCAACTGCGAAGCGCCAACGCCTGTAGGCGGAAACAATAGCCGTCTATAGTGCTATGAAGAAGCGTTGACACAAAGACGTTTACAAAATCGTGTTGTAGATACGTGAAGTATCTGTGTCCAGCGCACAGAAAATATCCGGGATTATCTCACACTGAGTCTACTGCAGGAGTACATACAAGGTCGCGTTTATAATAGAAAATTGGCAAATTGAATATCTGTCTAATGTCGGGCTTGGCAGGTAGTAAAAAATATAGCTGGACAAGGCACGAAGGCATTCTGACAGTCAATTCTCCAATGATGGAATAAAAAATTTCCAGTCAAAATCAAAAAGTAATATACCATACCATTGTGGAAAGTATTACAACGTTTGGGTCAGGAACCTGGGTAATTAACGAAAGAGATAAACAGAGACTTCTTGCGATGTAAATGACAACTGGAGGAGGAGTAACAATGCCGAGGAAAATAGAAGTTGAAAAGACTTTTTTATCATCAAGACAAAAAGTATGGCTTAAAAGCCTAAGTCAAGATCACAAAAATATCTTTATTGTTAACTAGTTTCAGCTCATTGACGAGCCATCTTCAGTTACGTAATACAATGTCAAACAACAACGAAATGAAAGAAAAAGCTACTTCGGTATGGGCAGCTTGAAAGGATGGATGGTGCAAGATGGCCTAAACATGTGTGGCTCTAGATACTTCCTAGAAAGGAAAAAGAGGTAGAGCAGCAAGAACATGGGAACAGGTTTTAGGTAAAACTAAGCAAAGTAGAAATCTCAAGCTGTTAAATATATTATTTTGCAAAACTAGACCTCACGTTGCTCTATTTGATATCCCATTTGCCCATTTTCCACTCTTGGTTTGCCTACTAAAATTCCGACAAAATAACCGTTATGTAATGTCTTGTGAATCTAGTTTTCGTTTCGCCCAAACATTTGCCCAAAAGGAAGAAAGACAATATCGAAACCTACAGAAACAGCTGGTGAACATGGGCGGTGTCCGAAATGGCTGTGACGCGAACAGAACTGGCCAGACACTGTATTTCAGGGACGTGAAAGAGTGTCCCCTCTTGTGGTTGGTGGTGTCTGCGAGGAAGGTAAAATACTTGTTACCTGCAGTACCAGTCCGTGCTGCTTACAAAGACAAACCGCTTTGATCTACAGATGCTCGAGTAGTAAACAAAACACAGCATGTCTGGCAACCTTGCTAATGAAGCTTGGATATAAACACGTGGAACGAAGGCCGTCACTCAATTAACCAGTGGAACCGGCTATTTCAGGTGAAATAACTGAAGTTGCCAACTTGTCGTCCAGCTCAAGGAATGCCGGTTGACTTCGAACGAAGCCGGAATGTAGTGTCTATAGAGGAAATTGAAGCAATAAGAATTACTGCAGCTAGTGGCAATATTTTGTACAATTTTTGTTTTTGTCATCTTCTTGTCTCATCGTCCTTCCATTTCAAATGAACATCCTATCATTAAAAGTTTTTCTCTGTCTTTCCACATTGATTCTGCTTATTCCTTTTCCTTTCAAGGAGAAGTAGAATTGACACTTCCGCAGTGTAACATTACATTTAGTATAAAGTATCATTTCCAGAATCCATCTTCGCTAGAGAGCTACTTTTTCTAAACTTTATGCTCGCGCGTATCATGTCAACATTGAAACAACGACATTGGACATTCTTGTTTGGTAACTCATTTCTTTTTAACTCTCCGTTTCATTGTCTCTCATTACTTTATCGCGCAAGTTTGTTTACACTCATTTTCTGTCCAATGGCTCACAGAAAATTTGATGCTTCCCTGTTTTATGAAAGCTGAGAAAAGGTTATTCTGTCTAGTAGCTCACAGAAAAATTAATGATTCCGTCTTTTAAGAAAGCTGAGAGAAGGTATATGAAAGTTGGAAAAAGGTAACTTCGGGAAACTGACTTCGAGGCTAAACCAGCCCTCTGCACAGCTTCAGTCTTCATCTTCGAATGCATCCGTGAGCCCTCTCACAGTACCGCTTTACATCTACCCCGCTTTCTTCGCAAAAAGTTTAGGAGAGTAGTCTGCATTTCGTAGCCAAGCGTGGTCCAAGGCAACATGACAATCACCGTCTCGAAGTCGCCAGGAAATCCCAGTATATCGAGAAACTGGCATTTAGTAGTGTTACCTGGGTTAAATTATGCCACAGCACATCTACACCAAAATGAAGTGTTTTAATATACACAAACAATGGAGGGCAATGCCGTGTTAAGCTGTTCACACTTTCATCTGTGTTCTGTGTTCTCCTGTAAAGGCATTTTTTCGGAAGGTTTACGTCAGACAGATGCCAAAGTGTTGCTTTAACTTCTTTCATTATAGTTGTTGGTAAACTGTGATGATTTTTAAGTACCGCCTGTTGTTTTTAGCCGATAAATTTGCACCAGCTGTTCTCACCACCAGGACATGGTCCGTGTCCACAGTGCTCTTTTATAGAGGCAATGTGGGAAAACACAGCTTTACTCGTAGCTTCCACTTGATTTGTATTTTGTCTGATTGATAGAACATGGCTGTTCTGAATGTAATCTGACTGACTTACTTACTGACTGATGCTATGTCTCCCTTTATCACCTAATTTTTTTCCATCACTCTGCCTTCTTTCCTTTCATTGACGTCTTTGAGTCTGGTTCTCATTCTTTTTTGAACGTTCACCGCACACCTAAGCTTTTGTATCTGGACATTGTTTCCATATAAAAATTTGAACATAGCTGCTAAGGTTCAGTGACACTGTCAGAATTATATTAGAACAAATAAACCCTCGGTCACAAATATTAAGTCAAAATTGACCAGATTTCGACGCTACTATGAGCGTCGTCTTCAGAATTAAACTAACTGTTCTAAAACATATTAGGTATATAATACATTAATAAAATTAAAGTTTTTACTGACTGGAAAGAGATGCAGTACTTACAAGTCACATTTTAAAAAAATCTAAGCCGGAAAGGCGACGTCGTGAATAGTTGTAAATAAGATGGCGAGCCGCTAAGGGCTGCTCGTACTTGAGTGGACAAGGGTTGCAACAAAGTACTGCATCTCTTTCCAGTCAGTACAAACTGTTATCTTATTAATGTATTATATACCTAATATGTTTTAGAACTGTTAGTTTAAATCTGAAGACGACGCTCAAAGTAGCGTCGAGACCTGGTCAATTTATACTTAATATTTGTGACCGCGGGCTTATTTGTTCTAATATGTTTCCATATGTTTTGCTTTCTAAAACATGTTAGAAAGCCTTTGAGTTATCACCCAAATAATATGGAATGACAAGTATTGCGGAGGTTTCTGGAATAAAACTCCGTACCACCGTTGCCCCCTGAGTTTTTTGCTGCAAACATATCACTGTATTCATTATTCGGTTTGTTAGCACGTTAACAGAATTTTGACGTAACAGGAAGCCAATCACCTTTCCAGTGTCGATACTTGTAACAACTCCGTTGCTTGAGGCATGACCGCTTTTTTATGTATTTTTTTATTTTCTCTTAGCCCTCAGCTGCAGTTTGAAAGTGGGGTAGGACGGTTCATTACAACACACAGAACAGCTCCCGCTGTCTTTCCCTTGCTGACACCTCGCAGCCCATACACTAAACTTGAAGGGTGACAGTTATTGAACTATATGAAAAAAACTAAATTAGTTACAAACTACGGCGTGCACACACTGGATTGAACATGCAAGCGTCACTACATATATTCGGATTTAGGTTATGACATGTGTGATATGCCTGTCATCATTGGCGATGATTTGGCGCAGACGAATAGCGAAATTCTGCATGACCCGCTGAAGTGTCGGAACATCTATGCTGACGATGATCTATTGAATGGCTGCTATCGGGTCAGATTGGTTTGGGATTATTGCTGTACACCTTGTCTTTAATATAACCTCACAAAAAGGTGTCGCATGTGTTCATATCCGGAGAATACGGCGGCCAAACGAAACTCATGCCAGTGGCCTCTGGGTACCCCAGAGCCAGAGCACAGTCCCCAAAGTGCTCCTCCAGGATTTCTAACAGTCTCCTGCTTCGATGGGGTCGAGCTCCGTCTTGCATGAACCACGTCGTGTCGAAATCAGGGTCACTTTGGATAATGGGGATTAAATCATCTTCCAAAACCTCCAGGCACCGTTTGGTAGTCACCGTGCCATCAAGGAATATCACACCGATTATTCCGTGACTGGAAACTGCTCACTACACAGTCACCCTGAGGGTCAAGAAACTTCTCCATCACGAAATGCGGATTCCCAGTCCCCATTGCTTATCGAAGAATACATCCAAATGAAAGTGAGCTTCATCGCTAAACGACCATTGTAATTCCCATCATTCTCCGCGGCCAACCGAGCAGTTTGAACGTCCTAACGCAAACCGTTCAGAAGTTAGGGCGATTATATTTCATATAGTTCGATAATTGTCACATTCACACTATAAACTCCGTCGTCATTGATTTTCACTGAAGCAAAACTATAAAACTTGTAACTGTATTTACATTCACTGGAGACCGGTATGAACTGAACTGTCTGTCCGATACTTTGTTCAACCCGTAGAGAAACGTTTCCCTAGTGACACTTCTTGCAACACAGATTTTATTCAACAGCTTCAGACAATTCACTTATATCGATAACAGCAGAAACCTTCTTGCCTTCTTCAGGCATGTTATGCATATTTCCAACGTGTTTGAGCTTCCTATTTGAATCTCTAGCAGCATGGGCAGGTCTACAACTTTGCTTGGGTTCTGTGGGTCAGCTGGAAATGAGTCTTGAAAGCCCAATGAAAGATTGACAGATTCCCGGCCATTCATGAGAGTTTGCAGTGATAAAAACTGCTTGCACTAGATTGGAAATTAATTCGAATTGTTACAACTTTAGAACAACAACGTGCAACAGATCGTTTTTCAGAGGCAGTCCCATGGAATATTTTAAGACTGCAAAAACAGCTTCGTTATTTTCATCGAAAATCCGACTCCACTTACCCTTAAGCGAGTGCTCATGTTTTTCTGCCATAGAATCCAAGAATATTCATCTATATTATTATCACAGATTCAGCTGTTCATTATCCACCCGTGTATTTCATATGGGGAAATATGGACTCAGCCGACAAACTTTACAGAGCTTGATCGATGTTGTTAGCAAGATGTTTTGGTACAAGAACACAAACTGTTATTCAGTAAAGCGTTTGACTTACTACTTCGTAATTTTTTGTGGCTGCACTGCACAGACAATACAAGCACACCATGAAAATGTATGTATTGTGGGGTAAAAAAAACGTAAGGAAAACGTTTACATTGTTTTGATAACCAGTTTCGTAATTTAGGTCCGGTGGTTCCTGATTTCGAAGTAGACAACTGAAATACTACTAGGGGAAGAAAATCTCCTACTAGACTTTGGGTGTCAGGGCAGCAGACCTTGTATTACTGCCCTCACATTAAATTCCAGACCTCTCAGCAGTGTCTTATGGAGTGAAAGGATTATAAAAGTAATCGCGAGCAATGCATATTTCATACTGAGATTCACTGAATGAACGGTCACGGAATGTAGTCCATCAACAAAGGAAGTTGCTTACAAAACACTTATTCCACAAATACTTGAATATCGCTCGTCAGTGTAGGATCCGTACTAGATACGACTGATACAGGGAATAGGGAAGATCCAAAGAAGAGCAGCACGCTTCTTTACAGATTCATTTCATAAGTGCTAAAGCTCAGCCAACTGAAGTCGCAGATACTGCAAAAGAGTCGTTCTGCATGACATTATGGTCTACTGCAAAATTTCCGAGATCCGCATTCGAAGACTCGTCAACCAGTATATTGCTTCCTCCTACCTATATCTCATGAAAAGATCACGAAGATAAAATTAAAGAAATACGAGCCCACACGGAAGCTTACCGGCAACTGTTCTTCCCGCGAACCATTCGTTACTGGAACAGGAAAAGGGGGAAGTGATACTGGTGCACCAAGTGTCCGCCACACACCTTAAGATGGCTTGGGCAGTAAAGTGCAGATGTAGAGGGTGTCCGGGTATCAAAGATGAATTTGAATTTTCCGCCATTTTGTCATTTGACGGTTGGCAGCCGTGGTTTTTTAATGTTTGTTACATGCGATCCTACCCATCAGTATCCTGATAGCTTTTGTGTGGTGAGCATCGTTATTTGATATTTATTTTCGTCATGGAAAAGATGACAACTGAGCAACTTACCTAAGTGATAAAAAGTTATAAACAAAATCAGTGTAAGTCCCACGGCAACCGTTCGTGAATTGCGTGTGACACTCGGCGTTATGTTGCTCCAAACGAATCATCAGTTCGGAAGTTGATCCGGAAGTTTCAGACCACAGGTTCTGTTTCAAACGTTAAGAAAATAGAACGACCGCGTTCTGATCGAACACAAGTACCATTGCTGTCGTGACAATGTGACCGTAAGTCCCTGAAAATCGATTCGTGACTAGCTCAAAAATTGAATTTATCACCAAGTTCACTGCTTGAAATCCTTTCAAAAGATCTGAAAATGCATGCGTACAAGATTCAACTTACACAAGAGCTGAAGCCTGCAGATAATGGAAAGAGACATGAATTTGCTCAAAGGGTCTTGGCTCGACCAGTCGAGAACGATAACTTCATTAAAAAATATAATTTTCTGAGATGAGGGGCACTTCCACCTCAGTGAGTACGTTAATAAACAGAAGTGCAGAATTTGGGGTAGTGGAAGTCCGCAAGTGACTGTGGAAGATGAGATGCATTCTGGGCAGGAGGCGTGATCGGCCCGTACTTATCTCAAAATGATGAGGAAGCTGCCGTCACTGTGAAGAGCGACCGTTGCCGAAACATGCTATCTGATTGGTTTTTCCCTCTTATTGATGAAAACGATGATTTTTGGTTTCAACAAGTGGTACGAGATGTCACACATCCCGTGAAATGATTGCTGTGCTGAATGAAAAATTTCCTCAAAAAATTATCTCTTTGCGTGGCAACTAGGAATGGCCTGCCCATCATGCTATCTTACGGATTGTCGCCTCGTGACTTTTTTTTGTGCGTATTTGTGAAATTAAAAGTGTACTTCAACAAACTACGAGGGTCGTCCGAAAGTAAGTTCCGATCGGTTGCGTAATGGAAACCACAGTGAAAACCAGAAACGTTTTATTTGCAACATTTAGGTACACCTTCCATCTACTTCTCTACAACGTCGCCGCTCCAACTTCGAGTTCTGTCGTAGTGTTGTATCAGCTTTCCAATATCCTCGTCATAGAAAGTAGCCGCCTGTGCTTTCGGTCAGTTATCTGCACTGGTCTGCAGCTCGTTATCTGTGGAAAATTTTTGTCTTCATAGCCAGCGGTTCTTTTGAGCAGAGATGAGACTCAGGGGGAGCCAATTACAGACTGTACTGTGGGTGATCAAACACTTCTCATCAGAAACGCTGCAGGAGTGTCTTCATTGCCCCTGCAGTGTGCGGCCGAGAATTGGCATGAAGAAGGAACTGCTCGACAATTGTGTTATGAGGGCTGCACGACAGAGGCGAAATCTCTAACCAGGCTCTCATTCTTGGTGGGAGACGCTATTTCCTACGCATTTTTACGCGCTCAATGTTCACTCAAAACTGAAAAGAGCGACGCGACACGATCGACGGACATACTAGAGACACTGCCCAACACATCCGTGCAAAGCTTTACCGGATTTTCCCATGGTTTCCATTTCGCGACCGATCGCAACTTACTTTCTGGACAACCCTCGTACAAACAATACACCAACTGAAGGATGAAATCAAAAGGGTTATTACCGGGATACCACCAGATGTTTGTGAACTCGTCATCGTGAACTTCAATGACTTCATTGCTCTTTGTCGCAAGGCCTTGGGTAGTCATACGGATATAATTTTTCATACATTTTTTTAACTACCGGTAAAATGCGCCTGTGGCTCTCGTTGTCACTTTAAACCGAACGTAATGGATCAGTGTGACTTGATCAGGCGTGCATGATGCGCGAACCGTACCGTCAAATCAATGAGTTTGAAAGAGGACGCATTATTGGCATGAGAGAATGTGATGCGACCATCCGAGAAACTGCTGCTCTTGTGGGACTAACGTTTTGGCAGTGCAATGGGTGTTCGCGGAAGCCGTAGAACACGATGACATGGGTTAGGTAGCTCTAGCCAGATCACCCACTCAGAAAATCGACACCTTATCCGAATGGCATTCCAGGATAGATCTACGTCCTCCTTGGCTCTGGCGCAGCAGTGGAACAGTTTAATGCATCCTACACCATCAGGGGTGACAGTCCATCGACGTTTATTGCGGCACGGTTTATGTGTGCGTCGTCCACTTCTGCGCCTGCCTTCTACGAACGTGCAGAAACATGCTAGACGGCGGAGGTGTATGGAACGACTTGACTGGGGACAGGACTGATATCAGTAAGTGTTTTAGGACGAATCTAGCTTCTGTTTGTATGATAATTATGGCCGAGTTTTGGTTCGCCACAGACAGGGGAAGCAGCATCACAAGCACTGCATTTGCTATTGGGTAAAATAGCAAATCGCAACTGGTGCGTGTCCAAGGCACTGTGACCAGTGCGACCTACGTGAATGACATCCTGCTATCCGTAACCATATCCTTTCCGCGCAACACCTCAGACGCCATTTTTCAGCAAGGCAATGCACGACCACTTGTTGCTTCACGATCACGTGCCTTCTTGGCGTCACAGTATGGCAGGCTGTTGCCCCTCCCCGCCTCATCACCAGACTTATCGCCAATCGACAATGTGTGGGATGTGGTGAAATGACGGGTGCAGCGCTGTGACGCAGTGCCAACCACCACAGAACCAGGTGACTGTTACACCAGAGGACGCCATTCGCACCTTAAAAGCGCTGATGCTATCACGCTTGGAACAAGTTATTGGTGCCCATGGCGGATCCTGTGTCTACTAAGCAAAAGGACACATGCTGAACCGAGGTGACTGATATGCTAATCAAATCTGCAGAACATACTAATGTACACCACTGGCCATTAAAATTGCTGCACTACGAAGATGACGTGCTACAGACGCGAAATTTAACTGACAGGAAGAAGGTGCTGTGATATGCAAATTATTAGCTTTTCAGAGCATTCGCACAAGGTTGGCGCCGGTGGCGACACCTACGACGTGCTGACATGAGGAAAGTTTCCAACCGATTTCTCATACACAAACAGCAGTTGACCGGCGTTGCCTGGTGAAACGTTGTTGTGATGCCTCGTGTAAGGATGAGAAATGCGTACCATCGCGTTGTAGCCTATCGCGATTGCGGTTTATCGTATCGCGACATTGCTGCTCTCGGTGGTCGAGATCCAATGACTGTTAGCAGAATATGGAATCGGGGGGTTCAGGAGGGTAATATGGAACGCCGTGCTGGATCCCAACGGCCTCGTATCACTAGCAGTCGAGATGACAGGCATCTTATCCGCATGGCTGTAACGGATCGTGCAGCCACGTCTAGATCCCTGAGTCAACAGATGGGGACGTTTGCAAGACAACCATCCGCACGAACAGTTCGACGACGTTTGCAGCAGCATGGACCATCAGCTCGGAGACCATGGCTGCGGTTACCCCTGACGCTGCATCACAGACAGGAGCGCCTGCGATGATGCACTCAACGACAAACCTGGGTGCAAGAATGGCAAAACGTAATTTTTTGGACGAATCCAGGTTATGTGTACAGCATCATGATGGTTGCATCCGTGTTTGGCGACATCGCTGTGAACGCACATTGGAAGCGTGTATTCGTCATCGCCATACTGGCGTATCACCCGGCGTGATGGTATGGGGTGCCATTGGTTACACGTTTCGGTCTTCTCTTGTTCGCAATGACGGCGCTTTGAACAGTGGACGTTACATTTCAGATGTGTTACGACCCGTGGCTCTACCCTTCATTCGATGCCTGCGAAACCCTACATTTCAGCAGGATAATGCACGACCGCATGTTGCAGGTCCTGTATGGGCCTTTCTGGATACAGAAAATATTCGATTGCTGCCCTGGCCAGTATATTCTCCAGATCTCTCTCCAATTGAAAACGTCTCGTCAACGGTGGCCGAGCAACTGGCTCGTCACAATACGCCAGTCACTACTCTTGATGAACTGTGGTATCGTGTTGAAGCTGCATGGGCAGCTGTACCTGTACACGACATCCAAGCTCTGTTTGACTCAGTGCCCAGGCGTATCAAGGCCGTTATTACGGCCAGAGTTGGTTGTTCTGGGTACTGATTTCTCATATCTATCCACCCAAATTGCGTGAAAGTGTAATCAGATGCCAGTTCTAGTATAATATATTTTTCCAATGAATACCCGTTTATCATCTGCATTTCTTCTTGGTGTAGCAATTTTAATGGCCAGTAGTGTATGTGTCCTGTGAGTATAAACGTTCTGCCTTTAGTTGTTCAAGGTGTTCTGTTTTTTTCTGAACGTAAGTGTAAATGAGTTGATGCTTCCAACCATTATTTTGTTGTCAGGCATGTAAGAGTCAGATATATGTGAATAATTCCTATATTCATGTTTTAGTAGATTTTTACATTGGCTAGTAACATCAGAAAACAAATCGCGAGTTAAAGGTAGGACACTACTGGAATCCTTTAGAGCGCGGACTCTGCTAGCATTCAGATGTAATGAGAATGGCGGCGAACGGTGAATTAGTTTTGAGATTACACGACAAATGTCTCTGGGTACAGGATACGAAGGCAGCTCTCCTTCCATGCCCCTTGATGGGCATACCCTTCATCGTTATCATTATTACCAACAACAAGAACAACAACACGAATATTGCACTGCGTTAAATGTCACTCAAACACCAACTGACACCCTTAAATCATTACTTTCACACTCCGCGAAGGACAGGTGCCATTGTGCTCCACAGAAGAAACCTTTTACAACTAGGCGGCTTAACCTTTGCCTCATCTCCGCCAGGCAGCAGATCCTATGTTTTACTAGTATATGACAACATGTAATCAAATGTTTTATGTTCAGTCTGTACTCGCCATTATATGGCTATTTTCTTCTACTCCAGTTGTTTCACGGGCGTTGCATTAGCATTATATCGTGGTTATCTATGCATAACATGAAAATTGACCTCCGTTTGGTAGGTTCTTTTTTTGCGATTATAAGACGTATATACTTTGCTCACTAGTTTAGGTTAATACAGTGTGCACCTGTTTCCGTATTTCATTCCTCAATTTATTTGTAACTTTACGTAACTTCCTGTACTGGTTGGTATTGTTATGTAATTACATGTTACCACTGTATATAGCCGGCCGCAGTGGCCGAGCGGTTCTAGGCGCTTCAGTCTGGAACCGCACGACCGCTACGGCGCAGGTTCGAATCCTGCCTCTGGCATGGATGTGTGTGATGTCCTTAGGTTAGTTAGGTTTAAGTAGTTCTAAGTTCTAGGGGACTGATGACCTCAGATGTTGAGTCCCATAGTGCTCAGAGCCATTTGAACCATTTTGAACCACTGTATGTAAGACTTGCACCACGCCTCTTTTTGGTTATCTATTTCATACTGGTACCATTGATGTCTGTACACAGGGCTAGAAGGAAGTGTAGAAATCGTCGAAACTGGTAGCCGAATAAAATAAATTTGGAAACTAGACGGCCGTAAGGTGTTTGATTTGACTTTGGATGAGACCTTAACTTAGAAATTTGTATCAGCGACAAGGTTTATTTAGCGACAAGTTTATTTAAAACATTTGCAACTTATTAAAATGATGATTCCCCTGAAATTTGATCGAACAATGCGTTATATTAATGATACAGTGGGTGATAAGATGCAAACTATTGTTAACAGGAAAAGAAAATTTATAATCTGAAACGTAGATAGCATAGATCATATAAGGCTGAATATACCCACAGTGGTCATTTACTTTATGACAGAGTAGTTAATAAAACTGACTTTGTTTTTAGTAGACGTAGGGTTATTGCAAAATGGTAACAAATACGCTATTAACAAAAAGCTGCGACGAAAAGACATTAGTCTTATGTTAGTAGAAATTAAAAGAACACTTAGTCATTGTAAAGTTAGTAAGACACAGCATAATTTCCTTACCAGCAAAATTCCGGAGTCTGTTGCCAAACACTGTACTAGAAGTAAGAAATCTAATATGAATAAGTTCAGTAATGATGAAGAACGAGTGGGCAGTATTAATCTGAAATTGGTAGAGCATGAGACAGTGGTTTTGAAAGCTGATACCAGAAATTTCCTAGTAATATCACGCGTGAATGAGTATACTGCCAAGGTTAAGGAGTTTTTGAAAATAATGGAATTTCGAAACTTGAACATAACCCTACCAAACATTTGTGAAACAGATTAAGAACGCGCTCAAGGCGATGGCCTTCTTGCTCAATGACAGAGTTTGTAAATCTCTTGAAGTTATGAAATCACGGGCCCCCTGATTAAGGGCACAATCTAAAATTCGAAAAATGAACAGCCCAATGAGACCATTGTTAACTATGTTCGTAGTCCAGCTTACAAGTTCTTTAATAAGTTGAATGACATTTCAGTCAAAATTATGTGTGCGAGCGGCAATTTTCTGTTAAAAATACTTAAGACCTTATTGAGAAAATTAAAGATGTTCAGATATCAGATAACAATAGATGGATGTCATTAGTAATACATAGTAATGTCCCTGTAAAGGGGTCTTTTATTTAACGTTTCCATTGACGAGATTGACGAGTTTTTAAAGTTTTTAGAGCTTGTACTATGGTACAATTATTTTTCTTTCAGAGGCGAGCCTTTTAGACAGCATGACGGATTGACGATGGGATGTTACGTTGCAGGTACACTGGCTAATAGCTTCGTCAATCACCTTGAGGAAAAGTTTTTCACGCAGCAACAAGAGTTATCCTATTTGATTCTACATTATTATCGATACGTTTACGATACATTGTTATTATTTTTAGATAATAATGGTAGTTTAATGAAAATCTTCGAGTCTTTCAATAACATGCATCACAAGGTGAAATTTACACACGTAAAGGAAGAAAACAGAAAAATTAATTTTCTTGATATTACGAGGATGTCAATTACTATCCGCAAAGTAGTTATAAAATTTTATTGTAATCAGATAGAAGACTCACAAGAACTCATTTTTCGACATAGTCTCCTTGCGTTTCAACGCACTTGGTCCATCGTTGTACAAACTTCCTGATGGTCTCATAAAAGAAGGTTCTCGGTTGTGGCGCGAGCCAGGACTGCACCGCTTCTTTCACTGTTTCGTCTGAAACAAATCGAAGGCCCCTTAATGCCTGTTTGAGTGTACCAAACAAGCGATAGTCAAAGGGGCAACATCGGGACTATGTGATGACCCTCATATTTGAGTTTGTGGAGCGTTTCAGCAGTGTGGGCAGCAGTATGCGGACGGGCATTGTCATCCAAGAACACAACACATTTTGACAGCAATCCTCGGCGTTTGCTTCGAACTGCAGGCTTTAGCCTGGCAGTAAGCATCTCACTGTAACGTACACTGTTTATTGTTGTGCCCCTTCCTCCATAATGTTCCAGTACTGGACCTTGTGCGTCCCGAAAGCCGTAAGCATCAGTTTTCCTACAGACGGTTGGGTCTTGAACTTTTCCTCGCACGGCGAATTTGGATGTTTCCATTCCATACTCTGCCGTTTACTCTCCGGCTCGTAATGATGGATTGGATGTTTCCATTCCATACTCCGCCGTTTACTCTGCGGCACATAATGATGGATCCTTGTTTCGTCACCAGTAATGATGCTGTCTAAGAAGTTGTCCCCTTTGTTACCATAGCGATCCAAATGTTTTTTGCAAATGTCCAAGCGCGTTTGTTTATGCAACTATGTGAGTTATTTTGCAACCAATCTCGCGCAAACTTTATGAAACCCAAGTCTGTTGTGGATGATTTCGTAGGCAGAACCGTGACTAATTTGAAGACGATGTGCCACTTCGTCAATAGTTGATCGTCTATCCAAGAGAATCATTTCACGTGAACGCTCAATGGTTTCTTCATTTGTGGCGGTAAACGGTTGTCCGGCTCCTTCATCGTGCGTAACACTTGTGCAACCATTTCGGAATTTTTCAATCCATTCGTAGACACTCCATTGTGCGTTGTGGCAAAACACTATCCCCGTACTCTACCGAAAGTCTTCGATGAATTGCGGCCCCTGATACGCCTTTTGACCACAAAAAACGGATCACTGAACGTTGCTCTTCTTTGGTGCAAAAAGACATTGGATCAGCTTGAAAATTGCAAAGATATAACAACAAACAAACAAAGCATGCATCAGCAATGTAAAAAGGCAATGCCGGCCGGAGTGGTCAAGCGGTTCTAGGCGCTGCAGTCTGGAACCGCGCGACCGCTACAATCGCAGGATGTGTGTAATGTCCTTAGGTTAGTTAGGTTTAAGTAGTTCTAAGTTCTAGGGGACAGATGACCACAGCAGTTAAGTCCCGTAGTGCTCAGAGCCATTTTTTTAAAAAAATCAATACTACCAAAGTAAACAAAAATATAAATAAATTGCGTATAATAATTTATTTACCCTCATATAATGACAGATTGCAGGGCACTCTCACTTCTGATACGGTGTTATGCTGCACAATGTTCTTAGTGAAATTGATCTTTATTACTTGGTTGGTATACCTGGATACGATTTGACTTCATTCGTATGATGAAATGGTTGGCAGTAGTTAACGCTCTTGCTTGCATGCTCTAGTGAAGGAATGGTGGAAAGCTTTACCTGCGTTCAAAAGAAGAGGATGCCGATTTAAATGACTGCAGTACAAGCGTATGGCGGCTGAAGGCCGAGGGGAGCGTTTTTCTTGCGGAACCTAGGTGAAGACGTTGCAGACTGCCGAGTTCCTTGGTCTCATTGTGCACACGCGTTGGATGGCGCCGGTCGGTCGGCGGCCGCGTCCAGGTGGGCTGACTAGCTCTGAGGAGTCGCCGCTGCTGTGGGCGGAGCATTGATGACCGGCAATAAAGCAAAGGATGGGCCCTTGCTAGGCAGGAAGCCGATGAGACGACTGTGTGTTTCTGCGAATTTCCATGGGACAGGTAAGTCGCGCCCAGGCGTTCAGACGCTGGTACAAAATATATTTGTGAAGACACGAAGCTTTTAGGGAGTTTATGGCTGTTGTTTGGAAAGTTCGAAATGGACGCAACAGAGGAGATAACGATCTTTTTATGGAGGGCTGTGGTTCCATCCAGGTCATGCTATTAGCAAAAGACATAGCGTAAACGCGTAGGAAAGAGGCTGTGTAGCTGAATCTTTTTCCTTTTCTCACAATTAATTTTTAAAGTCGCTGATTGGTCAAATCTGTGTATGAAGAGCAAGGGGCGGTCTCCCAGCTTCGAGTGCCACGCTCCAACTCATGATATGCTTGGGCTAAAGTGGTAGTAGTCTAAGATTTAAATGTGCTAGGCTACCGAGCTGGCGAAAAAGAGAAGAGAACACTCTTGTACTGTCGCTTTGCTGGTAAAGAACTAAATGGTGAGACTTGTGTCCTTTGCTAGTGTGCCAGTCACCATCTGAACCGTCAGAGGTTCTGCTTCTAGCATCACGCACACAACGAGTGATGCGTGAGTGTACTTATTTGTTTTGTGCCGGCCGTCTAAACATTTGACATATTCCGACCCGCATAGTCGTGGCACGGAGTCAAATTGGTTTGGCAGACCATCTGAAGGGTCCACCTACACAGTGGAATCCACCAGGGTTTCAGAGCCTCATAGGGAAGAACCTGCGTTCCGAATTAGCCGAACATGAGACCCCGTGCTTGCATTTTTTCGGGCACGCGCCTTTAATAACAGATTGCTGCCGCCCATGACTCCAGTCGCCGAGCGCATCGTTCTGTGGTTCAAATGGCTCTAAGCATTATGGGACTTAAAATCGGAGGTATGGCCCCTAGATTGAACTACTTGAACCTAACTAACCTAAGGACATCAAACACATCATGAGGCAGGATTCGAACCTGCGACCGTAGCAGCAGCGCGGTTCCGGACTGAAGCGCTTAGATCCACTCGGCCACAGCGGCCGGCATCGTGGTGTGCTTCCCTGACCTACAGAAGGGTAAAGTATTCGCTGCTATGGCGTAGGGCTCCAATATATGCTTCTCAGCACCCTGTTCTTTGGAACCATATTTTTCTTTATGGAATAGTAGAGGATAGATGCTTCATAGTAGTTTAGGTTTTGGGCTATAACACGGATTAATATGTATGAAGTCAGGTAAAGCGATTAGTTCTGGTTAGTGTTGTGTATTGATCCCCAGCTGATCACATTGTTCACCGTAGACTGCATATCATTGAAAGCGTTTGTCCAATAAAAAATGTTTGTGTGCCGTTTCTTTGTCCATTTTCTTGTCTTACGATGTTAAGAATGAATAAATCTACTGTTATTTAGATTACAACTCCTCCCAGTGTTTTGATTAACATCACCTTTGCCATTAGTATTAAAGTCTTGATTGCAGTCGAAAGGAGGAATCTTGCAATTGGCAAACTGCTGCCAGGATCTAAGCCCTTAGCACTTCTGTGATGCTGTTATTTTACGTCCTTGCCAAACAGGTCCACATTATGTTAGTTAAAATTCAGTAGTATGTTGTAGAAACTTAGTTCTCTAATTGTGTTGGTTATGTGTTTATTTGTTTTATTTACAGTTCATTTTTGTCAGTGACTTCTGGGCCATTTGTCTACCAATTTCCTGTCGTTGCTAACGACGTTGTATTATTTTTGTGGTGTTTACTATTGTATTTTTTTTATTTTGTTGTTTTTGATTCTGAATCTCGTGTACTATTGTCGTAGTCTCGAACTGCATATGGCTTTGCTATATATATATATATATATATATATATATATATATATATATATATATATATATATTACATCATTGTATTGTACTTTTATATCTTGTGAGTTAGATAACACGGTTGTCCATATGTTGCATGGATAATTAGGTTTGAGTGGAGAATCTGAATGATAAAGAGAAGCAGGGCACGGAGACAAGTAAACTAGGAGTGAGGCAATAAAGTGTACGTCATGGAGGAAGAGCGCAATGAAACGGCAGAGGCACAGTTTGTACGTACGGAGGCGTTGCTGTTGAATAGTGTTAGCAACAACGATGTCGTGCAACAAGGAAATCAGGGAGACGAAAGCGATATGGCTTTTCGTTAGGGGACAGACAGTGTCAAATCGCGTGTGATAGAAGATGATAGAAAATGTGAGCATACCACAACATATCGAAGCAGAGGTGATTATTAGAAATCTGGACAGATAAGACAGGGAGGTATCAGTACGCAATGATGCGCATACAACACCGCAGAAAGCAAGTATGAGTTCGGTCGATCACGATACTGAGGAAAAGGAAGATGAGTTCAACCTGGTGGCATTTTAACGGGTATGGAGGAGAAATTGGAGAAGAAAATTAACGAGTTAGTACGAGATAATAACGAGACGAGGATGGACATCCAAAATATCGGTGCTCAGGTAAATCAGAAGTGAGAGAAACACAAGTCATTGCCAGATAAACTCCAATAAAACCTACGTAACGTATACACCAAAGCAATGAAAGGTTTAAAGATTGCACATGATGCTAAGAAGATGGCAGAGAGCACCTAGACAGTAGCAAGTCTCGCAAGACGAGTAGCAGCTGAAGCATCGAAAACGAGAGGCGGTGATCAATTTGAACAAGAAGATCGAAAGCGTGGAAAAGCGGCAAAATGACGGGGTGCCGCGCATAGACACGAAAATACGTGAAGCCACGGATCTTCATGCGACAGCGGCCATGGACAAATTAGAGCCAGAGCTACGCAAATTAGGGACTGGTTTGGACGTGACAACTGCGACTCCAGTGAATGAGACTGAAGAGGTCAGGACTCTCCTTTCGTTCAAATCTCAACAGGAAGCTATCAACGCGCGTATGGAAAAGAAATCGGAGGAGGCGCTAAGGAAACAAATTTAAATGTAGCCAAGCGCGAAAGCAAAAGAACCAGAAACAAATTCGGACGGCACGGATTACTGCATACCATTAGCTGCGAGCAGAAAACATAGTGATATGAACGACGCATTTTCTCGAAGCTGTGGAGCCAGCACAAATGAGGGGACATCGAACGAGGATATCCAAAGAACTGATATTTTCGTAGGACGGAAGTTGTCGAAGAAACGCCATTTGGTTTTCAACACTTCTTACAAGTCCGAAAACTTGAAAATTTCCCAGATGAGGGTAATTTTACTCTCCCACGCACTTGGATATCACAATCTGACCTCTCTTTACCTCCGAATTGGCCTTCAAAATACAAATTAGACATTATCTGCGGTCACTTGCAAGTGTCAGTTGCGGAGAAAATGCGCGGAATATCAGCGACGTGTAGAAGTTCCCAGGAGTTCAAGGACAATTTCTTAAATATCTCCTGGTCCAAGGAGACGCAAGAACGCATTAAGTACGAGATGATTGTTGGCAAAGATTTCGAGAGTTCAGGCTACAAAAGCCCAGTCCAGTTCCTTGATGTAATGATTGACAAGATCCGGTATCTTGACGAACCATGCTCTACCGGTGAAATCATACGTCACTGTTACACCAAACTTCACACATCAACAAGTATTAGCTAGCAGGTGTAATGTGGAACTCAGTACTTTCTGTAACACTGTTTACGAATTACAATACGCATTCCGAGCAGAGAATATCAGAGAACACAGAAGAAACTCTTGACAGATACGTCGCAGGCTCCATGTCACGTCCATAACATAACAATTATAACAATAGGAATGGAAATATACGAATTGGGACGCCTTACGGAAACCATTCACACTCGGGAAATTTCGGGAGCAATGAAGTTGACAACGAGGAGACTGGAATGGGAACCACAATAATTACATACTACGCAACAGAGGCAGGAATGGAAGGAGGACAGAAGGCTACAGACCACAAAACAACGGATGGCGAAACCATGGATCCGGTTTCAATGATAATGGAAGATGATCGCGAATCAACAGTGGTGGAAACGGAAGTGGAGATAAGATCGAAGAAACTGAGATTCGGGGACCGAACCCAGGACGGGGGGCGCGAAAAAATGTCAACCAACGTCATTGACTAATTGAATATGCTGGAGAGGCACAAAACTCATCTGGAACTGAACTCGGGCCTAGCCTCATCAATGTTAGTAGATACGACAATTTGGAAGAAACGTTGCTGGAAGCCACAGATAGTTTAGTGGTCTGTGACAGCTGAACATAAGCACAGTAGCGTAAGTTTTGTTTATTTCTAATAGTTTTAAAGACAATAAATATTTCTTTATATTTTTTGTAATTCCACCGTGGTAATTAGCATAGGAACTTCTCCCATTACAGCTTGTCGTAAGAGTTAAGCATTGTTAGAATTTCACTGTACAAGTATTTCTTTGTAACATGTATCAAGTTTATAGACGAACAGTTGGTCGTCCCAGGGTTGACTAATTACAATTGTTGAGAGTAAAAATATACCGACTTCACGACGGAAATTTCGTTGTTTATTTGAGTCCTATTTCGCGCGAGTTAATATGTTCTCATAGCAGTTTTGCAGTTTGGACGGAACGACAGAATCAGGTATCACAACAACGATAGAATTTTATGTCTTCGAGTCCGGAACTAGAGCACGAGTAGTGGGGATAGAATTCTTCTCGTAACATCAGCTACAATCAAATTTCTTCTGTTTATTGTGTGAGCATCGCATTAAAGGTCATTGTACGATGCGGTATACTGTGCGGCTGGTCCCGGCGGAGGTTCGAGTCGTCCCTCGGGCATGGGTGTGTTTGTTTGTGCTTAGGATAATTTAGGTTAAGTAGTGTGTAAGCTTAGGGACTGATGACCTTAGTAGTTAAGTCCCATAGAATTTCACACACATTTGAACATTTGACCCGGTATATAGTTTGTAGTACAGTGTGTGAGAGGGGCGTCATTGAGATTAGTCTCTGAGACCCATGGAGGTATTTTGCATGACGGTCATCTATTGTCCACGCGAGAGACGTGTTGACATTTGTGTATGTTTCGTTGTGGTTTGTGACCATTTCCCTGCGCAATGAGTCATCCTTTTGGGGTGATTATTGTCATCGCCAGTGCCACAATGTATTTATGGTGCGTTTTGTGTCCACGGATGTCGCCTTTGGTGCGATGTTTCTCCCGACTGGCGAAGGCGGGAGGTGATTCTCCTCAAACCTGTGTCAATATGCTACCCGGGTCATCCCATGAATGTCTTCGACAGGGCAATGCATTGCTGACTACCACGTCATACAAGATGGTCAGTAATCGAGACGCCACTGATTGCTGCCGACAGTCAAGGTCCTGTCACAATGAGGGTGCTGTACATGCCGAGAAAAAGTGGTAACCCATCTTGGCAAACTCATCCTGCATAGCTGTCACATCTACACTGTTACATGACATGTGTAGTGCTGTGTTTATTAGTGTGACAATTGTAAATTTAAAAATCGGTCTCCCTAAAGACATTTGAGAAGGGATACTCTGGTACAAAACATATTTGTGAAGGCACGAGGCTTTTAGGGCGTTTATGGTCATTCTTTGGAAAGATCGAAATGGACGCAACATGGGAGATAACGATCTTTTTATGGAGGGCTGTGGTTCCATCCAGGTCATGCTATTAGCAAAAGACACAGTGTAAACCCGTGGGAAAGAGGCTGTGTAGCTGAATCTTTTTCCTTTTCTCACAATTAATTTTTAAAGTCGCTGATTGGTCAAATCTGTGTATGAAGAGCAAGGGGCGGTCTCCCAGCTTCGAGTGCCACGCTCCAACTCATGATATGCTTGGGCTAAAGTGGTAGTAGTCTAAGATGTAAATGTGCTAGGCTACCGAGCTGGCCAGGAACGCTGAGAGAAAGAGAAGAGAACACTCTTGTACTGGCACTTTGCTGGTAAAGAACTAAATGTGAGACTTGTGTCATTTGCTAGTATGACACTTAGAGCATGTGCCACTTAGAGCCTGTGCCAGTCACCATCACAACCGTCAGAGGTACTGCTTCTAGCACTACGCCCACAAGGAGTGATACGTGGGTGTACTTATTTGTATTGAGCCGGCTGTCTAAACATTTGGCATATTCCGACCCGCACAGTCATAGCACGGAGTCAAATTGGTTTGGCAGACCAGCAAAGGGGTCCACCTGCACACTGGAATCCACTGGGGCTTCAGAGGCAGAATTAGTCGAACGCAAGACCGCGTACTTGCATTTTTTTGGGCACGCGCCATTAATAGATTGCTGCCGTCCATGACTCCAGTCGCCGAGCGCATCGTGGTGTGGTTCAAATGGCTCTAAACACTATGGGACTTAACATCTGAGGTCATGTCGCCTAGACTTTGAACTACTTAAACCTAACTAACCTGAGGACATCACACACATCCATGCCTGAGGCAGGATTCGAACCTGCGACTGTAACAGCAGCGCGCTTCCGGACTGAAGCGTCTAGATCCGCTCGGCCACAGCGGCCGGCATCGTGGTGTGCTGCCCTGACCTGCAGAAGGGTAAAGTATTCGCTGCTACGGCCTGGGGCTCAATATACGCTTCCCAGCGCCCTGTTCTTTGGAACCATATTTTTCTTTGTGGAATAGTATAGATTCTTGTTAGTAGTGTACTTTTTGGGCCATAAGACGGATTCACATATATGAAGTCAGGTAAAGCGCTTAGTTCTGGATAGTGTCGTGTATTGATCACCAGCTGATCACTTTTTTCACCATAGATCGCATATCATTTAAATCGTTTGTCCAATAAAAAATGTTTGTGTGCCGTTTATTTATCCTTTTTTTGTCTTGTAATGTTAAGAATGAATAAATCTACTGTTATTTAGATCACAAATCCTTCCAGTGTTCTGATTAACATTCATTTGCCATTAGTACTAAAGTCTTGATTGCAATCGAAAGTAGGAAGCTTGCAATATTAACGAACAATAATGAGAAACATAGGTTCTTTATCTACAGAAAGCCAATGACAACAGACGCGATTATCCCATTTCACTCTGCCCACTTCAGTAGGTATAAAACTTCCTTCTTCTAGAGCTTGTTCCGTAGAGTAGCAAAAATTCCTTTAGAGGCTGATAAGAAGAACCATGAAATACATACGCCAAAGACCCAGCTTCTAATAACGGATTTCAACTAGAACTGATAGCCCATTTACATTCAAAAGGTCTTCAAAAGAGTTCTGATCTTGTAAATGAGATCTCCCTTGAACGATACAGAAGTAAGCTAAAAGTTTTTACCAGCATGAATTATATTGGTCCTCTCTCTACTATAGTCGCACATATTTTTCACAAAGTAGGCGTTAACATAGGATTTAATAACAACAGCACATTCTCTAAAATGTTGAGACATTTTCGGAAACAATTCGACCCATTACTAAGATCAGGTGTATTTAAAATAGCCTGTAACGATTGTGACTCCGTTCATATCGGTCGAACAGGCAGGTCATTTAGAGGAAGATACTGAAAACAGATACAGAAAACATACGTCCCTCCACACGATTAAACAATCCAAATTTATCGATCACCTAAAAACAACGAACCACACAGCCACAGGTTTTGAGAAAAATCTTAAGGTTCTACGTTTTGTAGAGAAAGGAGGTACAATGGGCCTCTTAGAAGATCTAGAAATCTATATGCACTTACACAAGGAGCCTATGAACTTACTGAATGAACACACAGAATTCAAGAACAAATGGTTTTGCGACTGTTTTCATAATTTCTTATGCACTTCTATTTATATACACACATTTTATTGTTAACCGTTACAAATTTCCACTATTGTAATGTATTTATTAGTAATTCCCTCGCTATTTTTCATGATGTTTTACTTTGCATGATGCATAGGGCTCTTTCTATCTATTTGAGTATTCAGCATACTTTACTGTGGGATGGTCTTGCTGTTGCTATGAGCATGTGGATATTTCCTACTTTCCTTTTGTTTGTGCTTACGGTGCTCTACTAGTGATTCAGTGTGGCAGTACTTCTGGCCACATTTTTGGTTACGGCAGTTTTGATAGATATCCCCTAGATCGATAGTGACGTGCACCTGAGATGCCTTTCTATAACTAGAACCTATGTCTTTGGAAATTACTGGTTTTCATCTTTGATTTGGTTTCAATGTATCTAACAGTCGGCAGATGATGCTTGAAGTGATCGCTGCAGCCAGCAGATTCATCCGTTATGTTCTATCTTTTATGATTGCTTCAGTTATAGTTCCTTTCGTTTGTTACTTCCTATGTCTTATTTCTTTTGAACACAAACCTACAGATACCAGTGTTCGAATGCTGGGCCCTGCTTTGACCAGAACCGAGGTAGAATCTTCCTACAGGTCGGTTAGGGTAAGCTTTCGTCCGTATGTTGTTTTCCAGGTGTTTTTTATGTAACGTTATGGCGCATAACAACCATGTCAGCTTTTGAGCATGTATCACCCGGTTTATTGACAGTACATGCACCTTCATAGTATCAAGATTACATTTTTGCTTTTCGTTCTTCCTTCCTTTATTCCTTAGAGACCGCGCGGGGTAGCCGCGCGGTCTACGGGCGTCTTATAACGGTTCGCGCGGCTACCCCGTCCGAGGTTCGAGTCCTCACTCTGGTATGGGTGCGCGTATTTTCTTTAGCGTAAGTTAGATTAAGCAGTGTGTAAGTTTAGGGACCTACGTTCTCAGCAGTTTGGTCTCATAAGACCTTACAACAAATTTCCAAATTTTCTTCATTAGAAGTTGAATTTGAAACTCTTTTGGAGGTAATTTATTTTTAAGGAGATGTACGGAAATTGGTGTGTGAAGTTCCTTCTCTAACAATAACGGAATTCTGATTGAAAACTTATAGAAACAGATTGAAAACTTATAGAAACAGATGTAGAAACAGAAAATTCAATACTGGAATTCTGATTGAAAACTTTTAGAAACAGATGTAGTGACAGAAAATTCAAGACTCCTCCCACGAATTATAAACACATCAATTCTCAATCATCTGATTGCGAGTTTTAAAATATCCTCTAACGTCTCCTAACAACTGATGTGCAATGCTCCTGTACGCTATAGTTAACTTACTCGTCTTGCCGCTGCGACTGTGTGATTAGCAACATGCTAAAATATTTCAAAAAGCAATACTGAGATCCATGTAGATAGCAATGCATGGACTTATCGCAACAATTACTGCCATATTTTTATACATACAAATTGAATGATCAGGAAGGGTTTGGTCAACTAACCTTAAACGATGAAAAGAAAAATGAAAGAAACCAAGTTCAACTTTTAATTTACTATACTCAGAAAATTGATGATTTAAAAGTTGACAAACTTTACACAGCCCTTTAATTATTCCACGATGTGTATACTCAATAAACATGCTTCTGGCCACAACAAAGATACGAGTATTATTGTAAATGTATCCATACAGAAATCTGACAAAATCCCTCCAGTGCGCAAGGATCCAACAACTACGTGCACCTAAAGGCAAATTACCAAATAATCCTCAGTTAATACCAAAGCCTCATCCGGCGCTACCGAGCGAGGTGGCGCAGTGGTTAGCACACTGGACTCGCATTCGGGAGGACGACGGTTCAATCCCGTCTCCGGCCATCCTGATTTAGGTTTTCCGTGATTTCCCTAAATCGCTTGAGGCAAATGCCGGAATGGTTCCTTTCAAAGGGCACGGCCGATTTCCTTCCCCATCCTTCCCTCACCCGAGCTTGCGCTCCGCCTCTAATGACCTCGTTGTCGACGGGACGTTAAACACCAATCTCCTCCTCCTCCTCCTCCTCTCATCCGGCGCTACCAGTACGATCACGGCGGGCTGCGACCTCTCATGTCGCGGGGCTTCACTCCACCGCACATGCATCCGACCACTTCCAACTCCCCACGACAACTGCTCGCTCGCTACTACTCACGATAATAATATCTCAGATTCAGAGTCTGTGTATGCACACAGCAGAAGCTAAGACGTCCGACTTTCAAATGAGTACAGTTTTATTGACAATATGTCTTTCACAGTATTGCGTTTCTCGATTTTACTTCTTTCTTTTTCGGTGGAAGTATGATGCGTACGATTATGCGTAAGAATATTAGATCTTTAGATAACTGCATTCGAAATCCATTACATGTAATTAGGGATGCAGCAACGATTGCACAAGACATACTTGCAACAGTAGTACGTTCTAACTATATATAAGCATTTGAGGCTGTCTCTCACTGTGGGCCTCCTTTTCTTGGTTTTTATACTACATGGTATTTGCCTCTATCAGTCGTCTTCCCACTCATACAGTATCATAACACTGATTTGGTTGAACTTTACCTAAAGTATCTAACGTTAATGAATGTGTTACTTTCATTAACCTTCCGTATTTGACATGTGTTGACCACACTGTTGTCACGAGTTATTACATAATATTTCCCTCATTCCTTTAATCACTATCAGTGATTAGTAATTGTCACGTCCTCAACCGATACTAAAAATAGGTTACATACTTTGATGTTTTGGTTTTATTGGTCTTTTAAATTTAGATTTGTACAGTTTTACCGTCTATGGCACGTATATGGGTATAGCACTGCACATGTAACAGAGGAGCCTGTGTTCACACACGATACTCAGGTCGACAGGCATGCTACTTTTTGAGGATTTTCAACAGATTATATCTTTCATGACATTATTTGACAAGATGTAACGGAACCACTCTTACTGACTCCATAACCTTCACTAGTTGATTACGTTTTTTCTCCCCTTCAATTCTTAGCTGTGACCTCAAATACAACGTCATCTCTTATGTCGCGTGCTCCCGCCCCCCTTTTTAAGAGGTTATTCATCACTTGGGTTTCCACAGGTTTTATTGAATTGTCAGTTGTCGTTTAGACAACATTACGATGTCTTTAGTACTTTATGAGCTGATGACAGGGGTCTCATTTTTTAGTTTAGCGGTTTCATATTGCAACAGTTTATTATTAATGATTTCTAACGCAGGAATCCCGGTAACAAATGATGTTCTCAGTCTGATGTGGATGTGTTTTTTCGTCCATGCCAGTGTGTTAAGCATTGTTTCACTCACATTGTTGTATAATAACCATGGCTGATGGCTTGTGCAAAACTTTCTTTCTTTTTCCGTTTAGGATTGATCTACTTGAAATACAGTTGGACAAACTGGAAGTTTTAGATTTCTGATCACTTTAGTCATTGTTAATTAAAACGAGGTTCTACTTTACATCTGTGTTTGCCTGTATATCAAAATACGTCAGCATAGTTTCCTGGTTAGGACACAGAACTAAGTGCAACGCTTTAATGTGTAATGTACAGTCGTGCTCAAAAGTATCCGAACGACCTGAATTGCATTTCGCCTGATTTGCATGCAACCCACATAACCCAGCTGTCTAACAGGTCCTCTAATCGCTCCTTGGTACAGTCGTTTGACTATTGAAAATGGTTCCAACAAGTCACCACTAGAAAACACTGCTCTGTATCGCAATAACTCAAGATGAAAAGTAATACCACGATACTAGAAATATCAGGGAACACCTTATCACAGATAAGACTGTCCTTAAGGCTTGTAAGCTCACTTTTATTGCAATAAACGACATTCCTGAAATGTTACCACTCTCATTATTACGTCAGATAGGTAATGCACGTAATAAGTTCGTCGTATTCAGGATTTCCTCTTCAAAGTAACATACCGTACTTGTCATTTAACACAAAATGACATTAAATTTAAGTTATTCACGAGCAGCTAGTTGAGAATATGTATGAACTTCAAATGACACGACGAACCGTCTCGTTCTGCATATGAATTCAAACCCAGGTCATGCAGACTAAGATTTCGTGACTGACGGAAACTAACAGTCATTCCTGACTAGGCATACAGAGAGTGATATACCTCGATTTTAGAAAGTATCAGTTAGAAAAATATCAACTTCAAATTACATAACGTAAACATTTTTAACGGACGCGAATTTCTCCCCAGTATCTACTGTCCCAGTTAACGAACCACGGAAGATGATAAATATTGCTTCTTCACAAGTTACTTACGTGAACTGCCGTGAGGTAAAGCTTTGTGTTGGAGAGGGATTCGAACCCAGAACCTAATCGGATTGTTATCGCAGCACAATCAACTGTGACATATCGGATTTTCTCGGCAGTAGCTAGATGTTTTAACTGAAATGACTAGACGAAACATTAATTTTTTCCTTCCCAGGACTCCAACCCGGCGTCTATCGCTGTTATATTCTAGAGAAAACGTACGTTAAATACGGGTTTGTTACACCAGCAGCGACTAGTGAGACTGTTTGAACTAGAAATAATATGACGAAGAGTTCAGTGCTGACTGGGAATCGAACCCCACAAATATCGAGGTTGACTACACACAAACAGACGTCAACTACCGAATTTTTCTCCGCCAGCACCTCGGAATAACATCCTTGAACTTACAGTGATCTCGCTGGGAGTCAAAAACATCAGATATCGTTAGTGTTGACAACGGATGAAAATGAATTAAAAATCAAAATTATTATCCACCAGCAGATAGGTGTTCTCATGCTAGAGCTTGGTAATTCATAATAAAAACCTTAGTGCCCGGCCAATATTCGAATCGCCTGTTTTTATTATTTATTCTCTTCATCTTTTTAACAAAGTCTGTAGGCTGAAGAGCGGCATACTAAGCTGCTGCCAGCCCTCACCCTTCGGGGGGAATTGAAATTCAATTAAAAAAAAAACAAGATTCGAAACCATTCACGCGGAATATGTGGAGATGTTGAGGAATCTGCAGTTTAGAACAAACAACAAAATGTAGTCAAGCTGTATTGTCACGAAGGGATCAAATTCGTCGTTAAGGGCTGTCTGAGTTGCATTCCCAGTTCAGAACCAATTTTATCGGCATAAAGAAGCTCAAATAAACCATGGAATAAGTGTCGTGTGACCCTACATAGCGTTTGTTTCGTCACTAGAAATAAATAACTAGTATAAGAAAGGATACTGGTGATAGAATTTCTACATTTCGCCACCCCTGACTTTATTGTGGTTCAACCTAACGTCTACTTGGTAGAGAAGGAATACCATGTATAATGTGAATTTCAGACCTCAATTCCATTATACCTTCTTCACCTGGCGTAGCCTGAAGCGAATAGAATCTGTCTCTCCCTATAAAAAAATCATCGGCAGAAGGTGGAATCGAACCTAGACCGTCAGTATATGAAGCTGTCTCCAATCCAACAGACCACCAAATCCTTTTCTCCGTTAATCATTTTTCTATTATAGCACCGATGCGGCACACTCGATGAGAATTCTGACACACTGGCTCCCTGTAGTGGTTTGCACCATGTTCAGTACAGTCATTTACTTGGTTGACCGAATCGCCATCAACTAGCTGCCTCGGCTATCCAATGCATCCATTCGACTCTATTTTGTAATCACCGAAATAAAATAAGGTAACTGCCACCTACACAGAACTGCCAACAGTGTAGGATGCAGAAATTTGAATAGGAAGTGTTCCTTTCCATTTGAGCTACTCTATTGCGCTACCTGTTTGTTGGAACCGATGTGCAGTGCAAAAGAAAAGCTGTAACTGTCTGTCTCTCAGAAATCTAGATCCGGCTATATGCATTATCTCACAGCACTGTGGAATGCGGAAGTTCTGGAGGAACTGTTGTCGACTTCTGGAGCTGCTAGCTACAAGCATTACGGTAAGCGCCGTGCACTGTTGATAAGGCGTCGCGACTTCTACTACATCTGCTGCTAACTCTTTTAAAACGTAGTTCTGCTGTCTGCTGAAGTTATCATTTTAATAGAACTTTGAACAAAATTCCCTTCACTTCTCAACCCAAAATAGTCGCATGTGGAAAAAGGGCTAACTTCTGCGACATTTAGTTCTATTCAGGTTTAATAGACGGCCAAGCAGCAGACGCATCTCGAAGCTTTTGTATTATGTCTGGGGAGAGCGCATCGTGCCAAAATAGTCAGAAATGTATTTTATACATTAGCTGTCGTCTGGTAGTGACATTTTATTCTTCTTCAAACCTTGTTTGACAGCTTTAACTCAGAACACGTTTTCTACATGCATGTAATCAATAAACTGCATGTGCATTGTCAGACTGTTATAGATAACATCAGAGAATTCGCATATATCGTTGACGATTAATTTCTCTCTCATGTTTAGTATTGTTTTAACAACACTAAATGAAACCTTACGAAAACTGAGCACTGTATTATAAGAAATGAAATAAAACTACCCATGATAACCTTACGACGAAAGTCTGTTTCGATAAAACTGAGTATCTGTACACAAGTGTGCCTCTATCGGCACGAATTAGTAAAATACTACTCACTTAGGTTTCGATTAGGTCTGTTTAATTGGTATGCTTTGTCATACTCAACAGGTATGCAAATGTTGCACTTCATAAATAAAGTTATGTATTCCTAGAAACCCAAAATTTGTTTGTCAGCAGCGGAAAGAGGCGTTACGTGTTGTGCAGCATTGTAGGTTTTTCACCATTGCACTATGAGCTGAAAGTATTTTCTTGCGATTTGCTTATCAATTCATTTCCTTCATACTTATCACCCTGACATGTGAGTCTTAAGTGAAGAACAATATTGAATTTCGTATCGTTGACGGTCGATTCGAATTTCTTCAGAGAAGCTTGTATTGTGAAGCAGTTTGTCAGTCATAAATCCGAGATCTATGACGATTAACACAACATACTGAGTCGAGCTGCCAAGAGGATTTGATGTGTGAAGGTTTTCTTCTGACTTCGTTACAGAATTTTTTCTGGTAATTCGCAGCTGCGGGACAATCTTCGTCCACGCTGGCGCCTGCCACGGTTAGAACTGACGACTCCTTGAACCGTTGTAACGCGAGACACAGGCGGTACCACTGGGCTACGGACACACTACTGCCGACATGTCACTCTCATCATGGGATTGGTCGCTCAGCCTCATAACGCATCGTGAACGATAATAAAAGTTGTCACTTATGTGAAGAAAAGCATTCCTTTATTCAAAAAATAGAATTTCCTGTCTTTGTGTCTTAGTTTACATGAGGATTATACAGCACGAGTCATACAAATGCAAAAGGGAATATCAAGTAAATTTAGCGAGTCAATTCAGTACCATACGCGGAAGTGATTTCACTGTCACAGTGTTGCCATATGTTTGTGACGATGTTGCCAATTCTCAGCTGTGCTAGTAACAGCTCTGTAGCGTTGTAGGAGGAGAATCCCGTGGTGGTGTCATAGGAGGATACGAAGAGGAGGCGCGGGGTTTGGTTAATATGAAGCGTTTTCTCCTATCAGTTGTGTCAAACATTCAGGTGTGTAATCTTCCATCACGATTACAGTTTCCCACAAAATATATACGAATAAAGCACTTACCTTGTTACTTTGTGACAAAAGATTATTTCAGTACAATAAAATATCTTTGGAAATCAACTTTGCCCACATGTCACGAAAAATAAGATAACAAATATTTTGCACCTCGAAATCGATTGTATCTATGTGCAGTCTTGTGATCATACAAGTAGAATTTCATGAATTGCGCGAAACTGTAGAAAAATGTTGGTGCGAATGGAAGCTGTAAGAACCACAGTTACCTAATTATTCTGTACCACGTAATAATCAATTCATTTGAAAATTCAGAAGAGAAGAAACCAAAAATTATGCCCATTAAGACAGAACCTAAAGTGGAGATGCGGGCACTGTGCAGATCTGGGCTTTTTCATCTTCAGGTCTATACAAATAATGTGTACTAACCAGTGTATTCATTGCTTTCGTAGTGTTTCCCTTTTGTTTAGTCTTCTAATGATGAACTGGATCCACACCCATGAGTCTGTTTCTTTATATCCTTCCATCTACTATCTTTGTATGTTATTGTTCGGTGTTCAAAAAGCAAAACATTATGTCTGCTCCCACGAGGTATTAAATAAGGTCGCAAGAAGGCTAACGAATTATAATCAAAACACAGTGAGACGGCAATTTATCTGTCTTCATTGTGTTAAGTCGACAGAAATAGTTGGGTGTTATTGCCTGCATCACCGGCATCCCATTGTCGTCTTCTCTTATTGAGATTTTCATATGACCCTGAACACAAGACGCCGAGATAAATGTGTATCTTCTCCGTCACGAAACATCCCACATTCCATTCATCCTGATCCATTCGTTACGTACACCTGCGGTAATGAGTGATAGGAAAGCTGTTGTGAGGTGACGAATAACAATAACAATGGTAGTAATAACAAATCAATACTCAAGGATGTTTACTGCATTACAGACGATTAACAAAATAACCAAGGAAGGCTGAGTGTTTAATTGGCGCACTGCGTAGGTGTTCTTACCACTTTGTTATTGAATTCTGATCTGGTTGTTTGCAGAGAGAAAAGAAAGAACCCTGTAGCCATACATATCGCTAGTACAATGAGATATTACCTATCAACTATCCTTGCTTTACATCACGAGACGAAAATGGCGTCACTGAGCTGATATTTGAAATACATTCCTGTTTTCTCTCTCTGTCTGTCTCTCTCTCTTTTTATTTTTATTTTTTGAGGAAAGCATCGAGAAGCGTGAATAATAAGCATGTAGGCGTATAACTTGTTTACAGTTATTTTCATCGGGATATGTAATGCAAAAATACAACTTTTAAGCGTATTATTGCGAAATTCCAGTTATTGACAGTCTATTCGTGAGCTTGCTCGCATTCAGTGGGGTGAAACCTATCAGAGAAGCAAGCAAAACACAAATATTTCTTGCACCATGCGCAACACACAAACGAAATCTCGCTGCACTGATGTGTTGTTCGATATATTGCACGGAAAACATATCTGATTCATGGTTCTGAATACAGCTCTATCATATATCAATTTGGATGCGTACCAAGTGTATAAAAGTATATCTTGAAATACGCAGAAAGCCAAGAACAATATTGTAACTGGGGTCGACAGCATCGTCGTCTACCACCTTGACAACTTGAACGGTGACAGTGTTCGGCTGGTTACGTACGTTTACTGGTATCAAAGCTACAGGATGAAAACACGAAAATGTTAATAACCCGAAGATCATTAATTTTGGAACAGCGAGGTTGTCAGTATAAACGCATTACTGTTGTCAATATGAAGTTGCACCGCCCAGGGCCTGTAATGATAAGATCCCGTTTAGGTCAAGCATATTGTATACAGAAGTGGGAGAAAGAGCACCACTAAATTCTACAATCCGTATGCATTGCATACACACAGAAATTACCATTACTGTGTACTTATGGAGCCCAATGAGTGAATTGCGTATTTTCGGGTGAGAAAGAGCACTGGCGAACAGTCTTCGCTACATTAGGTTACCTAAACTGGTGTCACACTGACCTAGAATTTATGGTCCGCGACTAAGTGTAAGGACAATGAGTCGGATGCGGGTTTTGCAACTGTGAAATACTTTCCTACATTATAGAAGCGAATATTAAATTGGAACTAATATTGCGAAAATTTTTGACTTGGATAGCTTAGAATGAAAATCTTTCTGTTTATTGCAAAGGAAAAGAATTGATTGTCTAAAACATTCTCTGTCATACACAACTTGAAACAGACCACGTCGACCAAATCATATCGAAGAACTGACAGCGACGTTTATCGGAAGGCAGTAAGATCCCTTAGCTTTTGGTTAGGCAGTATTCGACAGCCATTTCTAGGCGCAAGTAAATGAAGAAGGCAGCGCGTTTTTGTTATCAAGTAACGTCTTCATCAATTACTTTAGTTTTAATGTGATCTACGAGTAATTGCTGATGTTTGATATTAACATGAAAAGGATTCCGTAGACAGGGAAAGAACCTGTTCTTGAGCAACTACTTCTATAATGACCAAAAGGCCTTAAATGATCTTCAAGCACATGGGTTAAAGCAGCGGTATGAAGAAAATGATACTAATAATGACGGTAATAGTCGAATTATCCGGTAACTTCACACTTCACAGTGGATTTTCTCGAACTAAGAAATTTGCTGAATAAGTGAAAATTTCCAAATGGCTTCACATCGAGGCTATGATGCCTAGAAGAGTCTTTACATCCTGCTGACATGAGAATAGCATAATCTCCACGTCAGAAGCTTGCTTCTACTTAACCATTTAATAGACTCGCATTTTTCCACCATGACTAATTTTGTAAGCTAAGCACATCATCCTTTACAGCACACTCTTGGGGCTGGGAAATGTGGCCACAATGATCTGGTGGAACGAACTATCACAGGTGCAACGCGTGGGTTCCGGCATTTACTTTTAAGAGGCACAAACAGATTTACTTTACCTCTGGTAACCTCAAAAGAGAGATATTATAATCCCGAATATGCATTACACATAACGTTCCTTCATTACCAAATGGGCAGAGCCGGCTTACATTGGAAAATGACAAAGGTGGAGGTCATGGTAAACAGAAATACTATCGCCAGTAAACTTACTTACATTAGAAAATTTTATTTTATTTGATGAACCGATAGCCATTTAAAGGAACACGTCTCTTATTTTACTTGTACTTGATTGAACTAGGGACGTTGAAAAATTTGGTGCTGGACAGTGATTCGAATTCGTATCTCCTCTTTCGAGGATCATAATCTCTCGGAACAGTATAGTTCAATCATTTCGTTCCTTTTCCCAAGGCTGCAATGTTATCTAGGTCTCCTCCAAAGGTAAGTATGTAGCTCCGAATCCTGATCCAGTACAAAATTATTCATAATTTCATTTCAAGCCCTATCACATGCACACCGGCCTGCTAGTGAGAATTAACGTGCATTTTTAATGTCTGATCATGTGTTGCCAACAACTTCTGGTCAAACACGCACACATCTTACTGTTAGTGAGTAAGCAGTTCATACTTAAGCTATACTCGTGGACGATAAACAAGAACGATAGGAGTGCGGTTCGATTGCGCTCAGGCACAAAAATTTGTATTGTAGGAGGTGTGCGCTACCTGCGATATGTAAGCTATAAGAGAATCTGAGACCAAAGAGCAGTGTTGACTGCAGCACGAACTGTGTAGTAGTAGCAGTAAGTTGTTGCTAGCGAGCAGTCGCCTGTCTGCGCTTGTCAGTCCTGTCTGGTGTATCATGTTGGCTGGGCCGGTCGCGGTGCAGCGATGCCGGAGTCTGAGTATTATTGTATAAGGTAAAAAGGCAGGCTCGCGCATATCTAGTAATATTATGTAACTCACATGTAAATCTTTTAAAAATGTCCTAATAATAATCTTTGTCTAATTTCTAACAAGCATTCATTTCAATTTAGAGAATTTTTTTTTTAAATGCATGATCATTCCGATTGTTGCAATAGAGAAATCATTTGTTTCCTTTCATAAATAACAAATGTATAGACCAGCATTGCACAGAGCTGTGACGGAAAATTTTTGTATAAGAGCAGATATACACTCCTGGAAATTGAAATAAGAACACCGTGAATTCATTGTTCCAGGAAGGGGAAACTTTATTGACACATTCCTGGGGTCAGATACATCACATGATCACACTGACAGAACCACAGGCACATACACACAGGCAACAGAGCATGCGCAATGTCGGCACTAGTACAGTGTATATCCACCTTTCGCAGCAATGCAGGCTGCTATTCTCCCATGGAGACGATCGTAGAGATGCTGGATGTAGTCCTGTGGAACGGCTTGCCATGCCATTTCCACCTGGCGCCTCAGTTGGACCAGCGTTCGTGCTGGACGTGCAGACCGCCTGAGACGACGCTTCATCCAGTCCCAAACATGCTCAATGGGGGACAGATCCGGAGATCTTGCTGGCCAGGGTAGTTGACTTACACCTTCTAGAGCACGTTGGGTGGCACGGGATACATGCGGACGTGCATTGTCCTGTTGGAACAGCAAGTTCCCTTGCCGGTCTAGGAATGGTAGAACGATGGGTTCGATGACGGTTTGGATGTACCGTGCACGATCACCAGTGGTGTACGGCCAGTGTAGGAGATCGCTCCCCACACTATGATGCCGGGTGTTGGCCCTGTGTGCCTCGGTCGTATGCAGTCCTGATTGTGGCGCTCACCTGCACGGCGCCAAACACGCATACGACCATCATTGGCACCAAGGCAGAAGCGACTCTCATCGCTGAAGACGACACGTCTCCATTCGTCCCTCCATTCACGCCTGTCGCGACACCACTGGAGGCGGGCTGCACGATGTTGGGGCGTGAGCGGAAGACGGCCTAACGGTGTGCGGGACCGTAGCCCAGCTTCATGGAGACGGTTGCGAATGGTCCTCGCCGATACTCCAGGAGCAACAGTGTCCCTAATTTGCTGGGAAGTGGCGGTGCGGTCCCCTACGGCACTGCGTAGGATCCTACGGTCTTGGCGTGCATCCGTGCGTCGCTGCGGTCCGGTCCCAGGTCGACGGGCACGTGCACCTTCCGCCGACCACTGGCGACAACATCGATGTACTGTGGAGACCTCACGCCCCACGTGTTGAGCAATTCGGCGGTACGTCCACCCGGCCTCCCGCATGCCCACTATACGCCCTCGCTCAAAGTCCGTCAACTGCACATACGGTTCACGTCCACGCTGTCGTGGCATGCTACCAGTGTTAAAGAGTGCGATGGAGCTCCGTATGCCACGGCAAACTGGCTGACACTGACGGCGGCGGTGCACAAATGCTGCGCAGCTAGCGCCATTCAACAGCCAACACCGCGGTTCCTGGCGTGTCCGCTGTGCCGTGCGTGTGATCATTGCTTGTACAGCCGTCTCGCAGTGTCCGGAGCAAGTATGGTGGGTCTGACACACCGGTGTCAATGTGTTCTTTTTTCCATTTCCAGGAGTGTATTCGCCGTTTCTATTGAAGTAAGAATTTTTCCTTTTTTATTCAGAATGATCTTACAGGGCCATGACGCAGCGCTGCTGTCGTCCAAATTCTACCAGGTTACTGAATTTATTTTTTGTTACGAGGTTTAGGAATTTTTCTGTTTCGAACTTTACATTAAATGGGAAACAAATTTTGTGTGCAGGTTAAATGTGAATGAATTTCTGTAGGGAGGTTACAAATGTGAAAGGAATGAATTTTGTGGGGACGTTACACTTAAATTAGAATCATTAACCAAATAATATTTATTTTATTATTTTCTGTGGGGAGGTTACACTTGGCGACAACCGGCCAGGATCGGATTTCCTTTGTGAATTTCTGAGAAGTAGTCAGATATCTGCTCTTATTTACTTAAATGTAGTTTGCATCTGGCGCAACGCATTTACTAATTTGTCACTCTTTCTTTCATAGATCATCGGCAATTTATTGCTCTTTGTTGTAATTGTTCGTTTAATTTCGCTTTGTCTTTGTTTCATTTGTGCTTATTTTTTGATTTGTGAAAAATGCCGCGAAAAACTGTTTACAGTACATCGCGATGTGCAATGAGTGAAACAGCCGACTCGAATAATTTGACTGATAATACTAGCGACACTCAGTGTAATAGTGGTAATCCCCTATTTACAGACAATCAGTGTGTTCCGATTACTAGTAATGATTTTAATCCTAATAATCAACAAACAAATTCAATTGCGTCCACTGTTAATTCAACGACAATTGATGACGCGGCACGTTCCATTACAATGAACGCTGCCCAATTTGACACACCCGGTTTGCAAAATTTGAATTGTGAACAAATAATTGTTTCTAACGAAGGTGAACAATGTACTCAAAGTACGTCAGATTTGTTTGATTCCGGTGTAGTGACTAACAGTGCACATTCAATTGGCAAACCTTTTCAAGAATTACAGAATGACCAAATGCCTACAGAAAACGTGACAAATGCAGATACACCAGCACACAGCATAGAAAACAGAGTCGCTAATTTTGGCTTGGATCAAATTATGGCAGTATTGCTACAACAGAATGAAAGACAAGACAACAATCACAAACAACTTAGTGAAAATTTTAAACAACTTAGTGAACAGATTACAGCCGTTGCCGCGCAATGTCATGATACTAAAGAACAATTACGTGAGGAAATTAAGGCTTGTGCTAGGAACAGTAGTGAAGAAATTAGATCTGTGGCACAAGAATTAAAAAATACACATGCAGCCACAACTAAATTACTTAGAGACGAAATTAGTGCAGTCGCTAAACAATGTTCTGAGAACGCAACACAGTTACGCGACGAGTTTAAATTAATGTCAGCAGAACTTTCACGCACACTGGATGCGAAAGTAGACGCGAAATTTGACCAACAGAATAGCCAAATTGACGAACGTTTTAATCACCACCTACAAAACAGTGAAACGCGTTACCGTAAATTTATACACGAACAGAATAAAGAAAAAGCGACAAGTCATGGAAACAATTACTGCACAGAGACAGGAAGATAAACGTAAATTGTTTACGAAGGCAAAAACATACTTAGACAACAATATTGCTACAGTATCAGACGAAATTAATGCTATCAAACAGTTGAACACCGAATTGCATGATGAAATCTCCGATCTTAAAACAAAAACAGACACACACACAGTAGACTTTCAGACAGTGACCGACAGACTTGAACAATTAGAACTAGTATAGGATCCCGATGCCATCAAAGCAGACGTTAAGAAATTAAACGAAACCACACGTAAAATACAAAAACAAATTAATGCTTGTGATAATAAAAACGATGATCAGGTAAAAGCACTGACTGAAAAATATGATGAATTGGCCAGTCGTGTTGACGTTATCGAAAGTAATAATGACACTAAATCAGACGATACGTCACCTGTTTCGTTTAATCAAACACCCGAATTCTTAAATTTACAGCAGACGATCAGTGAGATAGGTTCGTCTAATAATACATTACGTAGAAAATTGTCATTTTTACAGCAAGAGGTAATAGAGATGAAAAATGTTTCAGCCTTTAACATATCACAGCATACGCCACTTTGCGAACATTTGTCAGACTCACACAGCCAGTATAATTTAGGTAATTTACAGAGAGTACGTGAGTTAGATTCCGAACACTCACAGACAAATAGATTCTCACTCAATCCTGAACCTGTTCACACATTCAGAGACGATAACGTTGATTATAAACAATTTTTATCCGTGAAAAAATTTAAGGTACTTAATAATGATAGAACACAGATTCTCTTCTACAGGATACGACAATTTGCTTTTATATTTGCATCAGCTTGGCCTGTAATGCAGAAACTAGAATTGGATTGGATATAACAATTTGTTTTTGAATTTTCACCGCCATTGCCTGTAACGCAGAAACTAAAATTTAATTGTAGCGCGTAATTGACCTCAGGGGATTCATTACACTTCGATGAATATGTGCCGTAGCGTGCACAGGGCCCCGAGCCGTAGTAGTGCTATTTCATCTTTAGTTTTCTGCACTGCTGCCTTCTCTTCTACTATCCTTTATATCTATCAAAACAGCTCTTCAACTATCGACCTATCTATAATTAGGAATTAGTAAAGAAAACGCGATGTGACAAATTTTTACCGAAAGTGACAGTTTTCATCAGACGCTCCAGAAATGACAACCACGAGAACTTTAATACCAGATAAAAATTTAATCATCAGTATGTGTAGAATTTTCAGCAGTCGCAAACACATTTTGGTAACAATAGAGGCTTTTCTCGACAACAGCAACAAAACCAACCGGTTAGCATACCTAACCAACAATGCAGTCTGCAAGGTCAACCAAGCTTTAATGTTTCGCCGCCTACACGTGTAGCGTCAGCTCCACCAAATAGTAACGCACCGCAACAAGGAAACCAGTACGTACAGAAAACACACCATTTCAACTCATATCGCAATGCACCGTATAGAAATGACTATCATGACAGACGTAACAGTAATGAGCACAATTTTCAACGTACGTTTAATAACAGTCGGTCTTACCAGCAACAGAATCATCCGCAACAACAGATTATCATGAATGAACCAGACAGTAGATATCATCCCGAACGTAATACGTCAGGAAGAAATAACAGAACAGTACAAATAGTCGAAATGTCACAGCATCCTCCCGCAAGTAATAGCACATCAGATAGAATTTGACTCGATACAGTACAGGTTGCATCTTTCAGCAACGTAAGCAATACTTTTTACACGCAGAATGTTGTTCACGAAAATGTTATTAGATTAGACGACATCCTATACACACTTTTGCATTAAAGACAGAATCACAACGTATGTAGACGACATTCTTATTGCAGAAGCTAACTGTTCTGAACACAATCTGATTCTTGAACAACTGTTACGAACTTTACGTGCACAAGGACTCACAGTTAATCTTAGCAAATCGCACTTTGGCAAAACTTCTATAAAATTTCTTGGACATGTAATTTCAGCAGAAGGCATTGCGCCTGACCCGGAAAAACTTCAAGCTTTGCGTGACATTACTGTTCCTACGACAAAGAAACAATTACGCAGCTTTTTGGGTTTAATTAACTTTTTTCGTAAATTTATTCATTACTCTGCTTTAGACACCCCTAGATTGTGTCAGTTGACGGGTAAAAACACTATTTGGTCCTGGGATAGCCAAGCACATTCTGAATTTGTGAATCTGAAAGAAGCTTTGTTGAATGCACCACTTTTATCACATCCAGATCTTACTAGAAATTTTTCCATTGCTACCGACAGTTCTAACACCGCTTTAGGCGTACACATTTTTCAGGAAATTGAAGAAGACGGTTGTACACTAATTAAAAACATCGCCTTTGCGAGTCGCATTCTGTCACCTGCTGAACGCAATTCTTCTGTCACAGAACTTGAAACATTATGTGTTGTATGGGCATTTACGAGATTTAGGCATTTTCTTTATGGAAGACACACTACCGTTTACACAGATCATAGAGCTATACAGTTTTTACTTTCCGCTAAATTTACACACGACAGGTTAAGCAGATGGAAACTTTATTTACAGGAATTTAATTTTACAATTGTTCACATTCCCGGCACACAAAATATTGTAGCAGACGCATTATCCCGTTCCCTCAGCAACAATCAGCAAGACATCGCAACCAACTTCTGCAAAGCAAATTTCAGCGTCATGTATATTCAACAAGTTGCATTTGAAAATTTCATTTCGTCGTCATTACGAGACATAGCACAAGAGCAGAGGAAAGACAACGTATGGAAAGAAATAAAACACCTTTGGCAAGATAGGAATAATGTTACCATTAGAAACCATTACACTGTACGCAATAATATTCTGTTTCGCCGCTCTCGCCCTGACAGCAACAACTGGTTACTATGCATTCCTGACGAGCTTGTTAACAAATTAATTTGGTATACTCATTTAAGTTACGCACATTATGGAGACAGAAAATTTTTTCTAATACTGAGACAGAACTGTTATTTTACCAACATGGAGAAACGTATTCGACGAGTTTTAGCGTCACGTAAAATCTGCCAGAAAGCTAAGTCAGACACGACTTCACATATTCCTCCGTTACATCCCATTGTACCTGTTAAATTGAGACATATGGCTGCTGTAGATATTTTTGGTCCGATTCCCAGAACTAAAAGAGGTTTTTGCTACATCTTTGTCGCTGTTGAACTCACTTCAAAATTTGTTACCTTCACTCCGTTACGCAAAGCTACTGCTAAATCTGTTTCGAAAGCATTTGTAAAACATTTTTTATTTCATGTAGGGCATGTATTGAAAGTAATTTCCGACAATGTACACGTATGTTACGAACAAGAAACATTTCTCCGATCTATATATCCAGGTACCATGCTTCTTCGAACCCTTGTGAATGGTTAATGAAAGAAATTGGTAAGCTGTGTAGAATATACTGCCATAAAAGACGTATTGATTGGGACGCACAAATACTCTCATTCCAGGATGTAATTAATTCCATACCAAATGAATCTACTATCCTATCTCCGACTGTTATATTGAAAAATGTTGAACCACCTAACAAAATTAAAGAATTAGTATCCTTTCCTACATCTCGTCGACTACGACACCATGAAATAATTGACATTGCGCTGAACGACATTAAACGTGCTGCAGAGCGCCGGAGAAGACAGCAAAAACAGGTTTGTACACGCCGTGACTTTGACATTGGACAGAAGATATTAGTGCGTACACACTATTTATCTAGCAGAGGAAAGAGTAGATGTAGTAAATTTGAGCTTCTATACGCAGGTCCATATAGAATTCGCAGCATTCCTCACTCCAATGTAGTACACGTCGAAACTCTGAGAACCAGAAAAAGTAAAGTCAATCACCATGTCTCCAATATTAAACCCTTTATTGAATGAACATACTTTATGATTTATCACACTGTAATGCCATTTCCTGATTTTTATATGACCACTTATGCAATTATATCTATGTGATTACTTACTGATGATTATCATATTTTTTCTTGGCAAGTGCCCGGCAAGGTAAGGTTAGCAGGTCGCTTTTCTTGTCGTTATACATCAGACCGTGCACATTTAGCCAGATAAACGTACACATTTTATGACCACTTATGCAATTATATCTATGTGGTTACTTACTGTTGATTATTATATTTTTTCTTGGCAAGTGCCCGGCAAGGTAAGGTTAGCAGGTCGCTTTTCTTGTCGTTACATATCAGACCGTGCTCATTTTTCCAGATAAACTTCCATATTTTATGAACAATTATGCAATTCTATCTAGTGACATATTAATTTTATCAAATTCTCTCTCCATTATAGTCTTCAACTCTCGCCTCTATCAACTACACAACATACAAGCTGAACACAAAGAAAGTCATTTCTTGTCGTTATATATCAGACCAAGCATATTTTCCATTTTTTATGTATGTATGATTGTTTTCCTGTTTCTTTGTATGCACTATGAAATCTTTAAGATATAACACCAGTTGACTTTGACATTTTTGCCTTATGATATCTCAACATCGTGACTATTTTACATTTTTTGCTACTACATTATGGTACTCTCTGTACATTTTTGCACCTGCACACTGTCTGTGTTTTTGACATATTACGTTTTCTGTCATGCTATGCTGTATGCTTAATTATATCACTAGAAACCAGTTTTTATTTAATGGGTATATGATTTAAATGCAAGACATTAATCATTGTTCATCATTTTCAGAAAGCAATAACGTGTAAATGAAATAAATGAAACAAACCACAGTGGATTACTATGAAATGGGAATTTCACCTTTGGAATGAACGAAAGAAGATGCAATACCTCGTCACGAAGAGTAAATGGATCAGAATTAACAAACATTAACATGAATATACTATAAACATCGTATGATAGCAGTCTTAACTAATTTTTTCTTTCAGAATACGAGGCGATTGATGCAGGCTGTCAGACAGAACTACACATCTTAATTTTAGTGATGAAATATGCTAGAAATAAGGAACTCTATACTATGAATAGTTGTATGAAGTAAATGGTAATATGAATAATGAATAATGAAGTGTCTTTTTGCAGATGATAATGAATGATGATGAGTAGTGATGAAGAATATGGTGATATGAATAATGAAGTTTTTCTTTGCAGGTGATGATAGTAATGAAGTTATGGTAATATGAATAATGAAGTTTTTCTTTGCAGATGAGAGTAATGATATATATATATTTACTGTTAGTTAAGAAATGCTATTAAGTTATTTAAGTATTTGTTGCAGTTCGTTTTGACAGTATGCCTTATGTCGCATGGTATGACTGAAAGTTTTGGAAAGAACAGCTAGAGTACATATATATTGAATACACATTTCATTACCTGTTAAATCGAAGTTCACTACTTTTCAGCAAAATATGCGTTTCTTCTTTCAGCTTAATAATCCATTTTGTATTTTTTTTCTAGGAGAAGCTATTCACGAAATTAATATGCTATAAGCAGTTAATCATTAAACCTGTTCTAGTACTTGCATTTTTTTTTACCCATTTGTGTGTGTCATTCATGAATGTGATCACATATACTCTACTTGTTTCATAACCTTGCTACAACTGACTCATGATGAATGACGTTACCTATCCTCATTTGCAGCAATAAGTCAAATGCAAATATTTTCATGCCCCAGCAATTAATTATCGATCCCAACGCAATGCATTGCTAGCACAAAACAAAAAAAAGGTATTACCAGTCCCAAATAATGCTACCAGTTTAAGAGAGTTCTGAGTAATTCTGAGTAATGTTTTCTAGTCACAGACCTTGAATAATAGTTACAGTGTGTTACATTTTCAATATTTCCTATTTCACTTGAATGATGAGTTCTAAGTAATACTGAATGATGTTTTCTAATCACAGGCCTTGAATAATAGTTACAATGTGTTACATTTTCAATATTTCCTATGTCACTTGAATGATGAGATCTAAGTAATACTGAATGATGTTTCGTAATAATGCATAAATACTATGCCAATAATTTCTGTAAATAATATTTTTGTTATACTCTATAAATGCTATGCCAATAATTAACTCTCATTTTGAATGATAACTTCTGAATAATACAGAACAAGATTTTATAAAAATATAAGAATACTTTGTAACTGGCCAATGAGTGCCAATAATTATTTTAAATATGTCGTATGTCACTTGATTGATGAAAAATGTTTTGTACTATTCAATACTTGCTATATGTCTAGTAACTGGACAATGAATGCCCTGTTTCTTATTTTAATTTTGTATTATGTCACCTACATGCTATTATATATGAGTACCAGTAGCTTGATGCTACATTCATTAGATCCTGTTTTGAATGATGACTTCTGATGGTTTGTAACTGGCCAATGAGTGCCAATGATTACTATAACTACGTGAATCATGTTAATACTATGCCATTCATTAGCTCCTGTTTTGAATGATGACTTCTGATGGTTTGTAACTGGCCAATGAGTGCCAATGATTATTATAACTAGGTGAATTATGTTAATACTATGACATTCATTAGCTCCTGTTTTGAATGATGACTTCTGATGGTTTGTATCTGGCCAATGAGTGCCAATGACTACTATAACTAGGTAAATTATGTTAATACTATGCCATTCATTAGCTCCTGTTTTTAATAATGACTTCTGATGGTTTGTAACTGGCCAATGAGTGCCAATGATTACTATAAGTAGGTGAATTACGTTCATACCATGCCATTCATTAGCTCCTGTTTTGAATGATGAATTCTGATGGTTTGTAACTGGCCAATGAGTGCCAATGACTACTGTAACTAGGTGAATTATGTTAATACTATGCCATTCATTAGCTCCTGTTTTGAATGATGACTTCTGATGGTTTGTAACTGGCCAATGAGTGCCAATGACTACTATAACTAGGTGAATTATGTTAATAGTATGCCATTAATTAACTCTTGCTTTGAATGATCACTTTTAAATAATGTATAAAAATGGTTTGTAACTGGCCAATGAGTGCTAATGTTCACTGTAATCAGATGATTTATGAACATTATTCTGTAATATTTCATACATAGTACAGAAGTGTTCAGTAACTAGGCGATGACTGCCAACAATTAGTCAAATTGGTTGATAGACTAGTGTAATTCTCAATGATGACTAGCATGGGACTTAATGTCCTTCACCTTCTGACCTAATTACCAGAAATTACTGCAATATACATTGTCCTGTCCATCCTTATGATCATGGAGCACTATATTTGGTTTCTGCACTAATTCTACATTGGTGAATGAGTGTGGTGTTGACACATCATGGTGTCCACCACCTTGAACAATGGAAATGTTACTATGGTTCCACTCTTTGGTATACCTAATCTACTACCAAAATGATAACATGGAATATTAATATGACATTTCAGTGTCTTGGCTACACTGATTAATACTTCAGGGAGGAGAACTTCAGATTGTCTCACTTGGTGTTGTGCTTCTGTAGAAAGATATGGACTTTCAGTGCAGCTACGTGCAACCTAATATGCTACAACAATGATGCAATCCTTCCCTTTCCTATCCTAGTTCTAGTAAAATGGTAACACAAAAGTACTACAGTGTGTATGCCCTTTATGTCATTTGTTAATATGTTTTGTACTCATTTCGTATACATTTTGTCATTGCTTGATATGTTCTGTACTACAGTGCGTATGCACTTTATGTCATTTGTTAATATGTTTTGTACTCAAAGCTTCGAGATGCGTCTGCTGCTTGGCCGTCTATTAAACCTGAAAAGAACTAAATGTCGCAGAAGTTAGCCCTTTTTCCACATGCGACTATTTTGGGTTGAGAAGTGAAGGGAATTATGTTCAAAGTTCCATTAAATTGATAACTTCAGCAGACAGCAGAACTGCGTTTTAAAAGAGTTAGCAGCAGATGTAGTAGAAGTCGCGACGCCTTATCAACAGTGCACGGCGCTTACCGTAATGCTAGTAGCTAGCAGCTCCAGAAGTCGACAATAGTTCCTCCAGAACTTCCGCATTCCACAGTGCTGTGAGATAATGCATATAGCCGGATCTAGATTTCTGAGAGACAGACAGTTACAGCTTTTCTTTTGCACTGCGCGATGGTTTCAACAAACAGATAGCGCAATAGAGTAGCTCAAATGGAAAGGAACACTTCCTATTTAAATTTCTGCACCCTACACTGTTGGCAGTTCTGTATAGGTGGCAGTTACATTATTTTACTTCGGTGATTGCAAAATAGAGTCGAATGTATGCATTGGATAGCCGAGGCAGCTAGTTGATGGCGATTCGGTCAACCAAGTAAATGACTGTACTGAACATGGTGCAAACCACTACAGGGAGCCAGTGTGTCAGAATTCTCATCGAGTGTGCTGCATATAAATGATTAACGGAGAAAAGGATTTGGTGGTTTGTTGGATGGGTGATATGTTCGTATACTGACGGTTTTTTGTAGGGAGAGACAGATTCTATTCGCTCCTGGCTACGCCAAGTGAAGATGGTATAATGGAATCGTTATCTGAAATTCGCATTAAACGTGATACTCCTCTACCAAGTAGACGTTAGGTTAAACCACAATAAAGTCAGGGGTGGCGATATGCAGAAATTCTATCACCAGTATCCTTTCTTTTACTAGTTATTTATTTCTAGTGACGAAACAAACGCTATGTAGGATGACAGGACACTTATTCAATGTTTTATTTGAGCTTCTTTATGCCGATAAAATTGGTTCTGAACGGGGAATGCACCTCAGACAGCCCTTAACGACGAATTTGATCCCTTCGTGACAATACAGCTCGACAACAATTTGTTGTTCGTTAAAAACTGCGGATGCCTCAACATCTCCACATATTGTGCGTGAATGGGTTCGAATCTTGGCCGGGCACTAAGGTTTTCATTATGAATTAGAAAGCTCTAGCATGAGAACACCTATCTGCTGGTGGATAATAATTTTGATTTTATTGCATTTTCATTCGTTGTCAGCACTAACGGTATCTGACGTTTTTGACTCCCAGTGAGACATATCACTATTTGCGAGATCACTTTAAGTTCAGGGATGTTATTCCGAGGTGCTGGCAGAGAAAAATTCGGTAGCTGACGTCTGTTTGTGTGTAGTCAACAACGATATGTGTGGAGTTCGATTCCCAGTCAGCACTGCACTCTTCGTCATATTATTTCTAGTTCAAACTGCTCACATCTCGCTGCTGGTGTAACAAACCCGTATTTAACGTACGTTTTCTCTGGAATATAACAGCGATAGGTGCCGGGTTGGAGTCCTGGGGAGGAAAAAATTAATGTTTCGTCTAGTCATTTCAGTTAAAACATCTAGCTACTGCCGAGAAAATCCGATAAGTCACAGTTGATTGTGCTTCGATAACAATCCGATTAGGTTCTGGGTTCGAATCCCTCACCAACACAAAGCTTTACCTCACGGCAGTTGAAGTAAGTTACTTGTGAAGAAGCAACATTTAACATCTCTCGTAGTTCGTTAACTGGGACAATAGATGCTGGGGAGGAATTCGCGTCTGTTAAAAATGTTTACGTTATGTAATTTAAAGTTGATATTTGCTAACTGATACTTTCTAAAATCGAGGTATATCACTCTCTGTATGCCTAGTCAGGAATGACTGTTAGTTTCCGTCATTCACAAAATCTTAGTCTGCATGACCTGGGTTTGAATCCATATGCAGAACGAGACGGTTCGTCGTGTCATTTGAAGTTCATACATATTCTCAACTAGCTGCTCGTGAATAACTTAAATTTTTAATGTCATTTTGTGTTAAATAACAAGTACGATATGTTACTTTGAAGAGGAAATCATGAATACGACGAACTTATTACGTGCATTACCTATCTGACGTAAAATGAGAGTGGCAACATTTCAGGAATGTCGTTTATTGCAATAAAAGTGAGCTTACAAGCCTTAAGGACAGTCTTATCTGTGATAAGGTGTTCCCTGATATTTCTAGTATCGTGGTATTACTTTACATCTTGAGTTATTGCGATACAGAGCAGTGTTTTCTAGTGGTGTCTTGTTGGAACCATTTTCAATAGTCAAACGACTGTACCAAGGAGCGATTAGAGGACCTGCTAGACAGCTAGGTTATGTGGGTTGCATGCGAATCAGGCGAAATGCAATTCAGGTCGTTCGGATACTTTTGAGCATGACTGTACATATGAGTTTATGACCTTCGTACTTCTTGCTAACAGTTTTGTACAATAAAGTGCAACGACACACGATATTGTTTTTACTGATCTTCAATGTGTACAGGAATTTTTCTTTACACATATTCATTACTTGGCTTGTAGTGTCACTTATATAGGCTGCACTACAACCGTGCAGTTACTATTATTCAAATAGTACAGATGTTAGTTTTTTGCAGTTTCCTAGTTTTTTCACAAGTCCTAGATGACGTAGGCTAACGTTGTCTCAAGCACTTACTTGCTTACCTTCAGTCTTCGACAGTTGCTACGCTACATTGATTGGCATTATGGTGTTAGTGTTGTGAGTACTTTCTCTCTTTCTATTGTTTTCATGTTACAGACGAGTGCTATTCAGATGGCACATCTGAACCTCCAATGCCTTGAACGTACCCAACACATTGTTCTGGTATATTTCTTAGCAGCCACATTCTCAATTAACAACATAATCACAAACGTGCTAACTGACATATTACACAATGTATGGCACAACCCGACACATGTGTTCTGTTAGTTTTCCTGTCATAGGTGATACTTGTTGTGACTGACAATTAGCAATTTTTCACAAACACTTATTTATGTACGTTTACAAGGTTGGTGACTGAACAATAAAAGAAAGGTACCAATAGCGATGCCAGTAAAAGTCTCCTAATTGAGGCAAACAAAAGTTCACTTCTAATTTTCCACAAAGGTTCATGGTAATACACGCATACTAGTAAAAGTACAGTTCAGTGACGAAGACGAAATCTTCAGCGGTCGTAGTCCACGAGATCGGCATCCGGAGTGAACCGAACTTCAGGACTAAATAGCTATCGCCAGCCAATCAGGTTTTGGCATAGTGATACTCCCTGCAGGCCGTGGCTCGAGCTCCCCCTGCAGGAAGTAGTGCTCAGAATGTCTCTTTCCACTACCTTGTATGTAAATTGCCAGTGTTTACCATGCTGCTTTTGGTACACCTTGGACCTAGACAACCCCATCCTCTGTGGTGTAGTATGAGTTGCCGACTCTCAGGGGCTACCTTGGCTCAGGCATAACAACCCCCCCCCCCCTTGGAAAAGCTGGTGCAGCTCGGGCGACCGCGGGGGAGAGAGTACCAATATAGCCAGTTGCCAAGGCTGATCTGCAGCTAAGTCGTCCTGAAGGAGGCGGTGGAACCCAGCCGCCAGAAAGTAGGGCACCACCTTCCAAGCGAGGCAGCTGGAACGCTGAAGCAGTGGTGGTTGCGAGGTGACATCAGGCTCAGTAAGTGACATGGTGACGTTCGCGTCGACCAATCGAGGCGGCGCCGAAGAGGGACCAGGAAGTGGGTTCAGGGGAAGGTCCCAGAGCTGCCCCAGATCTGAAGTATGCGGCGGCGCTGGGCTAGCAGCCGGCGTCTGCTGGCTATCTCCGGGAAGATCATCGACCAACTGAGGAGAGGGCATCAACGTAGATCCCAACGAAGGGGTCAGCGCTGGGAGAGAGAAAGGAGCCAGCAGTTGGGGCTGTGGCTGCTCGAGGAAACGAGGACACAGTTGGTTGTGGTGACATGAAACCACCCTGTCGTCCAGGCGTATGTCAAACAGTTGTCGACCATGGGGCCGGATAACAACCACCTGGAAGCCAGCTGGGCTGGGGCCTGAAACCATGAGTCGACTCCTTGGAGACGAATGAATATCAGGAAGCACCAGGCAAGCCGTGAGGTCCAACCTGCAGCAGGAGGAGATGAAGTAGGGTCTGAGGCAGACAACCATGGAGCAGTTCGGCTGGACTCTTGTCACCCACCAGCGCGGCCCTGTAGGTACTGAGAAAAAGAGCTTCTTCCGGAGAACAGTCCTCTGTGTACTCCTTCATCTGAGTTTTAAAAGTGTGAACAAGGCGCTCTGCCTCTCTATTTGGGATGAAAAGGAGGGGTGGATACCATTATCGTGGCAGATTCGGCGCACTCTCGACTGTGAAATTGCGGGCTGTTGTCAGATACCAAGGTGACAGGAAGGCCTTCAATAGAAAATATTTTTGACAGGGTCATGATGGTATTCTCTATGGTGATAGAGTAACATCGGATAATGAAAGGGAAGTGGGAGTAGGAATCCACGACGAGTAACCAGTAAGGGCCGAGGAAGAGCCCCGCAAAATCCACATGGATGCGTTCCCATGAGAGGTAAGTGGCCGGCCAGGATTGGAAGGACCAACGCAGTATGGGAAGGAACTGAGTACACTGCTGACAACCCCGGACCATGCGCTCCACGTCCGCTGTAATGCCTACCCAGAAGACATGGCGACGTGCGAGGGTTTTTGTCCGGGCATTACCCCAGTGACGTTGATGTAAGACATGGAGAATCTGGGACCGCAGGAATGACTCATGGATTGGCTTCATTTTCTGCATGGAGGAGCACCCCGTTAATGGCCACCAGTTGATGGCGGATGGAGAAGGAGAATCGGAGGTCAGCCTGGGCACAAGGTGGAGGAAGCGTCAGCCAGCTGACACAGATGTTAGCTGCAAGATTTCAGCTTTCATGCTTAATTACTTTATGTGAAAAGGTACATTGTGTGTATAAGCACACTGGGAAAATTGTCAATAAAATGTAAATGTCGTGTGACTAGGCTCTCCCATCGGGTAGGCCGTTCACTGGGTGCAAGTCTTTCAATTTGACGCCGCTTCGGTGACTTGCGCTTCGATGGGGATGAAATGATGATGATTAGGACAACACAACATCCAGTCCCTGAGCGGACATGTCCGAAAGAACAGATACCGTCTTCATACAGTTAAGGCTAACTGGCCATTAACCTTCTTCTGTGCTGGATGCACACGCATTGCCCGAACTCTTACAGGACTCGGTAAGATTGTCTGTTCGAGTAATGAGTGTAATGGGCAGGGGCACTACGAATGTAGTGTGTGGACATTAAGTTCGGAATGTGGGCCTCATGGAGAGCGTGCAAGGAATAAATCCCTGCAGTCGCATTATCCTCTGTGCCCTCGGTGGCTCAGATGCACAGTCCACCTTTGACGTTGCAGCGGCTCGGACGTGCCTAGCACACCGGCTGCGCCCCATTTAGCATGCACGGCACCCCTATGTCATTGAAATGATAAGCCACTTCTTCAGCCCTCTTTGATGTTAACGCACCAATGAGAACAAATTTTATGAGATGGTCTTGGTAAGCTCGAATGAATTTTAAATTCCCGTCTGGTTGTGTCTGGAAATCAATCAAATCGACTTAACATCTGCTATTCATTTCCGAATGGAGAATTGGCTTTGAAACTAGCCCTCTTTTCTTTTTGTCTTCTTTTGCTGACAAACACCACACATTGATAAATAGAGACATATCATTCCCTTTGTGATATTGGCATATTTTTTTGATGTCTCATCTAATATCCTATCGTGACCACCATGGCCACAGCTACATGAGCTGCGTCAATCAAATCATAAAGTTCATCAACTGGAACAAAGTATTATATATTCCCTTCACACCGTGCACTGAGTTTTTTCACCTCACCAATTTTCAAAACAGCAAATCGTTTCAGTCTTCTTTTTTGCAATGATTTTCTTTCTTCCAACTTTTCAGGGTCTTCAACTTGTTTAACCAAATCCGCATATTCGTCTACTGATAACACATTATAATGAGAATACTTTTTCTTTTCACTCTGCAAAATTTGCTCCAGAAACTTTTCTCTCCACAGCTTTTGATTGGTTTGTCTACTACACGAAGGCTCATCCATGATGAAACGCCTAACAATAATTTTACTAGGATTATAATAAAATCTTTTAAATGCAACCAGCAACTTAACACGCAGTCCTAGTCGAGGGAAAGGGCGATGAAATCTGGAGCCGCTGGCAGAGTGTGGTAACAGTCGACAGCCAGTGGGCCAGGCAAGGGAAACGTGGCACTCGCGGGCGGGAATCTGCGGATTGTGCTGATAAACCCCTTACGTTATTTGATTTTCAAACAACTGAGAAAAACTGAACGTACTCAGACATTTCTCTCTTTACTTATTCTGATCAACACTAAATTGACACACAATATTTTTAGCGCAACTCAATCTGACTTTCAAAAATCCCTACAAAAGAATGGCCCTGACTAACAATAAACTACACCTTTCATGAATTACTTACCTCACAAAACGTTACTCGAACTAGTGCAATACAGCGAGCGTCAATACTGCCAGCTAAATAAAAGATACTAACTACTGAAGGCACTAACTACTGATAGGCATAGTCAAGGAGGTATATAAACTACATAGAGTGGCTATCTGTGAGGTAACAGCGCTTCCAGCGGCAGCAAAAAGCAACACCGGCCGCCATTTTTTGAAACGTCTACATGTCAGTATATTTATTATTTACATTTGGTGTATAGTACTGGCGTTAGAAAATCACTGTTTTCCGGTTGTAATTTGTTTTAAAAGTCTTATTGACCGATCGCGAATCATGCCCAGTGTATGTGCAGCAATTGCGCTAATAGAAGTGATAAAACAACTGGAATATCATATTTCAGGTGAGTATCTTAATGCGTGTTGTACTTAGCGTCTTGTGCATAATTTTCGTGTTTAAGCTGTATACAAAATGTAAATAAGCTATTGTATACACGTCTCTTTATTTTTAGATTTCCTCTGAAAAAGAAAGAGCTGTTAAGTCGGTGAGTAGCCAATATGAGGCGAGATAAGTGACAGGCAACTCAATATAGTTACATATGCTCGTTTCACTTTGAAGATAGATACATGTATAGTACAAACGAGAAAAGGCGACTTCTGGCAAACGCAGTACCGACAGTATTTACGTTTGCTAACCATCTGCAGAAAACAACTATAGTATAGAGACAACCAAGAAAACGGCCTGTCAGTGAAGAATCAGCTTCCTTATCAAATGAACCAGGTAAAATAGTTTTCCTGTTATTTATTTGCTATAAGGGTTATGTGTGAATTTTACTATTAATCAATGTATGTTCAAAGAAAAATAAAGCTTAATGATAAACTTCATTTTTGTACGCGAAAGAGTGAATCAGAATGATCATACAGATCATTCTTATTGTTTGCCTAGCCCCAAAAATTTGAAACAGAATTATGAGGCACTCCAGAAAAGGACTGAGAAGCTGAGGAAGCAAGCGGAACATGCAAGGCAAAGTGTTTCAAGAAAGAAGAAACAAATTGTGAAATATGAAACAGTGGTTGTAGGCCTAAATAAGAGACTTCAAGACTGTGCTTCTGAAGTGATAGGATGTGACAAAAATAGTGATATTCTGAAGCACTTTTTGCAATTCAAAACAAATGTTCAATTCCTGAATATCCTAAAGAAATAAGACAGTTTGCCCTTACACTCAATTTTTACTCCTTCAAAGTTTATAATTATTTGAGGAAGTCTGTTAAATTACCCAATCCTGCACAGTCAATTGGTCATTTTTGGACCTACTGAACTGTCTAAAATTGTTTTTGACCTAATCTATATGGCATTGCAGCGAAATGAACTGCAACATTTCGTAATAAACTTTTCAAGTAATCGATGTCAGAAGTGTGTTTCATTTCTTTTAGCCTTCATCACTATATGTTTTACAGTAGAGAAATCAGATTGTCAGTGCAGATTGGCTTTTTTTTTACGCCATGCGTAGTAAACAATAACAACAATCAGTATTAGCAGACGACGTGTAGGCTGCACCTTGACGTTACAAGACATGGCGGCTCAGTTTTGAAGTTGCTTCAAAGATGGCGGTACCATAGCCAGTCTATGTTGTTTATATAGGTCGTTGGGCATAGTTATCAAATGAAAGATTTTGATAGAGAACAATCAATGCATTCACCTTACTAATGTTCAAAAGTCATCATATATATATGTGTATATATATATATATATATATATATATATATATATATATATATGTATATATATATATATATCAGTTCATAACATCCAGTCTTACAATTTTACTCTTTCTGGCGGACACACGTCCAGATCGTCCGCTCTTAAAATTCTGCCAACTCTCTCCCCACATCCACCACTGCTGGCGGCTCACCTCCAACTGCGCAACGTGCTACGTGCTGTTCACATCCAACTGCCCAACACTACAATAGCGAATATTACAACAATGCCAACCAGCCACAGACTGCACACAGCACAGCCAGTGATTTTCATACAGAGCGCTATGTGGCATTACCAATATAAAAACCTAAACAGCCTACTTACATAGCCCCCATGCTCCCCACAAAAAATTTTACAAATTGTTTTGGGCACTAGCCAATAAATATTTGTTAAAAAAAATTTATATTAAAGCTAACAAATATATCAAATGCACACACTTATCGATACAATGTTGGTCAAAAGGTAAAATTTTCTCACAGTCCATAAAGACAGTCCTGATCATTCATCACAGTATTAATTACAAATTTATGCACAAAGTCTGAGCAGTAAAAGAAAATGCACACGGAAGTAGTGGATTTCCATGCAGTCTTGATGAAGTAGTGTTGTCCTTCCAACAGAAAGATAATGCTGACTCTTGACATGCAGATAGGTAATGGTCCACAACAGAGCAAACCCACAGCAGAGTCAGTCGAAGTTAAAGAATATTGGTAGGTAGGTCATCACAGAGCAAACCCACTGTAGTCCTGGTAGAGAGTATGTTATTGGTGGGCCATCAAAGGTGCAGACCCACTACAGTCCTTACAGAGACGGCCAGCAGCCATCTGTTGCGACTGTGTAGGTGCACAATCACCATCGAAGAGTCTTGCAGACAATATGGCAAGTCCATAAACCACCACTTGTATACTCACAATGTTTTTGGAATTGTCCTTAGAACCAACAACGCTGTTAACCAGTCCCTTGCTGAATTAGTAACACACGTTCAAACACTAACAGTCCCAACTTCTCACATATTGTGCATATACAATGACCAACAGAAATGTGTGCACTGAAATGAAACTTAATTTGAAGAACTGGTGTCTATACAATTATAAATTTACAACATAAGAGTACAATTACAAAGGTATAAAATACATCATTAAAGAACATAATAGTACAGACAACGTTTGTAGTAACACAGGCTTTACAAAAGAATGGAAATAAACATGTACATCAGTGTTACAGGAATTATGACATAAGTAAGTAAATAAAATAATGAGAATAGTTTTCGAAACATTAATTTCACACATGAGCATTGAAACAGAACAGAATTAATAAAGTCTAAACATCTTTACAAAGTAAATAACATAGTATTAGAAAAATTCTACAACATAACTCTTATCAGATAAACACATAAAGACAGGAAAAACACAAATACACAAAGGTACACAAACACATAGCGGATAACACAAAAGGGAAGGACAGGGTTTGTTTTACTGCAGTATTTTGCAAACAAAATTTTACTTGTGGTTCTTGAGTTTCTCCCGGCGTATTTGATAATCAAAATATCCACGGGTGTACTGCCGGTATACAGTGTCCAACGGGCAGAATATTTCGGCGATCATACATGTCGCCATCATCAGGTGAACTGACGGACTGAGCACCAGTGAATGTGCCGGCACGGAGATCCGTACGTCGGCGGTCGCTGAACATTGTTTGTCAGAAAATCACGCTATGGAGTATGAACGCACGAGGATTCTGGTACAGACGTCCAGATACTGGGCCAGCGTTGTTAGAGAGGCCATCGAAATTCGCACCAATGACGACCTCATAAACCGTGACTGTGGCTACAATCTTAGCAAGGCTTGGGAACCAGCGATTGGGTTAATCAAGAGTAAATCGAGCAAACGCATAGTTGTGACGATCACGGCGGACAGAGCCATCACACCGACGTCATCTCAGACGCCGTCGCAATCTGTTCTACCGCGCGACCGTGGCGCGGGGCGCGGACGGCGGAAGGAGCGCGCCGCGGGCGGAGGGTATTTAAATCGGCCGCGTATGAGCGCCGAAATATTGTGCCCGTTGGACACTGTAGACCAGCAGTACACCTGTGGATATTTTGAAAACTTTCTTTACTTCTTGGAGGTCTCCCGTGGTTTATCATTATTCCCAAAAAGTCCTATCTATACCTGCTTTCTGTATTCTGTTCATATCCTCTTTCAAAATGATTATTCTTCATTGTACAGAACCTTTTCTTTTACAAACTTTTTCCTTATAACTTCTCAATGCATTTCTTCCAATTAATCACAACTCATTCTCTTATATAGCCCACCCCCTCTTAAGCTAACTTAAATCTACTGAGCTCAGATGCATAAACTAAGGAGCGAGGCAGTGCAGCAGCACAAAACAAATTAACACAAACAGCAATGACAATAAATGCAAATTGGCAAAGCTAGCAGCAGTAAAACTAAATTAGCAAAGCAAATGCAACATTACAACTAATATGAGTCAATGTGCAGCAACAAGAAAAATAAATTAGTAGTAAAACTGGCTTAACAGAGTAAAATAAAGTGAAATTCGGTAGCACTATGCCTGGCAAACAGCAGCAGCAAATGCTATAACTTTTATCTAAACATGACAAAGCTCAAGCAGAAAAAATATTACAGTAAAGATAGTAAATGTCTAATACCTATGTCAGATCTTAACACTAGAGTGATGCATCACAATAATGTACTCTGCAAAAAGTTACCAAATCGTTGAAAAAATGATGTACGCAATTCCTGTGAAGGGAAATGTCTATTTGTGCTCTCTTTTCTAAGAAAGTACATCATAAAATTCTTCTTTACTCTGTATGTAGATAGAAAATAGTGATATTAGTACATATATTAAATTTTATTTGAACCAATGCTGCAGTGCAACTAGAAACTAGCTATTAAACAAAATGAGCAAATATACACTCCTGGAAATTGAAATAAGAACACCGTGAATTCATTGTCCCAGGAAGGGGAAACTTTATTGACACATTCCTGGGGTCAGATACATCACATGATCACACTGACAGAACCACAGGCACATAGACACAGACAACAGAGCATGCACAATGTCGGCACTAGTACAGTGTATATCCACCTTTCGCAGCAATGCAGGCTGCTATTCTCCCATGGAGACGATCGTAGAGATGCTGGATGTAGTCCTGTGGAACGGCTTGCCATGCCATTTCCACCTGGCGCCTCAGTTGGACCAGCGTTCGTGCTGGACGTGCAGACCGCGTGAGACGACGCTTCATCCAGTCCCAAACATGCTCAATGGGGGACAGATCCGGAGATCTTGCTGGCGAGGGTAGTTGACTTACACCTTCTAGAATACGTTGGGTGGCACGGGATACATGCGGACGTACATCGTCCTGTTGGAACAGCAAGTTCCCTTGCCGGTCTAGGAATGGTAGAACGATGGGTTCGATGACGGTTTGGATGTACTATTCAGTGTCCCCTCGACGATCACCAGTGGTGTACGGCCAGTGTAGGAGATCGCTCCCCACACCATGATGCCGGGTGTTGGCCCTGTGTGCCTTGGTCGTATGCAGTCCTGATTGTGGCGCTCACCTGCACGGCGCCAAACACGCATACGACCATCATTGGCACCAAGGCAGAAGCGACTCTCATCGCTGAAGACGACACGTCTCCATTCACGCCTGTCGCGACACCACTGGAGGCGGGCTGCACGATGTTGGGGCGTGAGCGGAAGACGGCCTAACGGTGTGCGGGACCGTAGCCCAGCTTCATGGAGACGGTTGCGAATGGTCCTCGCCGATACCCCAGGAGCAACAGTGTCCCTAATTTGCTGGGAAGTGGCGGTGCGGTCCCCTACGGCACTGCGTAGGATCCTACGGTCTTGGCGTGCATCCGTGCGTCGCTGCGGTCCGGTCCCAGGTCAACGGGCACGTGCACCCTCCGCCGACCACTGGCGACAACATCGATGTACTGTGGAGACCTCACGCCCCACGTGTTGAGCAATTCGGCGGTACGTCCACCCGACCTCCCGCATGCCCACTATACGCCCTCGCTCAAAGTCCGTCAACTGCACATACGGTTCACGTCCACGCTGTCGCGGCATGCTACCAGTGTTAAAGATTGCGATGGAGCTCCGTATGCCACGGCAAACTGGCTGACACTGACGGCGGCGGTGCACAAATGCTGCGCAGCTAGCGCCATTCGACGGCCAACACGCCAACACAGCGGTTCCTGGTGTGTCCGCTGTGCCGTGCGTGTGATCATTGCTTGTACAGCCCTCTCGCAGTGTCCGGAGCAAGTATGGTGGGTCTGACACACCGGTGTCTATGTGTTCTTTTTTCCATTTCCAGGAGTGTATAATAAAGCAAGGCGTGAAACATCATTCACTAGCCATATGGCTTTTCATAATGCAATAAAAAATCTCTCAACTAGCAATACAATAGACGTGAAATGTTTCTCATCATTTCATTGGTCATTTCAGTAAATATCAGAAAGTACAGCTCCTGACTGTAATCATATGTTTCAAATATGAGCGTGTCTTATTTGAAATGCTTTCTACAAAGAAATGTCAATAGCGAGGTTAATGGCCTCTTTTTTTTCTCCACGTAATGGCTTTTTCTCCAGGTGACTAGCACAGCTGGGCGCCCACAACACGTTATGTCAAGGTCACTTAGCTTTCTTACCGAAATATTTACGACAGCAGTTTGTGCTACAGTGACATACTCATATAAAAAATTTCACAGGTCTAGAATTTGCGTTACAAATGTGTAGAAACAAAATCCTATAAATATAACAGTGTCCAAAAAATTTTCGCCGGCATTGTGATACATTCACGCATATACACACATTTCATAATTCTTAAAGTTTGATTCTTGGTTTCCAACATCCTTTTTCACAAATCAGAGTCCCTAACCACTACTATTATTCCTTACCTTATTACACATATACATATTTGTCGACACTTCTTCAATATTTCATCATAATAAATACGTAGCATAATCAAGTTCCTCATATAGCATCAGCTTATTAATCATAAACATACCTCAACAGCATAATACACATCGTTGTCGTAATAATAACATCATAACACCTCAGTCAAATCTCAAAAATGTTGTAGCTTTCTGCAATAATTTCAAAACATAAAAAAAATTCTCTGCTCATTTCAATACTGTCATCTACCTCGAACTTACTTTAAAAATCATAATCCCATACCAAATACATTATTCAAAGCTCTCATAGTATCACAATGGTTCCGAAAAAATATGAAGAGTTCACAAAGTACAGACAAAATACAATTTCATAAGTGTGAAGTTATCCAACTGTGTAATTGCGTAAACATGTGTCACTGACGTAGTAAAAAAAATGTTTGTCTCTCTCAGTTAAATGATCAGATAGCTGTGTAATTCTGTGTTACAGAAATATGGTACCGATGTGTAAAGTTGTATACGCAAATACCATATTAGCTAGGGCTCCTAGCGCTCGCTACACACTTAGTACACAAAGTAGGCATGTACCCCCTGAGGATTAATGTAATTATGCCCTCAGGTGTTACAGATTGCAGCAATGGAATGAAATGTATCACGGAAAACCTTTGTATCTTTGTAATTCAAAAATCTTTAAAAATAAATATTTTAAGTACAAAATCAGACACTCAAATACGTGTACTGTAGCGCTAAACTCTGCGTCTTGTTGCAAAATAATCTCTGTCGTTACTTAAGGGTAAAAAAATGTGCCAAGTGTAATTATCGCCGGCTGCAAGCAAAATTCTGTAGACGTCAATGCACTTACCTCGTAATAAACAAAAGCGAAATGCTATGCATATAGATATTGTAGTTATTACATACAGTACTGTGATCAAGAAAGTATTATACTGTAATGTATTGTTGTGCTATGAAGAAGGCTGTCTCATTGTAGCCATACCACAAAAGTTACTCCTAAAACATGTTTTCCTTTCCAGAAGAATTCAGAAAAACTATGCAGATATAAAACAGATACACCGCAAAAGCGATAATATAAATTGTGTCACTCAGTAGTAGCGTAGTGATATAATCGTGTAGCTGTCAAATAAACCAAATACTACGCCATCTTTAATCTCACAGAAAGTACTTCAAATAAAGAATGTCTTTTCAAGTAAACCAAAATGTTGCATTAAAACCTCATTAGCAGTATCGGTATATGTTTTAAATATGTAAGCCTAATAGTCGTTACGTAATTGTGCAACTAACAAGCAAGAATGTACACACAACAACACTGTGTCGTCTGTTCACTATAAAAATGCATTCGTAATTACTGTCTAAATAAGTTGCCTAGGTTCTTGACGAATTATCTCTCAGTAAACGGTTTTACCTGTGAAATGTGCTGCAATCCTTTACCCTTCCTAGTACGAAGAGTTTCAACTTCAAAGAAATTATCATGTTGTATACGTCAGTAAGGAACGCTCAAATTTTTCTCAAGGTTAGCGTCTATGTTATTTTTCTCTGAGCCAGTCGGCGCAAGTGGCTGCCTGCGGGCGAGTCATTGTCTGTCTCTTCGTTGGCGTGCATCGTTATTAGGATTAGGAGATCTAACTTCTACAAATTCACCTTGTCAAGAGGGCCCTTCCCTGTTTGAATCCCGCCAGTTCTGATGAAATTCAGGTCTGTCGTTACGATTATATCGTTTGTCGTCATGTCGGTAGATTCCATACTTTCTTCCTAGTCGGTCATGTGGTGGAGAATTTCTCCCGGAATTTGTAACTGTGCGGTGGACCGTTGCGTCTGAAATTGTTCTGTCTCACTTAATAATAATTATGTTGGTTCCCATATTGTCTGTTTCTCTGATTTTCTCTGTTATAGTCATTACCACGGAGAGGTGATCTTTCCCTGTGATTATTATTACTCTACCAGTGTTTGTCATATGGGTGGTGTCTGTTTTGGTCACGATTTTCGTTGTATGAATAGCCTTGTCGTGTCCAGTTATTGTTTCTGTCGTCACGTAATTGTGACGGATGTGACCTGTAATGATTGTTTTCCTGTTTTAGCATCCCACGACTGTCTGTCAATTTCTAACTCTTGTAAGAGTCCCTGAAAAGCTTCCTGCCAAAATAATGTGTCTTAAATGTTCAGGCAATTTGATTAAGCAAATGTGGATGAGTTCTGAGAGGCTGTATGGGTTTGACAGATACTGATTCTTATGCAACATGTCTTCAAAATATTTCACAAGACTGGAAAATTCAGATTGTTCGAAATGTTTCATCATTATGATGCTATGTTTTACTCAGTCTTGTGTAGCTTGAGACCAATATGGTGAGAGGAAGGCATGATAAAATTCTCCTTCACTGTGACAACTGTGAATGACCGATCGCATTCTTACAGCTGGTTCATTCTCTAAGTAGCCACACATAAATTCTAATCTGTGCTCTAATGACCAGTTGGGAGGATAACAATGAGCGAATTGTTGAAGCCACACTTGTTTATGAATGTCGTTGCCGGTATTCTTAAATGTTTTGAATTTACGTGTAGTAATAAACAGCTTATAGTCAAAATCATCATGTCGGCGAGTCGCATGTAGGTCATTGTCACGTCGTTTCGTCGGTTCCATCTCAAAATTCGGTCTATCTTGCCAACTTTTTTTTAAATTTCCGAAGTGCCCTGTCTTATTATTTTGTGGCTGTTACGTATTTCTATGTCCCTCTTCCCGTATTGGAGCGCGAGTGTCCTCTGAAATATGTAATTCTTGTATTACCTGTGTCAACTGATCTTGTATTTCCCGGATTTCTCTTTTGTACTGTGTATTGATTTGATTTTAATTTTGTTTGAATTTTCTAATTTGTTCACACTCTTCTGTGTCAGTGAAGGCTACCGGTTTTGTGTCATTCAGATTATCATCTACCTTTGTAGATAAGTTAGTGAACTGATCCGAAAGTGCGGCTACTTTCTCCTCAGTGTGTTTTTCTGAACCAAGTGTCCATTTGTGGTGAAAGCGTCTCTACCATATCATTTAAGTTTCCTTGAGTTTTTGCAAGTTGCATAACCGAATCGGTAGATGCAACTGAGTCAGTTTTAGCTTGCAAGGTGTCGTGATTTTCATGAACAATAGTTTGCAGTTCTTTTATCGCTGCTTTGTGACTCTGTAATGCATTTTGATGACACGAAAAAATAGGTTGAAAATGCTCACAAATTTGTGTTTTTACGTCATTACAGACTTGTTGACATTTCGATTCGAATTTAAGTAACTCAGCAGTTAAATCTTTACGAGTTTGTTCAAGCGTTTGCTCAATTGTGTTTAACTTTTGAAGATTTTGTTCCATTGTGCCTAACTTGTGTAGCTGTTGCTGCGTTCGTTCCTGATTTTGTTCCATTCGTTGCATGAATTGCAATAACAATGTATTAGTGTCTGGAACTTGTTCCTTTGTGCTTATCAGCAATGCATAACAGGCAACATTCGCATTTTGAAAGGCAGAAAATGTGTCTTGACTTGATTGAGAAACGCTTAATGACGCAAAACCTAAATCGGCAGTATTTACAAGATTGTGTCCTGTCATTTCGGAATCCTGAGGCGAGCTGTTGCCGAGCGAACGATCGAGAATGTTTCCCTGTTCACTAATTGTTTGACTGTCTACACCATTATTTGTCGCCTGTTCCATTTCCCTATGCACAATTACCAAATTACTACTTTGAATGTCTGTTAATTCATTACACGGTGGTTTTGATAAGCTATGCTCGTCGTCACTATCATTTCTCAGTTTACTTTGGAGCCTAGTGTTACGTTTTTCACACGCCATAGTTATCACGTATTTCACACGATAACAAGAAAAGCACAATTTGAAGAGAAAAAATAAGAAAACACATTAGCATAGCACTGAAAATAGTTTCTCGTTCATTGCAGGCGCTGCTGCGAAATACTTGGTGCAAATCTACGTGCATGCCACATCTGGTTTACTGCACAACAATGAAAAACTACAACTACAAAGAAGATTCTCTCTACAATTACGCACTAGCAATAAACAATAGCTACACTAATTACACAAACTACAAGAAAAAATCAGAAGATTCCAGTGAGGTATCCTCGGCTACGCGTCGACATATGAAACCTCCCCTTAGAAAAATTTATGAATGATTGTGCTGATAAACCCCTTGCGTTATTTGATTTTTGACCAACTGAGCAAAAATGAACGTACTCAGACATTTCTCTCTTTACTTATTCTGATCAACACTAAATTAACACACAATATTTTTAGCGCAACGCAGGCTGACTTTCAAAAATCCCTACAAAAGAATGGCCATGACTAACAATAACCTACACCTTTCATGAATCACTTACCTCACAAAAATCTTCGTTACTCGAACTACTGCAATACAGCGAGGGTCAATACTGCCAGCTAAATAAAAGATTCTAACTACTGAAGGCACTAACTACTGATAGGCATAGTTAGCAAATGAAAGATTTTGGTAGAGAACAAACAATGTATTTACCTTAATAGTGTTCAAAAGTCATAATATATATCAGTTCATGACATCCAGACTTACAAATTTACTCTTTCTGGCGGACACGTCCAGATCGTCTGCTCTTAAAATTCTACCATCTCTCTCCCCACATCCACCACTGCTGACTGCTCACCTCCAACTACGCGCTGTTTACATCCAACTGCCCAACACTACAATGGCGAATATTACAACAGTGCTAACCAGCAACAGACTGCATACATCACAGCCAGCGATTTTCATACAGAGCGCTACGTGGCGTTACCAATATAAAATCCTAAACAGCCTACTTACAATGCGCACAAATATTCCAAAGTAGAGTCGATCTATGGTTTTAATTAATATTTCCTACTGTACAACTGTATTTTCAGTTCGTGAAATTTATCCCCGCAAATTGATCAAAGATTTATTTATGACGCATCTTGAAGCAAACTACTGTGCAGCGATCTTTTTGAAAGTGTATTTAGAGTCATATTCAACTGGACTTAATAAATCCTAAACCAGATCGTGATCAAGGGCAAGGGAAGGCTGGGGTATTTGCCACAAAAATGCTGGAAAAGAGTTGGAGGCTTCACAAGAGTGCCAGAACCCACTGCGATCTTTTTGCAGTCTGTGTTCAGGTGTAGCGGTATTCCTCGGAATTAAAAGACTAATTACATCCAAAATTGTTTAAATATTCTTGTTGTGTCTTCTGCAAAGCTCTCTCTCTCTTTCTGCTGTGTTTCATTTAGATGCTGTGTCATCTTTAATGTATTATCTGTTTGAAATATTCCACACAGCACCCGAATTGTTCAAGCAATATACCATATTCCAGAAAATTGTTTAAATATCACATAAAACATTTAGTTACGATCTTTTTAATCACCCTGCGACTAGCTGTGTATGTGTGTGTGTGTGTGTGTGTGTGTGTGTATGAAACAATATTCTGCATAAATAATACACCTGCAAATTGTTTAAGCACCAGTGAGATGTATTACAAATAAATAAACATTATCCGTGGAAGTTGTTCAATGCATTGTGATTGACACTGTGTTAGACTACTGTCATGAGAGCCTCCCAGTCCATCAGCCAAACACAGACTGCACACTTTTCCCCACCACTTTTTTTTTCTGGACGAGCATCTTGGATTACATCACAGATGGGGAGGGGGAGGGGAGCGGAAAGGGTGAGCGGTAGGGGGCTGGGAGATCCCTGAGGGGGCCCACATGCCGGCTGGAGATAACCCATGATGCCATCAGTGGTTGGGAGGGTAATTAATTGATCAATTTGCATAATTAATTTGATATCAATTTGATATCAAAATTTCACCAGAACTCTCTTTGCCCCATGTCTGGTATTAGTTCACACAGAGGCGACGAAACTCAAGGGACATCTCCTAGAATCGTGTTGAACCTCTTTAAACCAAGTGTAGTACAGCAACTCTGTGTGGCATTGACTCAACAAGTCATTGGAAGCCTCCTGCTGAAATACTGAGCAAAGCTGCCTTCTACAGCCAACCGTAATTGCAAAAGTGTTGGCAGCGGAGCATTTTAAGCACGAAATGACCTCTCTATCACGTCCCATAAAAGTTTGATGGGATTCATTTTGTGAAATCTTGGTGGTCAAATCGTTCGCCCAAACTGTCCAGAATGTTCTTCAGACCAATCGCAAACAGTTGCGGTCCAGTGACATAGGGCATTCTCGTCCGTAAAAATTCCATCGTTGTTTGGGAACAAATGGTCTACAAGTAACCGAACATAACCATTTCCAGTCAATGAACGGCTCAGTTGAACTAGAGAAGTCTGTGCATTCCATGTAAACACTGCCCACACCATTATGGAGCTACCACTGGATTTCGCAGTGCCTTTATGACGACATGGGTCTCTGGCTTCATGGGCCACACTTGAAACCTACCACCAGCTCTCACCAACTGAAATCGAGACTCATCTGACCAGGTCACAGTTTCCAGTCACCTAGGGTCCAAGCTATATGGTCACGAGCCCAGGAGAGGCACTGTAGGCGACGTCATGCTATTAGCAAAGGCTCTCCTGTCGGCCTTCTGTTGCCATAACCCACTAACGCCAAATTTTGCCACATTGTCCTAACGGGTACGTTCGTTGTACGTATCACATTGACTGCGGTTATTTCACGCAGTGGCGCTTGTCTGTCAGCACTGATAGCTCTACACAAGCGCCGCTGCTATCGGTCGTTAAGTGAAGACCGTCAGCCACTGTGTTGTCCGTGGTGAGAGATATTGCCTGAAATGTAGTATTCTCGTCGCACTTTGACATTGTGGCTCTCGGAATATTGAATTCCCTAATGATTTTCGAAGTCTGTCAATTCCCGTCGCACTACCATAATCACTTGACTACAAATGACAGCTTCGCTAATGCACTTCCCTTTTATACTTTGTGTACCCGATACTATTTCCATCTGTATATGTGCAAGTGCCCACTAGTACCATCAGAACTGCCTACTGGTGACATTTACTGAACTAAAAATTACTGGAACATGCTTCCTTCGAAAAATAAATTTATCATTTTTCGCTATTATTGGCCACACACTGAATGATACTTCAAGGGTAAGATTTCAAAGTTAGAGGATGTGTAAATTATAGTGACAGTGACGCGCTGACGGTCTAATAAAACAAAAACTCGCTTCTGCTTGGAGGTATACCTCCATGCAGTTCTATTTCTTCGGTATTTCAAGAATATTTAACTTTGCTGACATCCACGAGTCATGACAGTATGCCTTGCTTACTTCTTTCCACATTTCACAAAATTATGGGCTAAAAAAGAAAAAAAATGTGAAGTTCCTTGCATACGTGAACATTAAACATGTTGTGCATATGATGTGAAAATTAAGAATGTAACGAATACCAGTATGCAAACAAGTTTCGAAGTTCAAACTTCATCAACTACCGATGTAAATACAGTAAAAGACGATTTACGCGGATTACGAAAACCACATCACGTACTTCTGTTCTTGATTATTTAAAATATATAGATAAAAATAAAGTCATACTTACTAGGGCACACACGTCATATTACAGGATCAAATACGCGTTTAAGACCACAAAAATGTCCGAAAATGCCTTCCTGACACCAAGTTATTAAAGTAAGCACTGTGATATTTACTATTCACAACAACTGTCACATGCACACGACGTAAATTACAAGCAAAAAGCAATTCTAAACTATCTCCGAATAAACAGTATTCTGCCAATGTTTTGTGGCATTTAAAATAACGTACTTCATAAATCTGTAGCGCCATCTCCTCTTATTTTTACCTCCATGGACGCGCGCTGCATTTCAGAGTATACCCGCTGCTAGTGGAAGGACAAAATAAGCTGTGCTGAAACCAAAGCCTGCGGCGAAATACGGCCTTGAAATGTGAACTGCGATCGTAAGCGAAGGGCATCACGCCTCTCACGTGCTAACGGATCACGTGTTCCCACTGCCAGCGTCACGTAAGGAAGAGATCAAATCTGTCGTGTGGTTTCAGGAATAAGGTGAATTGTTGTCTGCAAAGCAGGGTTTTAGATCATAAAATAGTACTTTTTTCTACAAATTGCCGGTTTAGGTGCATGCACTTTGTCCTTTAATTTTCCAGCGAATATATTCCATCTCATAAGCAACATTGTGCGAGGTTTGCAAAATACCAGTCTACTTTCTCCACACTTCGACTCAGTAACTCTTTTCTGCGACAAATTTTCTTGAATAGTGAAAGAGGTATAAGTCAGAGATAAATTTTATGAACAGAGTGGGTGTTCCAAAATCTGTGCTTCAAATCTGTCAATTTATTCATCACCAGCATCGTCATGATGAGATTATTCTCTTCTTTTGCAGTCCAAATCTCTTCTCGTGTATCTTTTGATTTAGTCAGTGCAGAAAAACTTATATTTTTTGTGGTTTATCTCATCACTCTTAGCAAAACAATCAATAAGTAAAACCCGTTAAAAACCGTTTTCGCCCAGGAGAATACAGGCCATTTCCGATCAGCCGGTAGAAACGATCTTTTTCGTCGAGGGCACTCAACAAATGCAGCATCCATCTTTTTCAGACTTCATTATTCATTTAATATGCACTGAATGTTATTTTTTTATGTGCGTGTGACATCAGCTATTTCATACCCCTTTAATCTCTTTCTGTGGTCCTTAGTCCGACAAATGGCCTGAGCTTACTATAGTTGAGACATCGTCTGCAGTTTTTAACCCACCTTCCACTCCTCCCCCACCATCTCCCCCCCCCCACACACACACACACATAAACTTCGTACTAATAGCAAAAGAAATTACTTATTGTTGTCTCAGGATTTGTCCTCTCACTCTATCTATTCTTTTAGTTAATTTGTGCCATAAATTTCATTTATGCCTGAATCGATTCAGTACCTCTTCATTTGTTATTCTACATAGTCATCTTCCCCCCCATGAACCATGGACCTTGCCGTTGGTGGGGAGGCTTGCGTGCCTCAGCGATACAGATAGCCGTACCGTAGGTACAACCACAACGGAGGGGTATCTGTTGAGAGGACAGACAAACGTGTGGTTCCTGAAGAGGGGCAGCAGGCTTTTCAGTAGTTGCAAGGGCAACAGTCTGGATGATTGACTGATCTGGCCTTGTAACAATAACCAAAACGGTCTTGCTGTGCTGGTACTGCGAACGGCTGAAAGCAGGGGGAAACTACGGCCGTAATTTTTCCCGAGGGCATGCAGCTTTACTGTACGATTAAATGATGATGGCGTCCTCTTGGGTAAAATATTCCGGAGGTAAAATAGTCCCCCGTTCGGATCTCCGGGCAGGGACTACTCAAGAGGATGTCGTTATCAGGAGAAAGAAAACTGGCGTTTTACGGATCGGGGCGTGGAACGTCAGATCCCTTAATCGGGCAGCTGGGTTAGAAAATTTAAAAAGGGAAATGGATAGGTTAAAGTTAGATATAGTGGGAATTAGTGAAGTTCGGTGGCAGGAAGAACAAGACTTCTGGTCAGGTGACTACAGGGTTATAAACACAAAATCAAATATGGGTAATGCAGGAGTAGGTGTAGTAACGAATAGGAAAATAGGAATGCGGGTAAGCTACTACAAACAGCATAGTGAACGCATTATTGTGGCCAAGATAGATATGAAGCCCACACCTACTACAGTAGTACAAGTTTATATGCCAACTAGCTCTGCAGATGACGAAGAAATTGAAGAAATGTATGATGAAATAAAAGAAATTATTCAGATAGTGAAGGGAGACGAAAATTTAATAGTCATGGGTGACTGGAATTCTAGTGTAGGAAAAGGGAGAGAAGGAAACGTAGTAGGTGAATATGGATTGGGGCTAAGAAATGAAAGAGGAAGCCGCTTCGTAGAATTTTGCACAGAGCACCACTTAATCATAGCTAACACTTGGTTTAAGAATAATGAAAGAAGGTTGTATACATGGAAGAACCCTGGAGATACTAAAAGGTATCAGATAGATTATATAATGGTAAGACAGAGATTTAGGAACCAGGTTTTAAATTGTAAGACATTTCCAGGGGCAGATGTGGACTCTGACCACAATCTATTGGTTATGACCTGTAGATTAAAACTGAAGAAACTGCAAAAAGGTGGGAATTTAAGGAGATGGGACCTGGATAAACTGAAAGAACCAGAGGATGTACAGAGTTTCAGGGAGAGCATAAGGGAACAATTGACAGGATTGGGGGAAAGAAATACAGTAGAAGAAGAATGGGTAGCTTTGAGGGATGAAGTAGTGAAGGCAGCACAGGATCTAGTAGGTAAAAAGACGAGGCCTAGTAGAAATCCTTGGGTAACAGAAGAAATATTGAATTTGATTGATGAAAGGAGAAAATATAAAAATGCAGTAAATGAAGCAGGCAAAAGGGAATACAAACGTCTCAAAAATGAGATCGACAGGAAGCGCAAAATGGCTAAGCAGGGATGGCTAGAGCACAAATGTAAGGATGTAGAGGCTTACCTCACTAGAGGTAAGATAGATACTGTCTACAGGAAAATTGAAGAGACCTTTGGAGATAAGAGAACCACTTGTATGAACATCAAGAGCTCAGATGGAAACCAAGTTCTAAGCAAAGAAGGGAAAGCAGAAAGGTGGAAGGAGTATATAGAGGGTTTATACAAGGGCGCTGTACTTGAGGACAATATTATGGAAATGGAAGAGGATGTAGATGAAGATGAAATGGGAGATACGATACCGCGTGAAGAGTTTGACAGAGCACTGAAAGACCTGAGCCGAAACAAGGCCCCCGGAGTAGACAACATTCCACTGAAACTACTGACGGCCTTGGGAGAGCCAGTCCTGACAAAACTTTACCATCTGGTGAGCAAGATGTATGAAACAGGTGAAATACCCTCAGACTTCAAGAAGAATATAATAATTCCAATCCCAAAGAAAGCAGGTGTTGACAGATGTGAAAATTACCGAACAATCAGTTTAATAAGCCACAGCTGCAAAATACTAACACGAATTTTTTACAGACGAATGGAAAAACTAGTAGAAGCCGACCTCGGGGAAGATCAGTTTGGATTCCGTAGAAATATTGGAACATGTGAGGCAATACTGACCTTACGGCTTACCTTAGAAGAAAGATTAAGGAAAGACAAACCTATGTTTCTAGCATTTGTAGACTTCGAGAAAGCTTTTGACATTGTTGACTGGAATACTCTCTTCCAAATTCTGAAGGTGGCAGGGGTAAAATACAGGGAGCGAAAGGCTATTTACAATTTGTACAGAAACCAGATGGCAGTTATAAGAGTCGAGGGACATGAAAGGGAAGCAGTGGTTGGGAAGGGAGTAAGACAGGGTTGTAGCCTCTCCCCGATGTTATTCAATCTGTATATTGAGCAACCAGTAAAGGAAACAAAAGAAAAATTCGGAGTAGGTATTAAAATCCATGGAGAAATAATAAAAACTTTGAGGTTCGCCGATGACATTGTAATTCTGTCAGAGACAGCAAAGGACTTGGAAGAGCAGTTGAATGGAATGGACAGTGTCTTGAAAGGAGAGTATAAGATGAACATCAACAAAAGCAAAACGAGGATAATGGAATGTAGTCGAATTAAGTCGGGTGATGCTGAGGGAATTAGATTGGGAAATGAGACACTTAAAGTAGTAAAGGAGTTTTGCTATTTGGGGAGCAAAATAACTGATGATGGTCGAAGTAGAGATGATATAAAATGTAGACTGGCAATGGCAAGGAAAGCGTTTCTGAAGAAGAGTAATTTGTTAACATCGAGTATAGATTTAAATGTCAGGAAGTTGTTTCTGAAAGTATTTGTATGGAGTGTAGTCATGTATGGAAGTGAAACATGGACGATAAATAGTTTGGACAAGAAGAGAATAGAAGCTTTCGAATTGTGGTGCTACAGAAGAATGCTGAAGATTAGATGGGTAGATCACATAACTAATGAGGAAGTATTAAATAGGGTTGGGGAGAAGAGAAGTTTGTGGCATAAGTTGACCAGAAGAAGGGATCGGTTGGTAGGACATGTTCTGAGGCATCAAGGGATCACCAATTTAGTATTGGAGGGCAGTGTGGAGGGTAAAAATCGTAGAGGGAGACCAAGAGATGAATACACTAAGCAGATTCAGAAGGATGTAGGTTGCAGTAGGTACTGGGAGATGAAGAAGCTTGCACAGGATAGAGTAGCATGGAGAGCTGCATCAAACCAGTCTCAGGACTGAGGACCACAACAACAACAACATAGTCATCTTACCTTCCGCATTCTTCTGTAACGACACGTTTCGAAAACTTCTGTACTCTCTTTGTCTGCACTGTTTACCGCCCATATTTTACGTCTATGTAAGGCGACACTCCAGATGTATACTTCTAGAAAAGGCACTCAAATTTACTTTGTTTATTGACAAATTTATGTTTTTAACTTAAGCTTTCATTCATATTTCCAGCTTGCATTTTGCATCCTCCTGCCATCGTTATTTTGCTGCCCAAATACCACAACTACTCTATTTTTAATGTCTTATTTCCTAATTTAGTTCCCTCGGCCTCTCCTGATTTTTCTTTGTTAGTGTTCATCTTGTAACCACTTTTCATGGCTCTAAATATACCATCTAGTGCTCTTCTAATCCTTTGGCGTCAGTGGCAGAATTACAATATACCTGTAATACTAAAATGGTTTCATTTCTTCTCCTTGAACTTTATTCGCTTCCAAATTTCTCATTAGTGTAGATTGAACGCCAAGAGGATAGGCTAAAACCCTGTCTCACCCGCTTCTCAATTACAGTCTCCCTTTCACCTCCGCAGGCTTTTATACTTGCCTTTCGTAGGTGATTGTCTACAGCTGTCAGATTTGGAGAAAGCATATTTCTACCATGGACTGTACAATGTTATATTTATTCTTAACAAGTTTCAATTGTTACAATCATCTTCAAGGGGAAAAACATTCTACATTAATGAATCAACTATGCATTTTCGTCATATACGAACTATACAAATGTAGTACTATGTAGTTGTCATGACAACCTGTCTTAATACAGTTTATATAACACGCTGTGCCTTGGCAGCATGTTTATATGGACTGTGTTGACTGTTATGACAATTATATATATTCTACATTTGTATGGCTCATATATCACTGAAATGTATAGTTGATCCATTAATGTACAATGTTTTTGTCCTTGAAGATGATTTTAGCAATCGAAACTGGTAAAGAATAAACATAAAACTGTAATCTGATGGAACTAATATGCTTTCTCTAAAACATAGCTACAGTCTGGTTAGTGAGCAAGTTGTAGATTACCTTAAGTACTCTGTATTTCTTCCCTGATAACTTCAGAGTTCCAAAGTGTGCATCTCAGTGAACATTGTCAAATGTTGTTTCTAAATCTACTAATACTATTAATGTGGATTTGACTGTGTCGAATCTATCTTCTAAGATAAGCTGTGGGGTAAATATTGCTAGTGTGTTCTACATTCCTGCGGAACCCAAACTATCCTTCCCCGAAGTTAACTTCTGTTAGTGCACAAGATTGTTCGCGGTTAGCAGTGGAGGGCTGGGCTAATTACCTGACGAGGCTGAGCTGAATACGATTTATTAACAAAACACCCCTCAGATTAAGCCAGTACTCTTGGCTGGATTCAGAGAGCTGCCGGCTCGTGGTTGCAAAACGATCACCTCAGACGGACACGCTGGCCACCGCGGTTTCTCCAGTCATAAGCATCGATCTCAACCTGCAATTAAAACAGTAATAAGAAAACAGTCCACTATCACGTGCTTAGTGTTTGATCCCTATAATCCTTACGGCATATTACACCTTAACCAATGTTATGGTTACAGGGAAAACTCTGACTGCAGCACCCACCAGGGGCCAGAAGCAAACGCTTCAATAATTTAGCAAAATTGGATAGCCCTTTGCACAGACAACATACACTGGGAAGATATGTGTAACCAAATTCCCGCGTAAGGGTGCTAAGCCCCTACTGCAGTGAACAAGGTACAAAAAGGAACAAACCATAATTTTCCGTAATTTCGGCAAACCAGACCAGTAGCAGCAATTAACGCGACAACGACGGAGCACCTAAAAGGGCCACACTTCGTGATACCAGTTCGCATCAGACTCTAACAATATTAACACTGTTTCGCGCCGATCGGTACCGTAGGAAGTCAGTAGCATCCAGCAGTATTCGTTCTGTACTGCCGACTGCCCAGCAGTTTATGCAATTCTCAACGTTGGCTGTCGGTTATACAGTGAGACCAGTTTGCACTACCTATCCCGATTCTATTAAAAGTTAACACTCGGATGCACAGTGAAACTAAATGCTCCAGTAACGGATCACTCTGTAATACATTCATCTGTGTGCATCAGCCAGTATCACCTTAGAAGGCGTACCTGCAAAAATACGAGCGGCAGCTGCAATGACGTCAAGAACTCCAGGTACGGGCGCCCGAATTCAAACCGCAGGAACGATGAACATCCAGCATTCTTATGTATAGTGATTTAAGTCAGCATTCTTCAACCATTAGCAACTAAACTTATAGTCTGTAACAGTTACTCACTACTTTCTTTTGTATAGGAATTATTGCATTTTTATTTAAGTCTGCAGATTATTCGTCTGTCTCATTTATCCCGCAAATAAGATCGAGCAGCTTTGTCGAGGTTGGTTCTCGCAAGGACATTGATAATTCTAAGGCCATGTCATACAACTTAGGTGACTTCTTTCGATTTAGGTCTTTCAGTACTCTGTTAAACACTTATCCCTGTTTTGCGTCCCCCATCTCATCTTCATCCATTCCTTCTTCTCTATCTATAATATTGTCACCAACTATATTTTCTTTTATATAGTCCTTCCATATGTTCGATCCATCTTTCAGCCTACCCTTCTTTGCTTGGTACTGGCTTCCCATTGAAGTCTTGATATACAAACAGCTGTTTCTCTTTTCTCCAAACAAATCCCAAATTAATTTTCGTAGTTAATCCCTCACACCACAACATTTTCTTATTTATATTATTTAATATAGCTTAGGACAATAACCAAATACAATACTTCGAAACAAGGTACAAATTTAATTTTAAATCACTTTATCCAGACTTTAACAGGCAGATATTTTTACTTATGATTGAGGACGGTGTACTGAGCAACATTACATCAGTATTTACGACGTTTTCAGGCTAATGATTATAGTTATAGCAAGTCGGCTTTAGGTACCTCCGACTACATGTGGCAAGGGCAAGCCATAAATGCTCATTTCCCCCTAGACAGCAGATCCGGAGTTGAAGTGCGGACCTTAGAATGCAAGAACGTCAATCGACAAGGGTTGACAGAAAGTTAAGTTCTGATCGGTCGCGAAATGGACACCACAGTGAAAACCCGATGAAGCTTTGCACAGATGTGTTGGGTAGTGTCTCTAATATGACTGTTGATCGCATGAAGACGCTCTTTTCGGTTGTGAGCGAACAGTGAGCGAGTAAATGTCCCTAGGACAACGATGTCTCCCGCCAAGTAGCAGGGCCGGCTGAGAGGCTTCGCCTTAATGAATGCAGCCCACCTAACACAACTGCCACGCACTTACTTCTTCATGGCAATTCTCAGCGCACTCTGCAGGGGCAGTGAAGACGTTCCTGCAGCCTTTTCGATGGGAAGTGTTCGATCACCCACAACACAGCCCTCATTGCCTCGTCCTGAGTATCATCTCTGTTCACATGAAACGCTGGATACGAAGACAACACTTGGGCGCAGGGTACGCGCTATAGACCAGCCTAGAGAATTATTGGAAAGCACAGGCGGCTGGCTCCTATGACGATTGTGTTGGAAATTTGATATAACGCTCTGGCCGACAAATGTCTAAGTCGGAGCGGCGACGATGTAGAGAATTATCTGGAAAGTGTAGCTAACTCTCGCAAATAAAATGTTTCTGATTTTTCACTGTGGTTTCCATTTAGCGACCGATCGGAACTTACTTTCTGGACAACCCTCGTATAACGACATGTGTAGTCCAATTAGTGGTGCAATACGGTCATGCAGAAAACATCAGGTCATGGAGTTTGTTATACGTCTGTGGGAAGACTCTTCGATGCAGAGAAAAAAACAACCAACCACTCACGTGTGAACATATTAAGGTACCACATATAAAAATGTCTACATGTATACCCGTTACACTCTGCGAACAGGATGATTTTTTCCACCGTTTGCAAACTCCAGGGACTGATCGATGATTGGATACGGAATAAAAAATGTCTAATGAACCTGTCTGGAAATGCATGGTTTCCATGCCAGAGACCATTTATTCAAACTCACATTGTTACTGAGACTGCGGTCTAATACGCGCTGTACTATGCAGTCACAATTACAATATGCATGGTTTCCTCCTAGAGGGTAGCACTGTTGCTCATTCCTCCTAGAGGGTAGCACTGTTGCTCATACGTTATGCCCTAGCGCCCTATTCTGGCATAGTGATTGGTAATGTTGTCTCCAATTCACTTCTCTTGCTCACTCATCTTGTAGTGGATGTGCTACAGCGTTCTACACAATGGTTCCTTATTCAAATCGAGAGCTATCCGACGTGGTGTTTACTTGCGGAAAAGCAAATGGCAGTGGACGGCGGGCAGCAAGGTTGTATCACCCCCACCCCCACCTCCGCCCCCCCACCCCACACCCCACACCCCCCGAACGGCGTCCAGACGTCCACGGCGTTTAATGTTTGTGACAGGGTTTCGCCGTTTGTCTGAGACAGGGACGTTTCAGGAAGCAGGAAATCATAAAGGACGTACCCGAAATGTTCGGACACCAGACTTTGAGGAAAATGTGATTAACGCTGCGACAGCCATATCAGTACCAGGCAGCTCGCCCGCCAATACAGGGTAAGCCAGACGACCGTGTGGAACATTCTTCATGAGAGTGTTACCACCCTTATCACTTACAGCGTGTGCAAGGCCAGACTTTTCGGGAGGAGTTTTGTCACTGGTATCTACATCAAGCTGCAACGATTCCGGGATTTGTCATCCACCCTATTCACAAATGAGGCCACCTTTACTCGGAGTAATATCTTCAGCTTTCATAACAGTCATCTGCGGGATACTATGCAGAACCCCCACCGTACGGTGACAGCTAACCATCAGCATCTGTGCAGCCGGAATCTGTGGGCCGTGATAATTGGCGACAGTCCGCCTGCTTAGCTGACTTGTACGTGTTTGCCTACCATGCAGTGGGCCCGGTTTCGATTCCCGATCGGGTTGGAGAGTTTCCCCACCCGTGGATTGGGTGTTGCGTTGCCTTATCATCACTTCATTATCACCGACGCGCAAGTCGCCTAATTAGGTGTCACCTGAAATAAAGACTTGCAGCCGGCGGCCGAACTTCCCCGGTTGGTGCCTCCCGGCCAACATTACCACACAATCATTTCATTTCATTTCACTGGCCAGTCTTTTGGGACCAGTCTTTCTTCCACGTCGCCTAACAGACCAGGACTATCTGCACTTCTTGCAGGTGACTTTGCCTCCACTGCTGGGAGAACTGCCGTTGACGAGAGTTATGTGGCTGCCCCAGCCCACTTCGCCGTTAAACGTCCGGACGCATCTCAATCATGTCTTCCCTGGTCGATGGTTCGGACGACGGGGTCCAATGCCATGGCCTGCTCGTTCACCGGATCTCAACCCGTACGATTCCTGGTTACGGGGCCGTCTGAAAAGTATCGTGTGTGCAGAGCCCATTCCAGATGTGTATTCGTGCTGCCTTTGACAATGTTCGGATGCAGCCTGGCCGATCTGAACGTGTGAGACAAAACATGCCACGGCGCGTACACCCGCGCGTTGAGGCACATGCAAACTATTTTCAATAGATAATGTAACTGTGTCTTCATGGTAAAGCGCGTATTAGAACGCACTATCTGTATCAATCTATGATTGAATAAATGGTCTCCAGCATGGAAACCATGCATTTCTGGACCTTTTCCCTCAGACCTTTTCTGTTCCGCATTCTCTCTCGGTCAATCCCTAGAGATTGTATGAGGTGGAAAATATTGCCATGCATGGGATATGAACGTACAACAATTTTTACAAATAATACTTCTCACCTTGTTACCATCAATATACAGGGTGTTACAAAAAGGTACGGCCAAACTTTCAGGAAACATTCCTCACACACAAAGAAAGAAAATATGTTATTTGGACATGTGTCCGGAAACGCTTACTTTCCATGTTAGAGCTCATTTTATTACTTCTCTTCAAATCACAAGAATCATGGAATGGAAACACACAGCAACAGAACGTACCAACGTGACTTCAAACACTTTGTTACAGGAAATGTTCAAAATGTCCTCCGTTAGCGAGGATACATGCATCCACCCTCCATCGCATGGAATCCCTGATGCGCTGATGCAGCCCTGGAGAATGACGTATTGTATCACAGCCGTCCACAATACGAGCACGAAGAGTCTCTACATTTGGTACCGGGGTTGCGTAGACAAGAGCTTTCAAATGCCCCCATAAATGAAAGTCAAGAGGGTTGAGGTCAGGGGAGCGTGGAGTCCATGGAATTGGTCCGCCTCTACCAGTCCATCTGTCCATCTGTTGTTGAGAAGCGTACGAAAACTTCGACTGAAATGTGCAGGAGCTCCATCGTGCATGAACCACGTGTCGTACTTGTAAAGGCACACGTTCTAGCAGCACAGGTAGAGTATCCCGTATGAAATCATGATAACGTGCTCCATTGAGTGTAGGTGGAAGAACATGGGGCCCAATCAAGACGTCACCAACAATGCCTGCCCAAACGTTCACAGTACTGTAGAGCAATGAGTCGCATGTCAATACAAGCACCGAAGTCAACATTACCTTCCTTCAATTGGGGCAACTGGCGGTGAATCGAGGAAGTACAATACATACTGACGAAACTAAAATTAGCTCTAACATGGAAATTAAGCGTTTCTGGACACATGTCTACATAACATCTTTTCTTTATTTGTGTGTGAGGAATGTTTTCTGAAAGTTACCTTTTTGTAACAACACCCTGTAAAGAAAATGAACGTTGTGTCATTCAAAGTCAAGAAGCTTTTCCTTATACAAATCAAAAAATTGTTCAAATGGCTCTGAGCACAATGGTACTTAACATCTGAGGTCATCAGTCCCCTACAACTTAGCACTACTTAAACCTAACTAACCCAAGAACATCACACACATCCATGCCCGCGGCAGGATTCGAACCTGCAACCGTAGCGGTCGCGCGGTTTCAGACTGTAGCGCCTAGAACCGCTCGGCCACCCCGGCCGGCCTATACAAATCATATGAACGAAATAATCACGTAACAAGTACAAACTTACATTAACATTAAAGGTTTAACGATATTTCAGGGAACTTAGATCTGTCCGTAGTGAGAAGTAATGAACAGTTTTGATTTCGCGTATTACTGGTTTTACACACGCCAACAAAAGATACAGAACGTTGCCTCAAGTTCTACAACAATTCTAAGACTGTACTAATGTTAACAGGTGTACCGCTTTATTGGTAGTCATCTGGTCTGCCCTTAACCTATTAATGGTGAGAATCTCCTCCCGCACAATTAAGAAGCCATAAGGTATGAGGAGCGTGGTGTTGGACAGGATAGTAGCAAAATACCAAACTTCCTCGAATTAATGTCCTCAGTACACAGCGTTGACGATTTGGCCTTTCCCTTTTCCTTAACTTCAATGCATAAATGGTAATAACAGTGCAGAACATGCTGCACATTTTTGGCAAACTGATCGGTACGTTCGTTGCCCCTCATGCCGATGTCATATTGTGCACATCCACATAGCTTTAATCTGTGGTACCTGCACCAGCTTTTGGAGATGCTTCACGTGGATTATCTTCCACAGAACTACCGCAAGTTTCAGTTCAAATGCCCAGTTCTTAGTGTCAGTTCTCAAAAATCTATGAGGAAACTTAGAAACCTTAAACAACTATGGATGAGGTGCCGCCGCCAGTAAGCTGTCCAAAACAAAGACAAATTACGATGGCACGCTATTTCAGTTTATGCCTTTGGACGAGTAAGCTTTTTAATATTTCCGTGCATTTCATCCGATTGAACGAAGCCCACACAACAGGACTATCTTCAGAAGCCAAACAAAGAGAACTGCTTTGAAGATGAGGTAGACAATTGAGTTATTTTACTACACAAAATGGTCTAACATGGAACACAAAAATTTCGTCAACAACAATGCCATCTGAAAACCCGGCAGGGACTTCCCGCCTTTTTCGTAATAGTGCCATAACTGAGAGAGGTCGGTAACCTGTTGAAAGACTGACTAGGAATGTGGACAGGAAGCGGTGAGTGAATGTGGGGAGGAACCACATATTTATTCCGCACAACTTGCAGCGTCAACGGGCGTACAGGGAAGCGAAGACTGTAATCTGTGCGCTCTGGCAAGGTCGGCCACTGAGCAGCCTGGGCGGCTGACCGTTAGGCGTCTCGTTCCACGGCTTGGTCCCCGTCTCCTGCATTCCCACAGTATTCCTCTAACGCAGGGGCGGGCAAACGTTGCACGCGGCTCATGAGCGCACAGCGCTGCACGTGTGCTGCTCGCGCGCAGGCGTCGACCGGGGCTGTGGCGACAGCCGGCAGGTTGCGGCAGTGTAGTGCCAGGCTAAGCTGCGGACGTTGATGCGAAGCGAGCATTATGTAGTGAACGTTGTATTTCAAGAAACGGAGAAGTGGAGATTTGCTATCTTTTAAAAAGTATGGGAGAATCATTTTTCTTTGTGCAAAAACGTGAAAATTCTAAATGTTTAATATGTGGCAGCATTCTCGCTGGTCAACGGAAGTTTAGCATTGAAGGCCATTATAATAAATTTCACAAGGACGAGTACAATTTATTGTCGGATTCTGAGCGGATGGGGAATTGACTGAGCTTAAGAAGAGCGATCTGACGATACCAGATGAATCTGTCGTAGTTGGCCTGCCGGAGTGGCCGAGCGGTTCTAGGCACTACAGTCTGGAACCGCGCGACCGCTATGGTCGCAGGTTCGAATCCTGCCTCCGGCATGGATGTGTATGATGTCCTTAGGTTAGTTAGGTTTAAGTAGTTCTAAGTTCTAGGGGACCGATGACCACAGCAGTTAAGTCCCATAGTGCTCAGAGCCATTTGAATTTGTCGTAGTTGCTGTTGTCACGAGAGATCTGCGACTTTCTCTCGTCATTTCTCTCATCTAACTGATTTAAAATTTTATGGAGCACTGTTTTCAAGTTTTCAGGACGACAACAATAATAGCCCAGCGGTATGTGCAAGTTATAAGACTGCGCTTAATATAGCGAGAGCTGGAAAACCATCTGCTGAATTAATAAGTCTCGCTTAAGAGCAAACATCAGTGATGAAAATTTACGTAACTGTTTGTGTGTGTCTGTATGTAGAAATTTTGTTCCAGTTATTAAACGTATTGTAAACTCCACCTGTGATAATTAAGTAAAACGTATCGCAGGTAATAGGTACTCTTTCAAAGCATGATTTCCTTCAAGCAATCCTACTAACCTTATTCATTCACTCAATAAAGCAAACTAGGAAACAAAACGCATTACAGAGGAAGGAGCGGACAGAAGGTATGGTGGGGATGGGAGATAAGCGGGTGGCCAGTTTGCCCCTGTGTTCACGCGGAACACCTGTTAACCGCACGCGTGCAAGTGCACCGCACATGTGCAGGATTCCTGCTCGCCCCTGCTCTAACGCAATACGCCTCTGATATAGTCCGAGATGAAACTGAGAGATACATGGCTGCGTCGTACTGGTTCCGGCGATAAGGTATAAACAGAATCTATGAAACTACAGGTTTCGCGATCATGGATAAGGGCAGCCCAAAACTCTCGAAAATAAACAAATAGCAACGTGAGTGGGACAAACGTACTAAAGATATGGCATATTCCCTGAAACCAGGATGCAACTAAAATTGAGAACTTGATTTCGTTCATCGAAATTGATGCTTTTGTCAAGCAACTCTAGTCATGTCTTCCTTCATATCATCAACGGTCGTGGTTCCCTTCCACAACACTTGTTGAAAATGAGGAATCGCCATTAACCTCTCATCAGTGTGGTAACTTCATGTTCCACGTTTAGTGAGGCCGGTCTCTCACACCAACGCAATAAACAACAGAACAAACATAGTGCTTATTAGTATTTCAGTTACAAACAAGAATAGAACAGCTGTGCAATCATCAAATGTGACAGTAAATAAAAATTAAATAAATAAAATTCAACTCTTTGATGAAATAATTAATACGTACGACATGCTAGCACATACCCGAGAAATGAAGCATAAACAAGCAATACTTTTAATCACTTGCCCACGATATACATCAGACTATGTCATCAATTTCAGAAACTTTGAAGAAACGAGAAAATTACTTGTACAGTTATTTATTATTTCACACTTCGCACATATTCATCGTCCTTGCACAAAACTTTCGTATCTTCAAGACATATGTATTCTTTGCACTCTCTACAGTGACTTCGTTTTCCTGTTTTGTTTTGCTGGAAATATACGGCATCTGTCGAAAGTGCCAGCAGGCGCTTGGTCTTGTTGGAATCTTTGATCTACTTTGCAGATCTCAGAGACTGTCTCAAATAAAATTTAAAATTTTAAATATGTACACCTCAGGATTCATGGCAAATACATAAACCTTACGAGTATGTAAAAGCACAAAAATATTAACCAAACAGCAAAGCTATTGAGTTAAACATACCTTTTAACTAACAGCCGACAATGTTTTAGCACTACAAAGTTGGTGTGACCGCTCTAGGGGTCCGAACAGTGCCTTCGTCACAACACCGATCTGATTAAATCGTGGCGTGCAGAGAAATGTCAACGAGAAAAGTACACGGCAGAACAGCTCGTGCACCCTATTTGGTAGAAAAATAATCAAAAATGTAGAAAGAGTCGACTGCGAGACCGTGCCACATTAACGGAATGTTAAGAAACGTGTGCCTGTGCACAGGCCGGGACTCGCGAGAAGCCGGCCGCGGTGGCCGAGCGGTTCTAGGCGCTTCAATCCGGAACCGTGTGACTGCTACAGTTGCAGGTTAGAATCCTGCCTCGAGCATGGATGTGTGTGATGTCCTTAGGTTAGTTAGGTTTAAGTAGTTCTAAGTTCTAGGGGACTGATGACCTCAGATGTTAAGTCCCATAGTGCTCAGAGCCATTTGAACCAACTCTCGAGAAAGTTGTATTAGTTTGTCCATTTTTGAAAGACATTAGGGAACAAGTTCCTTTGAAAGTCTTCTATAACGTTCTAAGAACCCGGAATTAAAGTAATCAGTGAACTTAACTAGCATATAACTTCTAAAATAGAGGTACGCTGTTTCCTCACTTGATACCTTGCACTGATTTATGTTACGTACTTTAAGTACAATATTATGGTACGTATTGTGCAGAATTTGGTATTAGAATTACAATACAATGTTGGTACAAGTAGTGTGCAGAATTTCGTTTTAAAATTAGAATAATGGGAAACAGAAGGCTTTCGACTCCGTTCCTCACAAGCGTCTTTTAACCTAACTGCGTGCCTATGGAATATCGCCTCAGTTATGCGACTGGATTCGTGATTTCCTGTCAGGAAGCTCACAGTTCGTAGTAATAGACGGAAAGTCATCGACTAAAACAGAAGTAATATCCGGCGCTCCCCAAGGAAGTGTCATAGGCCCTCTATTGTTCCCGGTCTGTATTAACGACATAGGAGACAATCTGAGTAGCCCTCTCAGATTGGTTGCGGATGGTGCTGTCATTTATCGTCTTGTAAAGTCATCAGATGACCAAAACAAATTGCAAAATGATTTATATAAGATATCTGTATGGTGATAAAAGTGGCAATTGACCATAAATAAAGAAAAGTGCGAAGTTATTCACATGAGTACTAAAAGAAATCCGCTAAATTTCGACTACGCGATAGTCACACAAATCTGAAGGCTGTAAATTCAACCAAATACTTAGCGATTACAATCACAAATAACCTAAATTGGTACTATCATATAGATAATGTTGTGGGTAGAGCAAACCAAAGACTGCGGTTCATTGGCAGAATACTTAGAATGTGCAACAGGTCTACTAAAGAGACAGCTCATACCACGCTTGTCCACGTGATACGTGAAATGGAGGGGCAATCATTAAAACAAAGTCGTTTTTCGTTGCGACGACATCTTCTCATGAAATTTCAATCACAGTTTTCTCCTCTGATTGCGAAAACATACTGTTGGCACCCGCCTACATAAGGAGAAATGATTATCACGATGAAATAAGAGAAATCAGGGCTCGCACAGAAAAATTTAAGGGCTCGTTTTTCCCGCGCGCCGTTCGAGAGTGGAACGGTAGAGAGAGAGAAAACCCTCTCCCAGGCACTTTATTGTGAATAGCAGAGTAATCACGTAGATGTAGATGTAGAACGTAAATGCGGAGTAGTTTCATATCTTCAGTTTGTGGTGGTTACCGCTTGTATTAAAACGACCTGCAACAGAAGTTCAAGAGGTCACATCTAGACGAAATACGTGGGTGTGTCGAAAATTAATGACTCCAAATTTATATATAAAAATACTTGAAGCTTTTTAACAAAATATATATTATTAACATTAGTTCGCCACGTCGTCAGACCTCTGCCATTTTATGGAGCTTGTAGTATGGAAGGGATGCCGCTGTTTGTTTTACATAGGACTAAGGGCCACAATTTGTCTAATTCCAATACCATTTCTTCTTTTCTGTTAAAGTTGTTTTTGTACTTTTGAATTTTTAAGGCCTCTTTTTACATTCTGGTGTACTAATGATTAGATCTTGCTAAAACCACAGTGTCAGACAAACGAATTTCGTGGTTCCCTGGCCCCAGTGCATGGTCTGCTACTACTGATTTATCCCTCTTGCCCAGGCAAAAACTGCTCTTGTTTTCCTTAAGGTAGGTGTTGATGCCATTTTTAAGTTCGCCCCAAGCAGAAAAGAAGAATTATCAAATCGTTGAATGATCAAAACGTTAAAGGAATCAGTGATTGATCATTTAAGAACTTTATTCGGAAGAAGCAACTACTTTGACAAAGACATAAATAGGGCACTACACCCTAAAATGTCTAGAGCCTCTAATGAAAAAAGAATCAAGTAAAGCGAAAGTTTTCCTTCCATTTGCAAAAACTGTCACAGATCGCATCAGCAGAGTACTCAGAAAACACGATACTAACACAGTGTTTCAAAAAACAAGATAAATAAGAATATTCGAACACTGCAGAGAACCTACGCCGGTCGCCTGCAAGGCCGGTAGTCCACAGAGTGTCCCATGCGGAATTCTCAACATTCAGGGATGTATCAAGAAAGATCATTCGATCCAAAAAACGTCTTGTAAACATGGGGCCTAAAATGCGTAGCTTAAGAGCTTGTCCACCCTTGCTACCGTGAAACTCATCTCTTCTGTCATCTCGGAAAATCGGGTTTTCTGCCGGTAACCAGCTTCGTACTTGCCGATATTTAAATCGCGTGACTCGCACTTTTCATGAGGTGCTGCCTGAAGCTGAATCCAGTGTTTTTTCTTTCATTTTATAACAATTCTTAAGGAAGTGGGCTGGCTTCTCGAGAGCAGAATGACCTTAGCTTAAGAACATTTTATTGTATGGATTTTTTATTGACATTACAACTATATTTATAACTAACTACATTTAGGACTTTTGGGAGAAGGGGCACTATAATTAGCTCTCCATCTTGAGGTACGGTCCAATCTAAGGCACAATAGAGTTATCTGCTCTCGAGAATGGAAAGTTATTTTTTTTTTTTTTTTTTTTTTTTAACTCAGATCCAGGGAGCACATAATGAAGACTGCGAGTTACGCGATCGAAATATCGTGAAAGTACGACGCTGATTTTTCGAGGAATATCCGATTTTCCAAGACCATAACGTCTAGCCAGGGAGGACTCCAAACCTACACATATTTTCTGTGAACAAGTGCTCATAGTTCTTTCTTAGGTATAAATTTTAGAGCCCATGTTTAATAAGCGATTTGCATCAAATGACCGATCCTATTATACCGCTGACTACTGATAATGCCTCCTGGAATACCATGTATAAAATCCCTTACACTTGCGGTTAAGTGTACATATGAACTTTAAAAGCTTTCAAGGTACAAATCTTAGTAGGAAATGGAGTTGATGCTCCATGCCAAATTTTGACCAGATCCAAAATACAATCCTTTTCGTATGCATCGTTTAACACGAACTACTGCTGACACCTAAAAAATTGTCGGTCCCCTTCGTTTTGAGTTAAACGCCGCCATGTACACACATCAAAAAAAAGTTTTGCATCACCCCGGCTCCCAGAACTCCAGAAGATAGACGTTGACTGTGGATATTGTATCACAGGCACAGCCCCTTTGACTGTTCAGAGATGTCACTAAACCCGCCCAAAGATGTAAACAACCATGCACGAGCAGCGCCTATTAGACGGAGGGGTCAGACAGCTGATCAGTTCCAGTCATTCCACCAAGAAGGAGGTACACGGCTCGTGTTATTTGTAGTTCAACCATGCCTAGACGGTCAATACCGCGGTTCGATAGCGTCCGCATTGTTACTTTGTGCCAGGAAGGGCTCTCAATAAAGGAAGAGTCCAGGTGTCCCGGAGTGAACCAAAGCGATGTTCTTCGGAGGAGGTACACAGAGTCAGGAACTGTCGATGTCATGCCTCGCTCAGGCCGCCCAAGAGTTACTGTTGCAGTGGATGACCGCTACCTACGGAGTATGGCTCGGAGGAACCCTGGCAGCAACGCCACCTTGTTGAATAATGCTTTTCGTGCAGCTACAGGATGTCGTGTTACACTCAAACTGCGCGCAACAGGATGCATGATGCGCTACTGCACTCCCGACGTCCATGGCGAGGTCCATCTTTGCAACCATGACACCATGCAGCGCGGTACAGATGGACCCAACAACGTGCTGAAAGGACCGCTTAGGATTGGCATCACATTCTCTTCACCGATGAGTGTCGCATATGCCTTCAACCACACAATCGTCGGAGACGTTTTTGGAGGCAACCCGGTCAGGCTGAAAGCCTTAAACACACTGTCCAGCGAGTGCAGCGAGGTGGAGATTCCCTGCTGTTTTGGGGTTGCATTATGTGGGGCTGACGTACGCCGCTGGTGGACATGGAAGGCGCCGTAATGGCTGTACGATATGTGAATACCATCCTCGGGCCGATAGTGCAACCATATCGGCAGCATATTGGCGAGGTATTCGTCTTCATGGACGACAATTCGCACCCCGATCGTCCATATCTTGTGAATGACTTCCTTCAGGATAAAGACATCGCTCTATTAGAGTGGCCAGCAAGTTCTCCAGACATGAACCCAATTGAACATGCTAAAGATAGATTGAAAGGGGCTGTTAATGGACGACGTGACCCACCAAACACTCTCAGGGATCTACGCCGAATCGCCGTTGAGGAGTGGGACGATATGGAACTTTATGAACTTGTGGATAGTATACCATGACGAATACAGGCATGCATCAATGCAAGAGGACGTGCTACTGGGTATTAGAAGTACCTGTATGTACAGCAATCTAGAACACTACCTTTGAAGGTCTCGCTGTATGGTGGTATAACATGCAATGTGTGGTTTTTATGAGAAATAAAAAGGACGAAAATGAGGTTTATGTTGATCTCTATTCCAATTTTCTGTACAGGTTCCGGAACCGAAGTGGTGCAAACTTTTTTTGATGTGTGTAATTTTAAATAGCTGATAAATGTTCCATGAGTATTCGCAAGCTGTTGAAAGTGTATGTTTAATAATATATAGTAATCTGGACCAAAGTAAGTGACTTTCAGTCTTTATGTATATTTTTCTTACTTGTAGTACTGACTACATGAATCGAGCTGTTAATTCTCAAACACGATGAAAAATTCACTCAGCAATAAATATACTGCGAATCAGTAGCGAGTGTTCCTAATCTATTGAAAAAATCTCTTCAGGATGATACTGATTCCACACTAGAAATAATTCGCTGTATTCGCTTTTGACCTTTCTGTGATCCTGTATGAGAGTATGGACTGTAAGTATGAGAAGTCTACCCTTTTTTTTATTAATATTTTATTTCATATCATCTGTATCTGACGACAATCGCATTGCAAATCAAGATCTGGTTTGGCGTTTTAGCAATTCTGCGATACGCTCTCCTTGTTGTATTAAGAATTTAACAATAAACTTCTATCTTCTATGCATCATATTTTAAATACATGCTGCGTGGGGACCTCTTACAAGTTCTGAGAGGCATATGGTTTAAGTTAATTGATTGAGATTTAACTAGAAATTACAGGTATCATTTTTAAAGTCTCTTCGGTTTTGCTGCCGGATCCTAAAATCAATTTGATTCGATATTTCGGCGATCCAACTGGTCACCATCTCCAGGAGAAGCTGCCTCTGCTGATGAGTCCCGCTGAGATCGGGCATCAGGCTGCAAATCTACGTCCCACATAGCCCACCGTACCGTACACGGCGCATGCGCCGCCCATCACGGTTGCTGCCCTCCAAGAATGGACATGACGATAAAGCTTCACTAACTCTTCATCCTGTTTTTCACTAATCAAACTAAGGGACTCTTCCAGAGGGACTCGTGTAAACAGAGATATCACATCAAAACTCACTAATAGATTTGAAGGACTCAGCCTCAAAGATTTCAATCGTCGAATAAACTCGACCAGTTGGATCGCCGAAACATCGAACGAAGTTGGTTTTAGGATCCGTCAGCAAACCCGAAGAGACTTTCAAGACTTATTACGCCTGGAAAGCCTACGAACTCAAATCACTTTTTTTTTTTTTTTTTTGCTTCCATGAAAATTTTGTTAACAGCTGTTCCTAAAACTAATTTGCTGTTTACCGCAATGTTTGTACTGTCTGCAGACGAACAAATGAACAAATTTAGCATCCAGTAATGTTACTGACGAGAGAATCATTCAAACGTGCAGGACAAAACAAGGTCCTAAGATGGGTCCTTGAGGGACATCAGCTATCAGAGAAGGTGACCCAGACACGCCTTCGAATGCTGTAATTTTGTTTTCTATGGATACCGAGAACGCCGCTAAAGTGCTGTGACCTCTGTAATGCCAGGCTCTGGAAGACTCAACATTGTGCTCTGGCAGATAGGAGTTCCTTCCTTGGGAAGTTGCCATTTTCTGCCCACATGATTTGCATGACAGTTTCACAGGACTGGTGTAACCGGTTCTGAACTGCGCTGTCCGCCTTTAGAGAAACGCCGCCCGCTCAGTTTACGTAACACTAGGTAACCGCCCGTCGTACGTCAGCAAGTAAGGCCAGATACGGAAGTAACACACACAGTCTCAGCCATATAGCAAAAACGTTAAAAGGTATAAGAGAAAAAGTTTACTTTCAATGCGAATGTTGAGAGGTCAGAGCCATAAAGAAAACCAAAGACGTTGTCTCTTTAGCCGACTTTCATTCAGTAATATCATGTTTTACCCTTTTTACGGGAAACTTCTGCAACCAAATCAATTTTCCGATTCCAGAGCATTTAATACGCATTACTTGAAATTAAATACACAAATAATAGGAATCAGACAGTTTTATGGGTATTTTCACTACGCATCATGAAAAAATATACCACCTCTACAATCAGATGATTTTCTTTTTAACTAACAACACGTAGACGATTTACACACTACTTTTCTTGGCAACATAATGGCACTGTCTGACATAAGGAGACAAAAAAAACTACCTTGTTACATGGCTCGAAGTAATGTGAATGATTCGATTTCAAAGGTAAGCGTTAATATACACTATCTAATCAAAAGTATCCAGACACCTCTCTCACTCTCTCTACTCTGTCGGTCAGACTAATATTCGTATTTTAGGTCATGATCTCCATGTTCCCCAAAACTACATTTGGTATGTGGGGCTTATGACTTTTTTACACGAGGGAATTGTAAGCAGAATGTTCTTATAAGTGGATGAGTAGCCTGCAGAGAACTTGCACCCGAAGGTAGTAGTGGAGGCGACGGAGAACAGGGAGTGAGATGGATTGCGGGCCATAAATTCTGTGTGCAGCGACCACGCCGTGCGAGTGATTCTGCGAAGCAGCACTCAGTGGATCGTACCTGCAGACAGACTTCTGGCTGTAGCACTCCCCTCTTTCCGCTTAGGGTCAGAGTAGGAGGGCAACAGTTCTCAAAAAAAATTTACCTGGGCCAGGCTGCAGTTCATCGCAAAGGCGGCCAGTTGGCAGAAAAAGGGTGGAGGAATCCATTTAAGAGAGACTGCTGTAATCTGAGCTTTTGTGCAAATGGCGGGACGGTCACAAAACTATAAGCATTGTCATGTTAGAAGCTGGGACACCACAGACAGAGTGACTGGTGCACGTGTTTATTGGAGGCAACACTGTAACTGTCCTGATGGCAGGAAGTCGCCAAGATCCTTTAGCGAGCGGCAAAAACATATATTTCTTAAAAGACATCATAGTCGCCGTTCACTGTATAAAATATTTATTATTACGACTGCAATTTCGGCCTTACGGCCATTTTCAAGTAACACTGCAAATGTTACCTAAACATAAAACATACAAAAATGAAGCACAGAGCGTACATACATAATTAAGCAAACATTTCATTAAGATTGGTTATAAACGTACATTATTGACATTCTGTCAGAATATAAGACTATCTGGCATAAGTACATGTCGTCGTCAAAATGCAACATTTTGACTGTGAGAGTCCCGCAAGTTCCGATAGGTACGACACTTATTACATCGTAATATGTTGTTAAATATGTACGCAACTGTCGATATTACCATCGTTCTAATAATCTATCATACATACAAGCTCAGGTGCACTGACGACATGCGGGGCTAAGTCCGTTGGCACGAAAATACATTTATAGAAGATACTGCCTGAGCACGTAGCAAAGATAGTGCAGCCCGCATCTCGTGGTCGTGCGGTAGCGTTCTCGCTTCCCACGCCCGGGTTCCCGTGTTCGATTCCCGGCGGGGTCAGGGATTTTCTCTGCCTCGTGATGGCTGGGTGTTGTGTGCTGTCCTTAGGTTAGTTAGGTTTAAGTAGTTCTAAGTTCTAGGGGACTGATGACCATAGATGTTAAGTCCCATAGTGCTCAGAGCCATTTGAACCAAAGATAGTGCACACCAAGGATACAACTTATAAGCTTTATATCGTAAAGTCTTTTCATCTGTCGTCATCCTACAGCTTTCTAAATATTGCTATGATTCTAAGGGGCAGTGGGATAGGATAGGAATATTTATTTATTACATAATGGAGTATAATACATGTGTTATCTGTTAATAAGCTCTCACATTGACTTAAGTGCGATACAGATGAGATCAAGACAGAGCTCTGATATATAATACTTTAGATGCGTATACATTTTACGAATATGAATGGCGTAAAACGCTCTCCAGCAATCCAAATCACTGTGCAGCACCACAAATTGGGACAAAACATCAAAATGCCTCCGCACAAATATCTTACTGTCCTTCACCAATATTTTGAAGTGCGCTACAATCTTAATGAAATGTTTGCTTAATTATGAACATACACCATGTACTTTAATTTTGTATTTTTTGTGTTTAGGTAACTTTTGCAATGTTACTCGAAACTGCAATCGTAATAATAAATACTTTATACAGTCAACTGCGACTATGATGTCTTTTAAGAAATAATATATGACTGTGAATCCTATTAGAAGTTAATCAAAAACATATATATTTCACGGGGACGACTGTCTGAGAAGCCTAACAGCCTTCTTTCAGAAACTGGAAATAGTCAGCCTGGAAAGATCAGATCTCCCCGTAAATGAGGGACTGTGGTCCCGTCTAGGCCGATTTTCTTTTTTTTTTTTTTTTGCCAAATTATGGTCTAGCTTACTGTAAGAATGACACCTCCCTAATCAAAATCTTCTTTTCTCAGACAAGAGAGATTTTGAGTCACTGATTGGCTCCCTGCGTCCCCTCAGGATATGCAAAGCAGAGGTTTTCTTACCGAGCGTGGGAACTCTGGTGCTGTGTCTTGATTGGCTACCCGGCCAGCAGAACAGTCAAGAGGGTAGATTCAATGACTGTAGGGTAGTTCGATTGGTTTGTACAACTTGGAGGTGGGTTCTTTTTTTGCTACTTCGGCTCCTGTACGAGGCTTTGTGAAATTCGATTCAGATTCTTTGCCTTTTTCGTCTTCTGGTCCTCCCCTAGTGGAGAACTTCAGGTCTTTCCCTAGTGAGTGAGACTTGTGGTATGCAACTTGTAGCGGACTAAGAGTCAAAGGCAGTTTCCATCTGTACCGTCAGTGGAACTGCATATCATCTCGGACATACCGTGTGTTACGAGGGTAAATTTATTCTCCTAAGTCGGCCGTCTGACGTTTGATAATTCCAGCACGCGCCCTCGTGACTCTGAGTCAAATTGGTTGGCCAGACCAGCGAACAGAGGCAACTCACGCTGAAATCTGACGGGATTTCAGGCCTCTGATAGAGAAATCTTCCAAGTTCTGATGATCAGAACACCAGTCCACGTGGTTTGGAAGTTTTCGCGAACGCGTCAGATCACTACAGCCGCCGCAGCGCGCCGCTCCTAGCCCACAGTATGCCGTTTTCTGCTGCCGCCTGAATCGAGGTGAAATGGTAAGGTACTTCTGCACCGGCATCTGGTTGTTAAATGATATTCACACCTCCGTGTTCTGCGTGAACTTAATTTGTGGTGTACCTGGCCGTAGTTGATTCCATTTGAATAGAATGGATTCGTATCATATTCATATCAACAAAGTCTGATAGCGTTGTAAAACGGATTAATTCAGGGGAGAATTTGTATAGTTTCCACCCCAAGGAATCCTTTGCCAGTCAAGTACCATTCCTTTCCTGATTTATGTCCGTCATTTTTTTTTTTTTTTGGAAAATTTATCAGCTCAAGTGTAGTTAGAAAAGCTTGAATAAAAACTCGTCATTGTTTTTTAAACTAAAATACGCCACTATTCTCATCCATGCTCCCCTAGTCATTCATTGTTTTTATTTTAGTGTGGTGATATACGTGGATACAGCAACAATTCAGAATGCAATTGTTCTAAATTAGTTAAGTTGATGATTAATTTGAGTTCTGAAAGTGACCGCAGAAAAAGGCAACAAAAGTTAATTTACTAATTTTATGTATAAAAATTATGGCTGTAGCTCACGATTTGAAGATTGTTCAGTAGATAATACTTTTCTGTATGTAAAGATAGCAACATTTAGCATCACTTGGACATATTTTTATGATAAAGCAAGCGACCTCTTGCAATCTTTTAATGAGCATTGATATGAAGTGTTGGAAACCAGCAGCCAATTCACCTTTCTTATGAATTTGTAAGTTTATCAAGTTTTGCATTTCTGTCTTTCCTCTGCCTGTGTTTTCTCATACTTCTATCATACCAGCGGAGAAGATCATGGGAACGAAAATGATTGATTTTTAATCTTCATTTTTATTACGCTTTGTGTTCAGCATCTCCCGTATCTTTAATCACCTTTCCTCAACATAGATGTTTGCTGGATTGTATGAATGTGGCTTGATAAATTTGCTAAAAAAGCACCTCACTTCTCGACGTAGGGATGTACATTTGGTGCAGCGCTCCTCCAGTTTTTCATCCCATAGTAAAAATAGGTTCTTACAAACTCTGCAAAATATTGATCAACAGAAACTATCGCTTCCTCATTTGATGAAAATTTCTCCCCAGCATTCGAAAGTTTCAAGTTAGAGAACAGGAATAATTCGCTTGGGACTAAGTCTGATTACTTCTATCACTTCCTCCTTTGATGAAAATTTCTTCCCAGAAAGCCAAGGTTTCAAGTTCAGGAACAGGAAGAAGTCACTTGGGGCTAAGCATGGTGAATAGGGTTCAAAGCCCGATTCATGCATTTTCGCCTTTGTTATCACTGATGTGTTGAATTGTACATTATCCTGGTGAAATGCGAATTTTGCGTGCCAATTTTGGTCTTTCTTCATCCAACATGAGTTTCAAACGATCCAACAATGAAGCATAATAGGGTCCAATTGTGGTTCTGGCTTTTTCCAAGTGTTCTGTGAGGATTATTCGTTAGGAATTCCAAAAAACAGTGGTCGACACCTTACCAGCTGACAAAATGGTCTTTGTCTCCTTCGGTGTACTTTCACCAGCTTTTGCCGATTGTTTCGACAGCCGACTGTGGTGTAATGATGGATCCAGCTTTCATCAAGAGTCACAAATCGGCGCAAGAAAGTCTTCCGAATTGCGATTAAACGTCGCTAGACATTGTGTTGAATTTCTGTGCTGGATGCGCTTTTGGTCGACTGTGAGCAATCACCGTACCCACCTCGCACACGGCTTCTTCATTGCCAATTCCATACACTCGCTCAGTTGAGATGCCTACAGCCTCAGAAGCTCACAAATTTTCAGTCAACTGTCTTGCTTTACCATATCATGGATTTTGTCATTTGTTTCCTTTGTGGTGATCTCAGTTGGACGGCCGGAGCGAGCTTCCTTTTCGCTGCTTGTCCAACAACTTTTAAGCTCATTAATCCAAAAGTAATCGGTCCTCAGTGATGATCCACGTGAACTTATCCAATTCTATTTTGATTTGTGCGTCAGTCCAACACTTCAAACGAAAATATTTAACAACAGCACGAAATTTTGTTTCCTTCATCTTTAATAGCAGTCGACGCACTGATCAATTCAGCCAGCATCCAACAATGAACTAACGCTGTACGTTGTTGAAATTTTTTACACGATTCCTGGAATAATAAAGTTCACCAACCATAAAGGTGCAACAAAAATGTTCCCTTCTTTCATGGAAATTTACCGGTCTTATCATACCATCCTCTTCAAACACATGCAGACAGGTAAATTCAGGTAGACTTGCTTGGCACAGCTTGACAGCAGCAACGGCCAATGAATTTAATTTTTCGAAGCTTGAGGTGCCAGTTTTGCGGAGCTTCTGTCTGTGCAGACGCTGTTAACGCACAGCCTCGGAAATGATTCCCTTATACCCACACATAAGCCAAGCGTTTCTTCATATTTTAGACGTTCAACTGATCGAACATTTTGAGAAGAGGAACGATGCATTGTATATCCCACCTTCTGACTGGGAAAGACGCCTAGTACCGCCCGGCTAGCCACGCGGTCTAACACGCTGCTTCCCGAGCGGGAAGGCGTGCCGGTCCCCAGTGCGAATCCGCCCGGCGGATTAGTATCGAGATCTGGTGTGCCAGCCAGGCTGTGGATGGTTTTTAACGTGGTTTTCCGTCTGC